>NC_042615.1:33021925-33344393 GCF_901001135.1 Rhinatrema bivittatum | reverse complement strand
CATTAACACATGTAAAACTCAGTTGTAAGCATGTACATCCTTTTGAAAATTACCCCTATTTGTGCAATAATGCTGTACATGTTCATGGACATATTGATGACTAACTAGAATGAAAAAGGATCCATTGAGGAATGCAAAGTATGCAACCGTGCAATTATTTTTAAGACATCCTCATCTTTCATCAGTCTAAACTCAGCCCAAATATTTATTATTTAAGGTCTCACTTCTATATAAAAAGGTGGAAGGAAGGCTAAACAACTACCACATGGTTAAAAGGTGAGGAAGAGGTTATATCTAAAAGAACCTCTTTCAAGAAATGGAAAAGGGATCCGAATGAAGACAACAGGAAACAGCATAAGCACTGTCAAGTCAGATGCAAAGCATTGATAAGGAAGGCATGAGGGAATTCGAAAAGAAAGTTGCCATGGAAGCAAAAACTCATAATAACTATTTCAGGTACATTTGAGGTAAAAAGCTTGCAAGGGAGTCAGTTGGACCATTAGATAATCAAAGGCAAAAGGGGCACTTAGGGATGACAAATCCATAGCAGAGAGACTAAATGAATTCTGTACTTCAGACTTCATTGAGGAAGATGTAAGAGATATACCCATAATCTATATAAATAAAAATGTTAAATAGTTTGTACGTCGTCGCTAATCTTGCCAACCGCTTAACTGAATGCGTTCAAATTTGCACACAACATTCACTTCCCATACGGGAAGGATCTTATACACTTACATCACATATAGGTCACACCTATGACAGGTAATACAAGTTTAAAAATTGCTTACACAAAACAGCGACATCTGGTGGCCGTCGGCGCAAGCGCAACCTCTTACACTTTTCACACACACTCACACACCACACCCCACCCCCACACAGGGCTATTGTCTTTCATTCACACTCCCTCATAACACACAGAAATCCACACTCATCACACCACCCCCCACCCCCACCCACACGCCTGCCAATGTCACTTACTTCACCCACCCTCCCAAAACACACCAAAACACAAATTCCTGGCTGCTACATTGGGAAGCCACGCATTTCACACACCCTCTGAATTTAAATTAAAGTACCCTCTTCCACTCACCCACGCACTGCACTCCGATCACACACTACACCTGAAACAAGACCGTGCTTCTCCGCCGGCACCACAGGAACGGTCCGGGACACATCGCATTCAGTAGGGCTGTCGGATGCCAGCAACAAAAATGGCGCCGGCGGACCTTGCCCTTACTATGCTATACGGAGACAACAATGATGTCAGTACACCATGTGACATAGTAAGGGCAAGAGCCCGTCGGCGCCATATCCTCAGCGGACATTTGCCCTTACTAGGTCAGGAATCCTGACGCACATCTTTTGCCGGTAAAGTTTTGCGACATGGCAGCCGGCGAAACAAACCCTAGCACACACCCTCGCCACCGGCTGGCAGTTTACACAGGTAGCCGGGGAGGAGCACGGTGGGGGACCGTTCTTATTTTCCGCTGTGCGTTTTTCACAGGGGGGGGCACTGATTCTCCACATCTCCCGAGAGGGGGGCTGTAGCGTGGGTTGCTCTATTTCGTCGGGTCGGGGGGGGGGGGGGGGGGGGCAGGAAGGTGTGCTTGCAAATTTAAACTATTCTTTGCTGGTGCTGTTCATTTGGGGTAAAAAAAAAAAACCACACAAACTGTAACCTTTACTGCTCTGTTCTGTTTTTTCAACTTAACCAGGCTCAGCTACAGCAACGCATGAACCGATTACCGTATTTCCACGCATATAACCCGCGGGTAATGTGCGTTTTTACCTACCCCGCATGCCCCCCGCGGGGTATAAACGTGGGCGGGTTATCCAGAAAAAATTTTACAGCAGCGGTTAACATCTCTCTCCCCCCGCCCCGGCGCTTCACGCCTGTCTCGCCCTCACAACCATGGCGGAGCTGTAGCTTCCGGTCGGTGACTGAGAGCCCGGCCGTGCGCTCCGAGAGCGGGCAGCGTCCGCCCTGCCGGGAAAAGCCGCTTAGCACGGAAGGAGCAATGGGGGTAAGGCTGGAGGGAAGCGCGGGTTCTGGCCCAGACCTGAGCGGCGCTTCACGCCTGTCTCGCCCTCACAACCATGGCGGAGCTGTAGCTTCCGGTCGGTGACTGAGAGCCCGGCCGTGCGCTCCGAGAGCGGGCAGCGTCCGCCCTGCCGGGAAAAGCCGCTTAGCACGGAAGGAGCAATGGGGGTAAGGCTGGAGGGAAGCGCGGGTTCTGGCCCAGACCTGAGCGGCGCTTTACGGCCTTCCCCTCCCCAGGCTTTAAGCTTGCAAGTCCTGCAAACCGCGCAAAGGTCCCCGGGGTTTAAGCGGCTCTTCCCGCCAGCCTGCTCTCACTGCTCCGTGTTCACGGTCTGATTGTGACAGAGGGGTTCGCATGGAACCAGAAATCGGTTAAATGAACGAATGAATGACCGAGGGATGCGATGCCCCTCGGACAAGCGCCCTGTCTGCCCGCGGGTTATATGAGGAGGCGGGGTATATTAAAACTTTTTTTCATAAATCTGGAAAACCTGCGGGTTATGTGTGTGGGCGGGTTATATACGTGGGCGGGTTATTGTCGTGGAAATACGGTACTTTCAAATTTGGACACAAGCTTCAACCCACATACGGCAAGGTTATTCTACACTTATGTTACATATATGTCACACCGGGGGCTGGTAAAAAAGTTTTAAAATTTGGTTCCACAAAACAGCGACATCTGCTGGACGTAAGCACAAGGTCTTACACCTTGCACAAACGCTCACACCCCACACACACGTGACCAATGTTTGCGATTCACACACCCTCTGACCAGACACAAATCCACCCTCCTCACACACCACCGCACACATGCCAATTGTACTTACTTCACACACCCTCCCAAAACACACAAAACCCACAAAATTCCAGCATGATACACCGGGAGGCCACTCACATGCCACATGTTTGCAATTCCCACACCCTACGAACTCACACAAAAACACCCTCCTCACACCCATGACTTTTCTACTTACTGCCCACACCCTCAGAACGCATGCAAAACGGCAGAATAGTTCGGGCTGCTCCAGCTGGGGGGGGGCAACACCGCTCCGTGACACATCGCATACACTACGGCCGTCGGCTGCCAGCAATCAAAATGGCGCCGACGGCTCGGTCCCTTACTAGGACACTCGGGAACGCCAATGGCGGCAGTAGCCCATGTGACATAGTAAGGGCGAGGGTCCGTCGACGCCATTTTCTGGACTGGCAACCGGCGCACCTTCGCCCTTACTATCTGAGCGAGACGACCGCTCCCATTGCTCCACCCCACTGACAGAGTAAGTTCTAACAGCCATCGGAGACAGTTTCAGTGCTGGCTGCCGAGGGCCCGGCGCTAATACTTCCATGCCGGAACGAACGCCCGCTCCACCGACTTCCATTTTTGACAGGTATCGGCGGGCCTGCGGGGGGGGGGGATGTTATTGCGTCCATGTTCGGGGGGGGGGGCAGGGGGCAGTTATCCCCATTCTCTTTTCTTTCTTTTCCACTTAACCTGGCTCTGCCACTGCAACGCGTGGCCGGGTACAGCTAGTGGCAATATACAAAACAGAAGGCAAAACAGACATTACATCAATCACAAGAAAAACATCAAATACCTATATATATTTAAAGGATTTATTCAGACACAAAATCTCTGTTCCATAAAAAAATCAAACAATTATAACATAAAAGATTACATCAACAATCACACACACCTATTCCAATCTTTCATGTACCCAACAATGGGCTCTTGTTTGGCCAATAGCTTCTTCTGCGGATGTAAAAAGTTTCCTAAGAGGTTATTAACAGTCATATTCCTATTTCTTACACCGTGCACTTTGATGATCCATCTGTTGTTTATAATGAAGGAACATTTGATTGAATTCTCTGGCAGTGACCAGTCCCAAATTTAAATATTAGATGTCCTCATGTTTCTCAAACAAAAATATTCATCTATAAAGTATAAAATATGTATCACCAACAGCCCTAGTACAAATATTCTTTCAGTTGTGTATTACCATAAACATACTATACTAACCATGTAGTACGGATGGTTTTACACATTTCCAATTCACTAGTTTTACATTGGGACAAAATATAGCCTCTCATAAATTAAATTACGAACTTGAACAAAACATCTCACACCAGTCATTTGGATGAACCTAAAATAAGTTTAATGTATAATTTATACCAATTTTATGTCAACTTACATAAACACTGGTCAAAAAATGTTTGGTCAAAAATTTTGTATTAAACATTTTTGGAAAGTTTTTTTTTTAACATTTCTGAATAACTATATCCATGCCAGAAATTGTATTCAAAGGTGATGATTCAGAACAGCTGAAACAAATCTCAGTGAACCTGGAAGATGTACTAGGGCAAATTGCAAATTAAAGAGTAGCAAATTACGTAGACTAGTTGATATACAAACCTGGGGTGCCAAAAGAACTGAGAAATGAAATTGCAGACCTGCTATTGAAATTTGTAAACAATCAGTAGCATCATCTATGATACCTGAAGACTGGAGGGTTGCCAATGTAATGCCAATTTTTAAAAAGGGGTCAAGGGATGATCCAGGAAACTACAGACCAGTGAATCTGATGTCTGTGCCAGGCAAAATGGTAGAAACTAGCAGAATTAGAAGAGGTACAGAGAAGGGCAACCAAAATGATAAAAGGGATGGAACAATACCCCTATGAAGAAAGGATAAAGAGGTTAGGACTCTTCAGCTTGGAGAAGATACGGCTGAGGGGAGATATGATAGAGGTCTATAAAATAATGAGTGGAATGGAACGAGTAAATAGTAATCTGTTGTTTACTTTTTCAAAAAGCACAAAGTCCAGGGGACACACAATGAAGTTACTGGGTAATAGATTTAAAACTAAGAAGAGAAAATATTGTTTTACTCAATGCATAATTAAGCTCTGGAATTCTTTGCCAGAGGATGTGGTGAAAGATATTAGTGTAGCTGCATTTAAAAAAGGTTTGGACAAGTTCCTGGAGGAAAAGTCCATTAACCATTACTAAGATGGCATCACGTAAGCGTCCTATATAAGGCGAGGGCCTTCCCTCAGTTCCTCGCCTTGGCAAATGGGTCGTCACACTTGTGTGAAGCTAGTTGCTGTCCTGTGTTCCTTGTTCCTGTGCTTGTTCCAGCGTTTCTTGTTCCAGTGCTTGTTCCTGTGCTTGTTCCAGTGTTCCTGTGTCTTCCAGTGCTCCTGCGTTCCTGTGTTCCTGTGTCTTCCAGTGCTCCTGCGTTCCTGTGTTCCCGTGGTCCTTCCTGTGTTCCAGCGTCTGTTCCTGATTCCTGTTCCACGTTTCGCTACCCAGGTTATACCTTCTTGGACTGATACATGGAACTGACCTCTGCTTGCCTGACCACGTTTGGACCGCTGCCTGGATCTGACCTCAGCTTGCTACTGACCACGCTCGGACTGATACCTGGAACTGACCTCTGCTTGCTACTGACCGCGCTCGGACGGATACCTGGAACTGACCTCTGCTTGCCACTGACCATGCTTGGACTGATACCTGGAACTCACCTTTGCTTTGGCTGACCACCCTCGGAGGGATACCCTGGCTTTGACCCTTGCGCTCCATTCGGACACTCTCCTTGCTTCTCCTGTGACCATCAGGCCTGCCTGTTCTGACGTTACCCGTGGCCTTCTTCAAGCTAGACCACTAGGCCGACCGGAGGACCTTCAGCTCAGTCAGGAAACCCAGCATCAGTCCAAAGGAAGTCCTTACACACCAGACAAGGGAGGGAGGGATATCCCAGGAGGCAACACTAGTAAGAATCAATAACCCCTTGATATTTCATTACCTACATGTGGATGTCTCAAGCCAAAGACCGTACAGCGCCACTTGTTTCAGCTTGCACAGTTTTTCAATAAAGATTTAATTTTGAAACACCATACCTAGCCAGACACTTTAGGCCTTAGAGCGTAGTCCTTCACTTTCAGAGAATCCCCACCAGGATTGCAGGACCGAGTCAGGATTGAGCCTGGTATTAAGTGTGCCCCCCAGCTAACCCCCTTCTCCTGGGAAGAGGGAGCTACATAGATACATACGAAGGGCACCTGGATGATATGGTTAAGAGTTAACAGTTCTCTAAACCAGGAGTGTCAAAGTGCCATCCTTGAGAGCTGCAAACTGCTCTGGTTTTCATGGAATAGGCATGCATGCACTATATCTGCAAGCACTGCTTCAGTTTGTTTTTTATTATTTTTTTTTTAATATATCTCATGTGTATTTATTAGGAATATCCTGAAAATCAGATCAGTTCGCAGACCTCGAGGATTGAGATTCTGACACCCCTGCTCTACACAATACTCTTTCTGTCTATTCACCCACACAATAAAACACACAGGAAGAAGCTTAATTGATGAACTGATGATAGAGTTAAGATAATAAAAGAATGAATTATACAAGACTCCACTCTGTGCATGCAGGTTTTGTCAGTATAATAGTGGTAATTCAAATGTGTGACCTGAATTTTAAATTGTTCTAAGCAGCAGAAAACAGGGTTGAGTTTTTTTTTGTCGTTGTTGTTGTCTTTATAAAATCAAGCACTTAATGAATTACGAGTACAAGTTTTACAATATGATTTATTCATATTTACATTTAATAAAAAAGTCGGTTGGATGAGAGCAAGTGCTCTGGGTGGACCGAGAAGCTTAATGTATCCTGGTTATGGTCTGTGCTACCTGATAATTTACAAGATTCTCATTTGTATTATACTGTAAAATGCAACTGCTGAGGTTATTGTACAGGAATATGATTTATCAGCACTTTAAGTAGACTAGCGCTCAGCAACCAGACACTAAATCAATGGCTTACACTCAAGTGATTGACTTTGTGTTACACAGCTAATAGTGTGCTATCAGAATGATTGACAGCCGAGAGATTTATGGCTCCAGCTGTCCTTGAGAAAACTTTCTCCTATGAATGGAAATTTCATCTTTTAATTTTTTTTTTTTTTTTTTTATGAGCAGTGGCTACAGTTTTATGCATTTTCTTAAACTTCATTCACAAATCCCTCATCACTTTTAGTTACGGCCTGTACTGGCTATTTCTTTGCAAGCTTTATGGCTTACATTGTATAGCCATGGTGGGTGAACAGATGACTTTATAAAATTTGCTCTAAAAGCCTGTAAACGTATGCTGTGCAATTTACATCAGATGGTCATATAGCTAGAGGAAAATGAAAAACTAAATAAATGGACAGTTTTGTCATCATATCTATTTTGGCAAGAGATAAAATACGTACTGAACATGGCATCACATATGGCAGCCTAGCATTATGACATTGTGCTAGATCAACATTATATATCAAATTAGTTGCATATCTGTTAGGATTTGTGGGTATGCGGACCCTGGACCGAGGTGAGAGATGGTACAGCCGTGAGGAGGAGCCCTGTGAGCCTCACCGTCGGGAGGGGAGGTCTCAGCCAATGTCAGGCACAGCTGTGGAATAGAGTCTTTACTAGAGAGAGAGAGGCACTGCTTGAGGAGCGGAGAGTGCAGGAGAAAGTCACAGAGTCAGTGTGGTGGGGTATACCCAGAGGGGATACATCAGTAGTGGAGATCCTGCAGTGGTCTGCAGAGCGGGGAACACCGATGAGGTTCCACTGTAGCGATGACTCGGTAGTGGCCTGCAGTGCAGGGTACATCGAAGGGGTTCCTCACTTAGAGATGGTACGGTAGTGGCCCACAGCACGGGGTACACCGGTAAGGGTTTCCAATAGAGGTCCACAGCACGAGGTACACCGAAGAGGTTTCCAACTAGAGATGGTATGGTAGTGGCCCGCAGTGTGGGGTACACCAGAGAGGACTCCACACTAGAGATTGTACAGTAGTGGTCCGTAGAGTCAAGGTATTTACAGTGATGTATGTTCCTGCAGAGGCCCCGGGGAACGGGGATAGGCAGCAGTCCAAGGCAAGAAGGCCCCCCCCCCCCAAGGAGCAGTTAGCCAGAGACAAGGAAGGGCCCCCGAGGAGTGGGTACCCAGAGCGTCTCACGCCAAAGGTGCAGGAACTGGAACAGTAGGTCCATAGTGAGCGAAGCGGATTCAGCAATGAGGGAACTCATTGCCAAGTCGTCAATAGGCAGGACCAGACGTCTTAAGTATCATGGAGAGAAGTCATCCGGAGGGGAAGCCCCCAAGATTCCCGCCATGACGTGTTTAAGACTGGCCCGTTTGTGTGCACACGCACATAAGTAATCCCGAAGGCAAGATGGCAGTCGACAGAGCCCAGGCCGACCTTGGGATGCTAGGCAAGTCGGTGGTAGCTGGCGGAGGCTGCCACTCTGCTCAACGGTGTCAATGCAGCAAAGAAAGAGGTGAGCATTAGTGGTCGCAGCTGTCTGCAACCGATGGGTGTAACAATATCATTCTAATTTTAGTGAAAGCATATTCATATGGGCCTGAAATTTAAGAGCAATTGAGATACCATTCACTGAATGAAATGCAAATTGTCATTTTTTATTCTTGCAATGGCAAAAATGGCAGCTCTGTGGCTTCAGAAAATGAGAAGGTCACCTTGAAGGCATTGTTCAAAGCCATTTAACCTGGTAAATAGCCATTTATCCATACAAAGTGACCTATTGAAAACTGCTCACACTCAGTCTTGGCTGAATATGCATATGCTTGCAATACACTTAAATGGAATTTCCAAATCTACATGTGTTCGTTTTCAGCAAACCTTTGCCTAAAGATAAAGCAGAGAGAAAGTCTTTGGATACTTAGCATCTGTATTTGTGTGTGTGTGTTTGGGGGCAGGTCGGGTTGGGGTCAGTGGTTCCTCCTTTCTCCCTTTGTCTTCCAGCCCAATTGGAACCAATGCTGGGATCATGGTGCCATGAACTGGGGATTTTTTCCATGATTTTAATAGATCCTCCCAATGTTCCTCGTCTGATCATTGCAACAGCAGCCCTAAGGATAAGAACCATGCACCGGGCCTCCTTCCAGAACCCTGTGTCATGGGCTTTCTATCTGCTGCACCAGGTGTCAACTTTATTGATGATCACAAAAAAACAACAACCCAGTACTAAGGATCAAATTGCATATGCACATTTTTTATATTGACAGAGACCTCAAAATCTTATACCTCAAGAGTCAATCACGCCAAAATTATTCTCATCTGGCTTCTTGATAAAAGATATGTTCTTTATTTTTGATTGAAAACACTGAAAGAACTAAATTTTATTTCATAAAAAACAAAATACTTTTAGCAGAGACTTATGATGAAAGTGTTTCCGCACAGCACCCCAGCTGGTGAGGTGTAATTTTTTGAGGTTCCTGTTAATATCAAAATTTTATAGGTGGAATTTAATCCTTAGTACTATGTTGTTGGGGGTTTGCTTTTGCGAGTTTTTTTTTCCATAAATTTCAGTTCATAGATTGTTTGATTCATTTTCGTTTATGAGAAAAAAACAAATCAAACAATTAAAATAAAATTTAAAAAAGCCATAAAACAAAATCAATGCCTCTCGGGGCCTTCTGCCGCAAAAATGCCAGGGACAGAATCCTCCCCGGACCACACTTACCCAGTCTTGTGAGGATTGCTGGTTTCAGCCTAAGCCCAAGCCCAGGCCCAAGCCAAAGCCTCAGCCTTGCATAGGCCAAGGACACTGTAGGTCGGTGCAACCTCAGCTTACTCAAAGTCGAGACCGGCCTGACCCAGGGGCTTGGTCCTGACACTGGAGCCTCAGCCCAGACCCAGGCCTGATGCCGGGGCTCAGCCCAGACTCAGGCCTGAAGCCAGGGCCTTGGCCCAAACCCAGGCCCAATGCCACAACCTGACCTAGATGCCAGTATCCAATGCCATGGCCAAGGCCTGGACCCAGGCCCGACCCCATGACTTGACCTGGAGGCTGTATCCTGATGCCAGGGCCTCAGCCCAGACCCAGGCCCAAGGCAGGGTCCTGACACAAAGACATGGGCTCGGACCAAGTCCAATGCTGCAACATAATCCGAAGGCCGGGTCACAATGCCTAGGCCTCAGCCCAGGGTCAGAACCAGGCCTCAGTGTCCAAGCCTGGGAGCTCCCCTGTCTGACATCTTCTTTCTTCGGCTCTTCACTGCCAAATGATGACATCTGCTGGGATCATGCCAGAGTGAATTAACTCTGGTGTATTCACCCCCGCAGATGGTGCCATTTTGATGTTTGTCAGTACCATCAAAATGGTGCCATCGATGAGGGTGAATACACTGGAATAAATTCACTCTGCTGTGGCCCCAGCAGACACCGTAATTTGGTAATGAAGAGCCGAAGAAGACTTTGGATGGAGGAGCTCCCAGGCCTGGACACCGAAGCCTGAGCCTGAACCGGGGCCAAGGCCCAGGTGTGGGGACCCAGCATCCTGGCCAAGGCTTTGGCATCAGGCCTGGGTCTGGGCCTAGGCCCCAGTGTCAGGACCTGGCCTCCAGATCGGATCACGGTGATGGGTCTGGGTCCCAGCCGACGCCCCGGTGCCAGGACTCGGCTTCTGGGTCGGGTCATGGCGTCGGGCCCGGGCCTCAGGATCTGGTCTTCAATGGAACCCTATAGATCAGGTAATTTCTTGTTTATTTATTTTTTTAAATTTTCAGGTGCCTTGGCAGAGACCCTGGTGTTGCGGTTGGGACTAGGCCACGGTCCCTGCTTTGGGCTTCAGCCTATGCCCGAACGCGATGCTGGTGCCTTGGTCTAGGTGCAAATCCAAGGCCTTCCTTAAGGCATAGGCTGTGGCCCCTACTTTGGGCCTTGACCTATGCCCTAGGCGAAGCCCCAGCTTCAGGTCTAGAAGTAGGCCCAATGCATTTTTTTTAAAAAACAAATTAGCCTTATTCATTGCATTTTACAGTTTTGTTTTAAACGAATGCACATCCCTAGTGAGAAATTGTGCTCTTTACAACCTAAGAAGTGATTGCATTGGAGTTGAACCTTACTGATGACCTATCTGCTTCTGTAGCATCCCCAGCTGCGAACAACTGAAGACCTTTTTCTTACTTTTATTCCATCAAGTCATTGTTTTTTTGGTTTGTTTTTTTTGCGGGGGGGTTAGAAAATCCATCCCCACGTTTTGCCTCAGGTATACCTGATTTTAATATTATCTGTTTCTTCCATTCTGCCATAGAAAACAGCTTTCCCTAACTTGAAGATTCTGTTGCTAAGACAAGTTGACAATATGTCATCCAGGACAGGCTGAGCTAATACTGCGGTTGCTCACTGCATCTGTGGATATGCAGTCCTGTTTTACATGAGGAAATAAACTTCATTAAATCCATTGATGAAATCGGAGTACAACTAGGAGCGACTCAGCCTCTTTCTTTTGACATGTTGCTAGTAGCTAGTCATTTTAGGAGTTGGCAAATTGGTTTCCTTCAGCTAGACTTGAAGAAAAAGAATACAGGTCTAGTAGATTCTGATTTACACACAAATGGTTTGCAAGACTGAAAAGAAAAATAATTGGAGAGAGAGCAAGGAAAAAAAAATCTATTAGTTTTCTAGCCTGACAGTCATCCTAAAGTACAAATGTTTTCAAACTGCAAGAAATAATAAAGAAATCCCCCAACAATATTGGAAAGATTTTGCCCATGCTAACTTTCCAAGGGCAGTTGAATAACCCCAGTAGCTGATCGCCACCTCTGCTGATACTAGAGCAAAGCTAACGAGATGTAGGTACCATAAAGTTATCAGGAGGAAAACACCAAAGCTCCTACAAGATGTAAATTAGTACAATTTTCACATCATAGTATCATTATTAATATGTTTTTCATTGCTGGACATGATAGAAAAGTCAATTTAATATTATTTATTCATACAATAAATGTGTAGAGCTTGTATACAATTGATCTGTTAGGTCATTTTTTTTGTATTTTGACTGAAAATAAGACTTATTTATGACTCTCAAGGACTAGGGTTGGCCATCATCGTATAGAGAAACCAATCTTTTAGAGGGATGGAAGTACCTATTTTGTATTTTCTCTACTTCTTTCTCAGATGATTCATTGGGTTGAAGTGTTGGTATATAGCAGGGGTAGGAACCCTGCTATTCTTGAGGGTTGGAAACCAGTCAGATTATAGGATATGATTATGTATGAGATAGATCTGAATGCACACTGCCTAAATTGCATATAAGTATATCTTATGTACATGCATTAGGGGTGTCGTGAAAACTCATTTGGTTTGCAGTCCTGGAGTACTGCATTCCTGGTATATAGGGATGCTTCTTGTACTTTCAGCAAATCTCAGACTGGAGCACTGTGGGACCCTAATCAGGTTTGTGATCCAGAAAAGCCAACTAAACTAGCACTAAGGGCCTGATTCACTAATGTTGTTTCTCCCTATCTGTTTCAAGAGGAGAAAAAAAGCTTTCATGAATCAGGCCGTCCAAGTGCTGTTTTCTCAGGTCACCAGTCACAAAATTCAAACAGTAGCTTGCATCACCCAGCTAAAATGACTTTATTCATTACATTAGTCAAGCAAGCAGAAAGTTAGAAGTGTCAAGATACTGCACTCACCAATGAACACAGGAGCAATTCATGCAAGAGTGAAAGCAGATTCTTTATTCGAAATCATATTTCAAGGGGTCATGAAACATGTTGGAATTTTAGCATTTGTGTGTTAGCCTCACTGTGTGGTATTTTATACTAGAAAGCCAGCAAATAAATCAAAATTGGATGGCATTTACCTAACCAATGTGATGAATGAAGTCATTTTGTCTGGGTGGGGCAGAGTATATGGCCTGCAATGGATATTTACAATTCTATAAACTAGCTAGAGATGGGACACCATAGATTAAAAGAATCTGAACGCATTTAGATCTAGGACTTTGTAAGGTCATGACGAGCCAAAAATGTTCTGGAGCAGGTCAATTGCTGAAAATTTGATCCAGGAATCATTAACCTTCATGGGGTGCTTTGCAGTTCAGTTCATACTAAAATCCTTTGACTTAGACCAATCATGGTTATCCTCACAGTAGTTCTGAATAGGCCCAACCTCATCTTTCTAGTCTTTTTAGAGCATTTCTTACTGTGGGAGGTTGGGCTGAGTGACTCTTTGAGGCTGATGTATTAAAGTGTCCTTCACAAAAGGAGTTTTCACGTGAAACAATGCAAAATGCCTACAAATGCACAAAAAATACTAAAGTGTGCATATTTTTCATGACATTTTCATAGAATTCCTTTTGTAAAAACAGTTTTCATAAGTAGCCTTTGCTTTTTTGAAACTTTTATGTAAAGCACTAAATGCAAAGGTTTATTCAAATGCAACTTTAATGAGATACTGTGATATGAAAACCTGCATACCAGCTCATTAATATTATATTTTGCAAAACAGGCATGCAAAAAGGATTTGTGGGCCTTTGTTGGGCTAGATTGAGTGGTATCCTGATTTCCCCCTTCAAAGGCACTTGGTCTTGCACTGTTCCCTTGGTCTGAAACAAGATGAGACCCTTAGCTTCGATAAGAATATTTGTTATTGACATACATTTATGGAGAACAGAATAGGTCTGATTCTAAGTAGGAAATACACTAATATTTGTGCTAGTCAGTGTTTGTACCCAGGAATAAATAAAGTAGATCACAAAGACCAAATAAGGTCCAAACTGAGGGATGAACCAATGGAAGTATACCATTACAATCCTATCATGCATAAAGCATTATCAACTGATACATAATCATAGCAACTGATTCATAATCAATAAGGCTCAATAGGTTCTTATGCCCATGTGCAGTTCATGGTATCTAGCAAAACCATTATCTGTTTCTGAGAGATAACTGCAAAATATAGATGTGCTTTATAATTTGTAATGTTACATTTGTTATATCATATTATACTATATATCATTTTTTATTCAACTGTTCCCCCTGCCACTGCTACCGTATACATATTATTATATATCTTACATGTATTATCTTATATATATTATTAAGGATTATCTTATATATATTAATATGCAACTGTTCCTCCCTCCTTTTCTCTTTCCATCATCCTGGTTCCAGTAACCCTCGTTCAATGTAACTTATCTCTTCTCTCACCTCCTCCAGTAGCATCCTAGCTACGATTAATGTTAAAGTTCTCACTACCCGTGTTCGATGTGAACCGATATGAGATGACATCCATCATGAATGTCGGTATAAAATAGGTTTAAATAAAATAAATAAATAAATGGAAGAGATGGGAGAAGAGGGCCATGGATTTCCACCACAAGGAGTCTGAAGCTGCACTGAGAGGAGGAGGAGGGGAAGCACACTGCCCCAGCACTTTCAATAACCAGAGGCAGCAGCAAGCAGAGTGATGACCCTGAAGAGCATTTCTGGCCAATGCTACATGTGCTCTGGGCCGTCCTGCTGGCCTGACAGTAAAAGAAAAAAGCTGCACTGAGCGAGTAGTATGACTGTAATGGGGGTGCAGAGAGAAGGAATGAATGGGGGTGCAGAGATAAGGAGGGCATGCTGGATGGGGGCCATAGTGAGATCCGCACTCAGATAGGGGCATAGAGGGGGGGGGGGGGGCACATGGAGGATAAGATAAAAGGGAGAGTGTAGGCTTGAAAGCACTTGTAAAGGGAGGATAGGTGGGAATACTATAAACTGCTTGGCACATTATGAGGTGCCTTAAATGTGTTGTTGCAAACTAATGTTTTACTGAGATATTTGTATTTATAATGAGTGTCTTCAAACTGCTGCTACCGCCTATTGTTGCACTGAGATGTTCGTATTCTTATCTAATTACACCTGTGTTGTTTTTTTTCTGAGATGTGTTGTATTCGTAGTCCTGTTTATGACTTATTTCAGGTTAGTCTTATTCTACATTTTGCCTAGCTGAGACCTGTCATTGATGGATATCAACAAGTTTAGTCCTTACTGAAGTCTCCTTCAGTGTAGAACTGTTACATTTCCTTCCGTGATGGCAGTCGCTCGTGGGTTGCCCCAGGAACAAGCAGCCTGATATCTAGAAAGGTGAATCCGGAACAATGACTGTGCAAGCAGAAAAGCTGGGCATCTTCTTCTTCTATGCCAACCACCTTCCCCTTGGGTTGAACCCTCAGGTACTGGTGGCCAGTGAAGCAAGAGGAACTGGAGTCGTTTCTGAAACAAGCAAGAAATTTGAAGCTTGAAAAAGAGTGAAGGGCCGGAGCACACCAGGAATCCAGGAACAGGAAGGAGATCAGGCAGGAACAATGAAGGTGGAAACTAGAAACAAAGAAGTCTTCTGGATTCAGGTAACAAGGAAGGAGCCAGAATACGAAGATCAGAAGGTAGAACCAAGCTCTGGCAACTGACTGATGAAAAGCCTGAGTATAAATATATATGTCTAAACAGAAACAAGTTGGCCACTGGAGAGAAGTAAGGGGCACAGAGCTGGGAGGACTGAATAGGGAGTCCAAGCAGCTTACAAAGCCATCTGCAGATCAGAGGTGAAATTGTCAATGGATCCTCACACCTTCAGATTATGTTACCTTTTGTATATATTGTACCCCAATGTGGTTGATTCTCTTATTCAAAAGAGTGAGCAATAAATCCAAATAAAGAAAGAACACTTGGGATGGGGCCATGGGTATAGGTAGGGAGGGAGATAACCAAAAAAGGAAAGGCAAGCACTTGGGAAAGGGCCATGGGAGAGGGAAGGAGGAAAGGCACTTGGGAAAGGACCATGGATTGGGTACAGCACTCAGAAAGGAGTCATGGAGGAAGGGAAGGAGAAATGCAGGAGTGCAGGAGGAAAAGCACTCAAGGAGAGGCCTTGAAGGGTAGGACTAGGTTAAGGGATACAGGTTGGAGAGGACAGAAGGGAAGGCTATACATCAGGGAAGAGACCATGCTGGAGGCAATCAGAGGAGAAGGGAAGGCATTGGCAAGGGGAGGGGATAAGGCAAGAGGGTGAGTACTCAGGAATGAGAAAGACAAAAGGGACAGAACCAGAGAAGGCTGCAGAAGGAAAGAGGAAGAGGAAGATCTCTCAGGAAGGGTCTGTAGGTAGAGGGGAAGCAGGACAGGAAAGAAGGCATTTGGGAAGGGAATATAGTGGAGGTGGGGAAATCATTCATGAAAGGGCTGTAAAGGGGGGACAGTAGGGAGGGCACACTTTATATCTGAATTAATTCCTTCTTTAATGTTAAATTGTATACATTGCAAATTATTCTAGAGTGCATTATATGTATTATTACATTAATCAGTTTTCCATATGGCATTTAACTGCATGTAAAATTGAGATTTGCATGTAGAGGTCTGCAAAGGTTTTGGAGGTTGAAAAGGGGTCTCCTCAATAGGTTGGGAACCCCTGGCCTAAGACACTGTAAAGGGGCAAAAGGGTACCAGCAGTGGCAGGAATTCTCCAATGCATCATTAGTGGAGCAAAGAATCCGCAATAAGGAGAAGAACACCTCAAGACTTAAAAAGAGGAGAACAACAACAGTGGCATAAAGCCTTGACAGCACTATGAGATGTGGTAGCATCAAGTGTGGCATCAACATCTTAAGGCCCCATAAAGGGGGAACAAAACAGCAAAGATGGCACAAAAAAAACAAACCCCAAGGCACTGATAAAGGGACAAAGCTGCAAAATAGTGGCATCAATACACCAAAGCATCATGAGAGGTGGAAAGGAGCTCCCCACAGTGGCAAGAACACTCAAGGTGTAGAGTCTGGGGTATGACAGCAAGACGGAGTGATAGGAAGACCCTCAAGCTACAAAGTACTTGGTATGGCAGCAATGCTGATTGGAAGTAAGATTCCTAAGGTAAAGGATAAGGGGTAATAGCAGAAAGGCAGACTGGATTGGGAGATGTCTGTCTTCCTGTTGAAGCACTTGTCACTTGTCAGATTTAGTACAAGAGAAAGATCTGTCATTAGTATCACTTATATAACATTATTTTATTTCATCCCCTACTTGAACTTGATCTTGCTGCTCAGTGGAATTTTAGGTTTCTTCTTGTGAAATTTGCTTTTTGATTGAAACTTTAGTCACAATGGTCTCTCCTCAATATGGCTGCCTGGTAATTTGTGAGGTTTGCTTTATTAAGAAATCTTGACCATTATTCTGTAGCTGAACACAGGCATTTACATCTCTTGATTTTTTGGTTTTGCATGAGTTTTCTCTTTCTTTTGAATGTTTTACTACATTCAGAAACATGTAAATGGTCTCTGCTCTGCATGTTTTCTCCCTTCTGAATAAGGGTTTTGTTGGACAAAACACCTCAGTGCAATCAACAAACAGGGTGCAAGAATCAGGCTGGGATTGTGAAGGGATAGAACAAAAATGAAGAACCATAAAACAGGTGGATTAGGAGGTTAATGGGTTCTTTTTTTCATTTTTCACATTTATTTTTCTTGGAAAATGATACCCCAGTATGGCCAACAAATAAACAAGGCTTCAAAAGAGGACATCAATTAGGAAGGCATGAATCCCCTAAGACTGTACAAGAGGGGTAGAGTATCATCAAGTGTGATATGAATAGCTGAAGTTACCTTAAATTGGAAACAAAGTACAAGAAGAAGCAGAAACTCCCCTAAAGCAGTGATAGATGATGAAAGCAACTAAAAGAATAGCATGAACACCCCAAAGCATCATGAATTTTGCAAAGTAGTCATCCAGAGTGCAAGAACTCTGAGGGGCAAAGGGTACCAACCTAATTGGTGGAAAGCTCTAGGCAGGGAAAAGCCAGAGGAGGAGGCCTGATATAATTTTCAAAGTTGCTAGCTGTTCAGGTTTGGAGTTGGTCTTCACTGGAGGCTAAGATGCTATTGAGTAGAGGCACCAAATACTCTTTAGATTCTAGCTGCTTAATGTCTTCTTCTGAATCAATATTTGCTAATACTGCCTCTATTACCTTAGAAGCAATAATCATGGAGGAGAATGGTTCTGGTGTTTCTGGGTGCTGCATTCTACAGCTCCTACCCTTTACTGTGTTATAATCCATTAAAGAATAAATACCAGATGAAACCAATAATCACAAGAACTGTAAGGGAATGGAGTTTAAAGAAAATGTCTAACAGAGCATGAGCTCATTAATGATAATTGGGTGTGTAAGGCTGTGCAAAGCAACAGAAACCAAGACAAGAGCAAGAGATTAAAAATACCATAGGTTAGGAGATTTGAAAGGAACCTCATAGATAGCCAGAGCAGTGGAAGAAGCACACTAAGTACCAGGACTGGCTTGGAGTGGCATCAGCAGCAGTGACATTGGTAATTAAGAAATGAAATGGTAGGAGCAGAGAAACACAGTGAGAAGAGTAGCTATAAAAACCCTAAGGTATAGCTCAAGGATTGAGATGAGGGAAGAATGATATCAAAAGCCCAACAGACTGCAAAGCAACAGATGGCCAGAGTAAGAGCAAGATCAAGCAAGTAACATAAGAGAAGGGGATTTGGACCGAAGATCCAAGCAGGCTGAAGTAGAGAATGCCTTTCTCAGTCAAAGGTGCAACTTGTTTGATCCTACCAATAGCATATGCCTCTATCAAAGATTAAAGTCATGCACTTTTTAAGTACACATGGATGGTACAGTGAAATTGTGAATGGCTCATGAAATCAATTATGGTTCTATCTGTAAATTGAATTACTGTGGTGATTATAGACCTTATGGATGCCAACAAGAACTGACCCCCAAGACATAGAATGAGGAATCACAAACAGCATAGAGCCATGAAACACCCCAAGGCATACTTTGAGAGCTGTGGTATGGTTGCCCTTCTCTGTACCTTCTCCATCACAACTATATCTTTTTTGTGATGTGGCAACCAGAATTGCACACAGTACTCAAGATGCGGTCTCATCATTGAGAAATACAGAGGCATTATGATATTTTCCTTGTTATTCACCATCCCCTTCCTAAGAATTCCTAGCATTCTGTTTGATTTTTTGACTGCTACAGCACACTGAGCAGACGATTTCAAAGGACTGTCCATGATAACACTTAGATCCTTTTCTTGGATTGTAACTCATAATATGGAACCTAACATTTTGTAACTACAATGTGGATTACTTTTCCTTATGTGCATCACCTTACACTTGAACACATTACATTTCATCTTCCTTTTAGATGCCCAGTCTCCCAGTCTCATTAGGTCTTTCTGCAATTTCTCATAATCCGCTTGTGATTTCACTACTCTAAATAATTTTGTGTCATCTACAAATCTGATCACCTCATTTGTTATTGTCTTTTCCAAATCATTTATAAATATATTTAAAAGCATGGTCCCATTACAGATCCCTAAGGCATTCTACTGTTTACAATTCTCCACTGGGAAAACTCATTATTTATTGCTACTCTCTGTTTCCTATCTTTTAACCAGTTTATAATATGCGACAGGACATTGCTTCCTATCCCATGACTTTTTTATTTTTCTTAGGAGTCTCTATTGGGGCAGTTTGTCAAACACCTTCTGAAAATCCACTATTATCCACATGTACATAACATAGAAACATAGAAGTGACAGCAGAAGAAGACCAAACGGCCCATCCAGTCTGCCCAGCAAGCTTTCATACCTAATTGTTTTCATACTTATCTGTTACTCTGACTGCTGAAGTCAGGGCCTTTATTGGTAACTTTTTGGTTCCAATTCCCTTCCACCCCCTCCATTGATGTAGAGAGCAGTGCTGAAGCTGCATCTAAGTGAAGTAACTAGCTAATTGGTTTGGGGTAATAACTGCCGTAATAAGCAAGCTACTCCCATGCTTGTTTACCCTGCCTGTGCAATTCAATCCTTGTTGGTTGTCTGAATATATATCCTCTTTACCTCATTCCCCCCGCTGTTGAAGCAGTGAACTGTGCTGGATATGTATTCCAAGTGAAGTATCAGGCTTAATTGATTCAGGGTAGTAACCGTCGTAATAAGCAAGCTACACCCATGCTTATTTGTTTATCCAGACTATGTAATTCATTCCTTGTGGGTTGTTGTCTGAATATAAATTGTCTTTTCTTCATTCTCCCTGCCTTTGAAGCAGAGAGGTATGCTGGATATGCATTGAAAATGAAGTATCAGGCTTATTTGGTTTGGGGTAGTAACCGCCGTAAGAAGCAAGCTACTCCCCTGCTTTTATTTTTGAGGATGCAAATCCTTTTTTCCACATTTCCTCTTGCCGTTGAAGCATAGAGCAATGTTGGAGTCACATTAACTGTGTGTATGTTTATTGAATAAGGATATTAATCTCTAGGTAGTAGCCGTCTTTCCCGCAAGCAAGCCACCCCCGTGCCTCTTCTCTTTATACACATCCTCTAGCCTTTATGGATCCACGGTGTTTATCCCCATTATCATCTTCAAAAAATGTAACAGATTGGTGAAGCAAGGCATGTAAATCCATGCTGGCTGTGTCCCATTAATCCATGCCATTGTATATGATCCCTCCATGGCAGGTTACTGCTTTTGATGCAATGCAGGGGTGTTGCTGGCCTGCCACCTGGCTGCTGGAAGGAACCAAGGGTGAGGGATCAGCTTGGGGAACACTTTTCCTCTTTATAACCACCTTCCTCTTACTGGAAGAAGGTGGTCCCCAGGATAGTATTGCCACTCTTCCCAGATGCCAATGCTAGTGGTGTGGGCGCTGCTTCTCCATGTGCTGCAGCATACCAGGGTTTGTGAGATTCTCCATTTGCTTGCCTCTATTGATATCTTTTCCACAGTAAATACACTGAGCCAAATACAGGTCTTTCCTCACTTTGTAGTACCTCCAGTTCAGGAAGTTCTTCCATGATCCCTTTTGTACATCCTTGGGGGTGGATGCTGGCACTGGAGTTGAGGTAGAGGAATAATGCCAGGAGCATCACTCATGTTCTCTATCTGCACTGACTGCTCTTCCTCACCAGCATCCTCAGTTTTCTCTGTCTCCTCCATCACTGAAGCGGAGGTTAAAATGCTACTAACTAATCCTCCAAAACTTTCTTCTGCTAGTAGCTCTTCAATTACTGATACAGGAAATCTCGTAAAAGATGGTTAACATAGTACTAATGACAGTAAATATTGTCTTTGCTGCCTTGGCAGCACTACTGCCCCCTTGGCCCCTTCTAATATTCAGGTGGTAGGACAATAGCCCCTTGCATTGCATCCATTGCTTTTTAAGTCACTTTGCAGCATGCATAATTTGCTGGGGAATTTTCTTCTCCCCCTCTGCTTTCGTCTCTTTCTGTCTCTCTCATCAAGCTGTCTGGGTCAGAGGTCATTAGGTACCTTTCTTCTGACTTTTGATCAGGTAAGAGGTGTTAATTAACTTCTCTGTTTACTTAAGCATAAAGACAAGTAGAATTGAGTTTATCTCCAATGTACATAAGTCTAGCTTACATTTAGTTCTGGCTGGATGGGGAATTAGCTCAGGAGCTCAGGATGCAGTATTTTAGCAAGCTACATAGCTGCTTTTCAGTGTCTTGAATAGTAGGGGAATTGTTGCAATTTATTTTCCTTTTGTGTCTTTTATAGAAACATAGAATTGATGGTAGAAAAGGACCAAACGGTCCATCCAGTCTCATCAGCAAGCTTATGGTAGCATCTGCGGTAACATACAAGTCATACTTATCAGTCTCCCAGACCATCAAAGTCAGGGCCCTTGATGGTTGCTTGAGTCCAATCCCCCCTCACTTCTTACTGTTGAAGCAGAGATCAATGTTGGGGTTGCATAAAAAGTTTCAGGCTTATTGGTTAAGGGTAGTAACAGCCACATCAGCAAGTTACACACATACTTATTTGTTTTCCCATACCGTACAATTCAATGTCCTTGGTTGCTGTCTGAATCTAATTCCCCTTTTCTTCTTTTCTCATTGCCAATGAAGCAGAGAGCAATGATGGAGTTGTATCAACATTATGAAGGCTTATTGGTTAAGGGTAGTAACCACCATACCAGCAAATTACCCCATGTACTCTTTTCTTAATTTCCTTCCTCTAGCCTTTAGGGATCCACAGTGTTTATCCTATGCCCCTTTGAAATCTTTCACCGTTTCTCTCTTCCGGAAGGACATTACAGGCATTCACCACTCTGTCCATGAAGAAATATTTCCTGATGTTGGTTCTGAGTTGTCCTCCTGGAATTTCATTTTGTGACCCCTAGCTCTACTGATTTCTTTCCATTGGAAAAGGTTTGTTGTTGATTGTGCATCATTGATACTTTTCAGGTATCTGAAGGTCTGTATCATATCTCTCCTGCACTCCTCTCCTCCATTGTATACATATTTAGGTTCTTCAACCGCTCCTCATAAGTCATTTGATGGAGAGCCCCCACCATTTTGGTCACCCTTCTCTGGACCGCCTCCATCCTTTCTCTGTCCCTTTTGAGATACGGTCTCCAGAACTGAACACAGTACTCCAGGTGAGGCCTCACCAAGGACCTGTACAAGAGGATCATCACCTCTTTTGTCTTACTGGTTATTCCTCTCTCTATTATCCAAAAGTGTAAATAACCGATTCACATCTAGTCATTCAAGACCTCTCATGATTTTAAACACCTCTATCATATCCCCCCTCAGCCGTCTCTTCTCCATGCTGAACAGCCCTAACCTCTTTAGTCTTTCCTCATAGGGGAGCTTTTCCATCCCCTTTATCATTTTGGTTGCCCTTCTCTGTACTTTCTCCAACACAACTATATCTTTTTTGAGATGCGGCAACCAGAATTGTACACAGTATTCAAGGTGCGGTCTCAACATGGAGCAATTAGAGGCATTATGACATATTGCATTTTATAACCATTCCCTTCCTAATAATTCCTAACATTCTGACTGCTGCAGCACACTGAGCCAACAATTTTAAAGTATTATCTACTATGATGCCTAGATATTTTTCCTTGGTGGTAGCTCCTAAAATGGAACTTAACATCGTGTAACTACAGCAAGGGTTATTTTTCCCTATATGCAACATCTTGCACTTGTCCACTTTAAATTTAAATTTCATCTGCCATTTGGATGCCCAATCTTCCAGTCTTGCAAGGTCCTCCTGTAGTTAAATCCACTTGTGATTTAACTACTCTGAATAATTTTGTATCATCTGCAAATTTGATCACCTCATTCGTCGTGTTCCTTTCCAGATCATTTATATATATATTGAAAAGCACCGGTCCAAGTACAGATCCCTGAGGCACTCCACTGTTTACCCTTTTCCACTGAGAAAACTGACCATTTAATCCTACTCTCTGTTTCCTGTCTTTTAACCAGTTTGTAATCCACAAAAGGACATCGCCTCCTATCCCATGACTTTTTAGTTTTCTTAGAAGCCTCTAATGAGGGATTTTATCAAATGCTTTCTGAAAATCCAAATACACTACATCTACTGGTTCACCTTTGTCCACATGTTTATTAACCCCTTCAAAAAATGAAGCAGATTAGGTAGGCAAGACTTCCCTTTGGTAAATCCATGTTGACTGTGTTCCATTAAACCATGTCGTTCTATATGTTCTACGATTTTGATCTTTAGAATAGTTGCCACTATTTTCCCAGTACTGGTCTATAGTTACCCGGATCACCCCTGGAGCCCTTTCTAAATATTGGGGTTATATTGGCCACCCTCCAGTCTTCAGGTGCAATGGATGATTTTAATGATAGATTACAAATTTTAACTAATAGATCAGAAATTTCATTTTTGAGTTCCTTCAGTACCTAGGATGCATACCATCTGATCCAGGTGATTTGCTACTCTTTAGTTTGTCAATCTGGCCTACTACATCTTCCAGGTTCATAGTGATTTGGTACAGTTCATCTGACTCATCACCCTTGAAAACCATCTCTGGAACTGATATCTCTCCCAACATCCTCATTAGTAAACATAGAAGCAAAGAATTCATTTAGTCTTTCAGCAATGGCCTTATCTTCTCTAAGATCCCCTTTAATCCCTCAGTCATCTAATGGTCCAACCGACTCCCTCACAGGTTTCTTGCTTCGGATATATTTTAAAAAGTTTTATTATGAGTTTTTGGCTCTATGGCCAAATTAATTACAAATTATCTCTTTGTCTGTTTTTATCAATGTTTTACACTTTTCTTGACAATGCTTATGTTTTATCTTGTTTTCTTCAGATGGATCCTTCTTCCAATTTTTGAAGATTTTTTTTGGCTAAACTAGCCTCTTTCACCTGACCTTTTAACCATGACGGTAATCGTTTTGCCTTCCTTCCACCTTTCTTTATGCGTGGAATACATCTGGACTGCGCCTCTAGGATTGTATTTTTAAACAATATCCATGCCTATTGAACACTTTTAACCTTTGCAGCTGCACCTTTCAGTTTTTTTCCTATTTTCCTCAGTTTATCAAAGTTTCCCTTTTGAAAGTTTAGTGTTAGAGCTGTAGATTTACTTATTGTCCCCCTTCCAGTTATTAGTTTAAATTTGATCATGTTATGATCACTATTGCCAAGTGGCCCCACCACCGTTACCTCTCTCACCAAATCCAGTGTTCCACTAAGAATTAAATCTAAAATAGCTCTCTCTCTTGTTGGTTCCTGAGCCAATTGCTCCATGAAGCAGTCATTTATTAAATTCAGGAACTTTATTTCTCTAGCAAATCCTGATGTTACATTTACCCAGTCAATATTGGGATAATTGAAATCTCCCATTATTATTGCACTGCCAAATTGGTTAGCTTCCCTGATTTCTCTTAGCATTTCATCATCTGTCTGACCATTTTGTCCAGGTGGACAGTAATATACTCCAATCACTATACTCTTACCAAACACATATGGGATTTGTACCCATGTAGATTCTACTGAGCATTTATTTATTTATTATTTATTTTTAATTTTTATATACCGGAATTCCTGTATACAATACAAATCAATCCGGTTTACAAGTAACGAAAAGGTTGCCCTGGTCTGGGAGGTTAGACCGGGGTTTTTTTTACATGGAACATTGAACAATAACAATCAGCCATTGAACCTTATTACAACTATTTAACCTTATTACAATGAACATTGAAAGTAATAATAATTATATTTAACAAATTTAACAATTAACAAAACCTTAACCGTGTAATGAATAGTATGTGTGAGTTCATCTTAATCATTTAATCTCTTGTATGATCTTTATCCTATTGGACTCTACACCCTCCCGGACATAAAGTGCCACACCCCCACCAAATTGATCCTCCCTATCATTGTGATATAATTTGTACCCTGATATATCACTGTCCCTTTGGTTATCCTCCTTCCACCAAGACTCTGTGATGCCAATGATGTCAATCTCATCATTTGCTGCTATACACTCTAACTCTCCCATCTTACTTCTTAGACTTTTGGCATTGGCATACAGACATTTCAAAGTGTGTTTTTTGTTTGTATTAACAACCTGCTTTTCAGTTGTTAGGGATAATTCGGAAATCATTCGCTTCGGTGATTTTTTACATATGGGCACATGGACTATGTTTGCTTTTAATAGAACCTCTCTGTTGGGATGCCCTATCTCTCCTGTTTCATTAGTATCCTTATTTATTTATTTATTTAACATTTTTATATACTGAGATTCATGCAAGATATTGCATATCGTCTCGGTTTACATTGAAACTAAAACACAAGCATGAGAGCATGCTAATATCCTTCAAAGATACATTTCTCTGAACCATGCACTGTTAAGCTTTCCCGCTTGCTCTAGTTTAAAAGCTGCTCTATCTCCTTTTTGAAAGTTAGTGCCAGCTGCTTGGTTCCACTCTGGTTAAGGTGGAGCCCATCTTTTCCGAAAAGTCTCCCCCTTCCCCAAATGTTTCCCCAGTTCCTTACAAAGCTGAATCCCTCTTCTCTGCACCATCGCCTCATCCACGCATTGAAACTCTGGAGCTCTGACTGGCTGCCTCTGGATGTTTGCATGTACTTAGCTATTTTATAATGAATGTACATGTGAATAGTGGTGTGTAGTCTTGTGCAACAAAATAGGAAAGAAAGACGATATTTCCTCTTTCATTGCATTTTGGGAAGTAAAAAAACAAAAGGAAAACCCCACAAACTTTTGTGTGGTTTTCCTATCAATTTTTTTTGTGGGGGAAGGGCACATCTAGTAAAAAAAAAAACCCAAACTCACCCCAACCCTTTAAGTTTAATTAAATACAACCCCTCCCAAGACTCACCGAAAGTCTCTGGTTGCCATGGGGTCCCAGGACCAATCTCCCACTCTCAGGCCATCTGCTACCAGTAATCAAAATGGCGCCAGGGGCCATTTGCCCTTACCATGTGACAGGTGCTACCGGTGTCATTGGCAGGCCCCTGTCACATGGTAGGAGCAATGGATGCCTGGTGCCATCTTAAATAATAGTGCCAGCCATCCATTGCTCCTATCATGTGACAGGGGCCGGCCAATGGCGCCAGTAGCCTCTGTCACATGGTAAGGGCAAAGACCCAATGGCGCCATTTTGATTTCTGGCGTCCACCAGCCCGAGAGCAGGAGATTGCTCCCGGGTCCCCTGCTGGATCACCAAGGACTTTCGTCAAGTCTTTGGGGGGGTGGCGGAAGGGTTGGGGGCATTGCATTTAATGAAATTTGAAGGGTTGGGGTAGTTTGTTTTTTTTTCTACAAAACTGGCTAAGAAAAAATTTTCCGATCCGGGGGTGGACCAAAATAGCCCACCCCTGACCCGAAAACGAAACGATGATGAAAAAAAGTATGCACATCACTACCTGTGAATGCCATAAAAAATGCACAAAAGATTTTACACTTGCTATTTAGTGCTCCAAATTCAAACTTTTATAGTGTTTTTGGATCTGACATTTGGTGTGCTCAGTGCTGACTTCTTATGGTGAGTGAAAAGAGCTGTTTGCTAGAAGTAGAGGGAGAGGGTGGGGGTGGGGAGCAAACTTGTAAATTGTTGTCCTTGCCTATAAGTCTGTTTGGCCTCTCATTAACCATTTATTGTGCATCTTTCCTTCTGTCTCACCCAAGGTTTGCTGCCATTTCTTGGGGAAACATTTCTATGTATGAAATTGCATTTCTTTCTCTGTGAATGAAAATAGGGCTGACTGGGTGTATGTGTGTTGTATATAGGGGTGACAACGTTTAAATAAAGTAAAAAAAAAAAAAATTACCTGATGCAGGGATGGTGGGATGAGTAGCCTTGAGGTTGCTGTCAGATTTGGAGCCTGTGGAACAGTTTAGGGGAGGGGGTGGCGTGATGGCCACGTGACGGGCTCATGAAGTGTGGAACTGAGGGAGGCCTGAGGACTCTGGTCTGAGTGGCTGCAGGGGAGCAGCGTTGTGCTCTCAGAGTAGTTGTGAGTTGTGGTTGTGCTGAAAGCCACAGGAGTAGGAGGGAGCTCTCTGCAGTGCACTGAAGATGGAGGGCTGGGCTTTGAGGAGCCACAGAAACAAAGGGAGTCTCCCACGGCACAGACAAGATTGGATCTGGAGGCCCGTGGAAGTGTGAGGGGAACTCCCGTGACATAGCTGGAGCTGTGGGGACTGCTGGAGTCCTCCCTGTAGCATCCCAAGCTCGGTGCTGAGTTTAAAAAAAAAAAATAAAGGAAAGCACCACTCCAGTTTAGGTAAAAAAATGAAAGAAGGCATCACGAGCCCAGGAGAAGCTCCTGGCACTTTTATGAGGTGAGCCGCAATCCTACAGACCTCAGCAATGATGCCAGTGAGAAGCTCTGGGTCCTGGTCCAAAAGGAAATAAAAGTGAACAAAACAAAGCAATATAAACAAAACTGAAGTGAAATGCACACAGGGTGCAAGGGGGAAGACCATGGAGATGCTGGGAATGCCTGTGCCAAACCCCAAGAATCCAATTAAAAGAAAAACTTTCCCCATGTAAGACCCACCATTTTTGGGGTAAAACTCCGTAAGATTCATGAAATAAATTAACTTATGGTTGGGGATACCAGGGAGGAAGCTGGGGACCCATGAGCAATATTTGCGCTAGGAACAGGGAGGTAGACTCTCCTTATTGATTTTGTTAGAGCATAGAAAAACGGACAAAATGCTTAGGAATCTGCATCCCTTAAATACAGTATAATGAGCATTGTGTCAAAATGAAAGCAAACTGGCGACTGAATACATGAAAAAATAGTGATCAAGTTAGCACCTCAGTAAGCTTTACTGGTCAAGCCACAATGTGCTGGATTTCATTTACACATTTTGTTTGATCCTCTTCTTCCCTTTTTGTTCCACTATAGACCATTATTTTTGAAAAGCTCTAAAAGTTTTCTCCAATAAATGATCTTCCAAGGCTAAGCCAGAGAGCTGAGCTTCCTTAATGAATAATCTATGGTGCAGAATTTTTTTTATTTTTTGCCTCCCAGTGAAAGCTTTAAGGGCATTAAAATCCCAAAACATTTAAATTCGGAGCTCCCTGGAAACCATGCTTCTTCTGAATAATGTGCCAAACTGAATCTTCAATAACGATAATATAAAAAAAAAAGAAAGAAAGAATAATAAATAGCAAATGCATTCCAGTTAGGAATTCCCCCATTTTATCCTTACTTAACTGACGGGAAGGTTTCTGAAGTTTGCTGACCAGAACAAAGTCTTAGGACAATTTAATACTTGAGATATCTTACCATCAAAAAAGGATTTTTTTTTTTGCTTCCTTAATTTGATGGTATAATCCTTTAAATGTAATAGCTATTTCTATCCTCTATTTTAAGAGACTTCATTCACCATTCTCTTTATTAAACATAATTCTGAAGTAAACTGGGGGACGTTTTAGCAAAAGAAACTTAACTGTTCTGTCAAGAGAGTCACCTGCCCCACAGCTTGTCCTGTAAGCTGTAGGGGTTTGGGACCCTGTCTGCTACTCTGCACTTCTCGCTGCCCCCCCCCCCCCCCATACACCTATCGGGACCGACAGGGCTACAGACATTTCTCTCTATTACTTCCTATGCCTACACTATCCAAACAGTTCAGAAAAGACCACAGTGTTTAAAGGTAGCTAACTAACTGGCTAACCCCACCCAGCTTTGTGAGATTCCCTTCCGTTTACCTCTAGAGCAGTCTCTGGCTGGAGATCTCAGGGACTATCTGGAGGGAAAGTGCTTGCTTCTTTCCTTCCTTGTACTGACTGGGCTGAGGAGTCATCTCTCAGCTCTGGGGCCATCTCTGGCATTGTTGCAGGCGGGCCAAATAATATCAGGCAGAGCTTTCATCTCTCCGGTCTCTTTGGACATCCTCAATCCTCTATCTCTTCGACACAAGGGAGGGGCAGGGTTGATGCCTCCGCGTCATCAGGTGTTGACTGTCTTTTCTTGTTTGCCTTTTCTTATGACCACCAGTTGACAAACATGCAAAAATGTCAAGCACAGTCATGCAGCGGGCAGATGGTGTCATCTCTGCATTTCAAATCACTGAGCTCCCCCTTTTCATGACGGGGAATCACTGCTCCTTTTGTGTGAGCTGCTGAGCCTGACTTCAGTGCCAGGAAAAATCGTGGAAACTGTTATAAAGAATAAAATCACAGAACATTTAGATAGACATGGTTTGATGGGACACTGCCAGCATGGATTCACCCAAGGGAAGTCTTGTCTCACAAATCTCCTCCATTTTTTTTGAAGGGGTGAATAAAAATGTGGATAAAGGCGAACCAGTAGAAGTGGTGTATTTGGATTTCCGGAAGGCGTTCAACAAAGTCCTTCAAGAGAGCCTTCTAAGAAAACTAAAAAGTCATGGGATAGGAGGCGGTGTCCTTTTGTGGATTGTAAATTGGTTAAAAGACAGAAAACAGAGAGTAGGATTAAATGGTCAATTTTCACAGTGGAAAAAGGTAAACAGTGGAGTGCCTCAGGGATCTGTATTGGGACCCGTTCTTTTCAATATATTTATAAATAATCTGGAAAGGGGTCCGATGAGCGAGGTGATCAAATTTGCGGATGACACAAAATTATGCAGAGTAATTAAATCTCAAGCAGATTACACATGCTATTTTAGCCAATTAGATTTTCCTGAGAAAAAAGTTTCATGCATATTTTTGAAAATGCAAACTATACACATAAGGAAAAAAATCCTCCCGAACCCTGCCAGCCAGAAATGCTTCTTCTCACTGCAAGTAAACTTTACGCATGTTGTGGCACTATTCTTGCAATTTTCAAAATTACCTCTGAATTACAGTGGCAATTATTTTGGGATAAATATATGAGAATTACATCATCCATTTCCCATCCTGTTTTTTTCTATAAATCATAGAGCTATTTGGATTATAGTTAATGTTGCTAAGCTATTAATGGGTAGGCTAGATGTTGATTCTACCGCATTCAACAGCATTGGGAAACTGCGTAGCAAAGAATAAAATATATTTTGGTAATAAATAATGCTCTTTCACTCTGGATCATAATATGGAAATCAATGGTTCTTCCAAATACTTTTTATTTGTATTAAAGACAAGTATATATGACTTAATGTCATTAGCATTAAAGGTAATTTTAAATAATTAGGATAGTTCCCCAATTCCAATAATCACCTGATGGAATCTGGTTTCTATAACATATGCATATGAGTTGCCCGTGGTGAGAAATTGAAATAGGTTTTTTTCAGCACAAGAATTGTGGAGACCTCTGATGCACATTTGTTGAAGTTGAATAATATTAATATTTATCAGTAAAGTTCTTTTTGTATAATGTGTTCTAAATATGCATATCTTTGCATTATTTATCTTGTTTATTAGAAAGAAAAGTGAAATTCAATTTGTGAAAGGAAAATGTATTTGACAAAACTGAATTTGAATTAAGAGCACATATGTTTCTAATGGCTCCCTACACAGAGCATCTCTGAGGGAGTGGAAGGGATTGTAAATCTGAATAGTTGGTGTGGATGGACAGATTAAATAGGCTGTAATGGTCTTTTTATGTTGATATGTTTCTGTTTTTATAACTGTAAATGTATTTATCTCACAAAAACAGGGCATACCTGTGTCTTTATTCATTTTGTTTTTCTCCATAAAATTAAGATTTTGCAAATGGTAGAGGGACTACATCCCTTAGGAATAAATGAAACAAATGTGAAATTGATAAATATGATTCGGCATGTGGCATTCTTTTCTATTTAGAGAATTTGTGAAATGGCCTATGTCCTAAAGCACACTATTTTTAGCATGCACTGTAAAGAATGTGCTATGAAACAGTCCTAATACTGGGCACTGGGCTCTATACTATTTAGAGTGACGAGAGAATTACGGTATTTATGTATCTATTGCTCTCCTATTTACTAAAGTATGCTATCTGATGTGCAATTTTCTTTGAGGTGACTATCTTGGAAAATTAGGTGTTGGGTGAATGCTCCCTTGCATTCTTTGCATGGGAGGGATGGTGCTAGCCTGTTTCCGGTGGGAGGAAGCATGAGGGAAAAGCCATGAAAATGGTGATGGGGAGGGGTAAAATGAAGATCAGGTAAGAATGTAGTGATGGTGGTGGATGGCTGATGATTAGGTGGATTTACATCTGGAGAACTTGGATATGGATTGGGGAATGAGGAAGAGATACCATGCGAACAAACTCCCCCTGTCTCCTGTAGCCTGACCAGCATGGCAAGATGATTTATAACCAAAAATTCACATTCATTTTGGATTCGTCAGTTTGAGCATTAGGGATCTGCATTTCTTTAAAACGAAACTGAAAATGTGATGAATAAGGCTTATTAATTTCATTCAGGTGCCTCGAAACAAATAAGGAGCCCCCAAATTAATCAAATCTTATTCGTTCATTTCATTTTAAACTAATGATTCAGGCCTAGGTCTAGGTCTGAATTTGGGACCTCATCTAGGGCATAGGTAGAGAGCCAAAGCAGGGGCCGTGGCTCTTGTCCAAGCATGATGCCAGTGCCTTGGCCTAGGCTTGATGCTGGGGCCTCGAGTAGGCCATAAGCTGAAGCCCAAAACAGGAGTCACGGCCTAGGCCCAAGGGTGATGCTGGGGTTTCAGCAGAGGCACAAGCCGAGACCCCCCAAAATTAAACAAAAAACCCAAAACCTTACCTTTTCTGTCAGGTATCTGAGAAAGGTAAGGTACTGATGCTATGGCCTGAGCCCAGACCCAGGCCTGATGCCGATACCTGAACCAAAGGCTGGAACCCAATGCTAGGGCCTCGGCCCAGACCCAGGCCCGATGATGGGACCTCAGCCCAGATCCAGGCCCGAGGTCGTGACCTGACCTGGAGGTCAGGTCCTAATGCAGGGGCCTAGTCCCGGACCCAGGCCTGATGCTGGGGCCTTGGCAAAGAGGCCAGGTCCCGATGCCTGGACCTCAGCCTAGGTTCAGGCCTAGGCCTAGGAGCCTCTTCTTGGTCCTCTTCATTCTTTGGCACTTGCAAGCCAAAGAATGCCATCCACTGGGGTTGTGCCGAAGTTAATTAATTTTGGTACATTCACTCAGCGGATGGCACCATTTTGATGTGCATATTGCTGTATATCAAAATGGTTCCATGCACTGGGGTGAATGTGCTGGCATTCATTAATTCTGGCGCAACTGCAGAGAATGGCTTCATTTGGCTTGCAAGTGCTGAAGAATGAAGAGGACCAAGAAGAGGCTCCAAGGCCTAGGTTTTGAGACCTGGGCCTGACCCTGGACCAAGGATCCAGCATTGGGACCCAGCCTCTGGGTTGGGTTACGGTGTTGGTCCGGGTCGAGGCACTGGCATTGGGCCTGGGTCAGGGCTCCGGTCTACGTTGAGGCCCCAGTTCCAGAGTCCAGCCTCTATGTCAGGTTGTGGCATCAGGCCTGAGTCCAGGCTGAGGCCCCAGTGTTGGGAACTAGCCCTGAGCCAGGTAGTGGCATCAGGCATGGGTCTGGGCCCTAGCCTAGTCTGAGGCCCTGGCATCAGGACCTGGACTCTGGGTTGTGTCACGGCACTGGGCCTGGGTTCAGGCTGAGGCCCCGGCATCACGACCCAGCCTTCAAACTGGGTTGCAGCATCGGGCCTGAGTCTAGGCCCTGGTAAAGGCTGAGGCCCAGGCATCAGGACACAGCCTCTGGGTCAGGCTGAAGCCTCAGACTTGAGTAGGCAGAGGTCACGGCGACCTACTTTGCCTTTGGCCTACGCAAGGCCTAGGACAAAGCCGATGGATCCCCAATGGACCAGGTAAGTGGGGGCAAGGGGGAATCCCAGCCCCAGCATTTTTTCAGGTGGGTGGGAGGCTCCAGAAAGCCTCATTTTCAGTTTTTGGCCTTTTTGTTTTTTTAATTTCTTTGATTTGTTTTTTTTCTCATAAATGAAAATGAATCAAACAATCCATGAACCAAAATTCATGAGAAAAAAACCTCCCAAAAATGAAAACATGTTTTTTTTTTCTCCTGCATGTCCCTATTGAGCATTGGCTATTTTCCATAGTAATAGTTTTAAAGTAGATGCAATGTATTATCTGAGCATGAACCATTATTTAGCATATTCATTTTTGTTGTGCATAGCTCAGTAAATCTGTGTTTACAGATGTACTAAGGATTAGTGTGTAGCTAGGAGTTTTCTTTGCTGGTGGTACTATTAATTTCTGCAGACTCCAGGACAATCCTAGAAAGTTGGCATCTCTGTGTAAAGAGTTTTTGTATATCATGGATTCTTTTTTTGATAGCAGAAAAAGGCCCAGTGGTTCATCCAGTATTCCCAGCAAGCTCTTTTTTTTTTTTTTTTTAGGGTAGTAACTGCCGCTCCATGCATGCTAGCCTTATGATTTCTGATAAGAGCAGTGACTGCGGCTCCGCTCAGGTTCCAGAGCTAATGTGTTATATCTAGAGATCTTTGTTTTCTGCTTTGAAGCAGAGGAGCTTGTTGGATTGACTAGCCCTTGCAGTGAACATGGCAATAATCAAATAACGAGGTCAAGGATGCAAGCATGGGCAAAAACATGGTTACAAAGAAAAGGAAATTAAGCATGGAGTACTTTTTACTTTTCTTTAGGTTCCACAACCAGTTTTCAGGTTATCCACAATACATAATGTGGAGGCAGTACATGCAAATGCATCTCATGCATATTAATTGTAAAATGGGTATCATAAAAACTAGATCTCTTGGTGGCACTCAAGGACTGGCATTGCCTTCCCCTAAAGTACTTTATCAATCACTCATTTCTCTGAATGATAGCTGACCGGTCAGTGGTCAAACATATATTTAGAAAAAGCAAAGAAGCATTTCAAGCACTAGGCCTTTACTACTTCTGACAGAAAAGGCTCTTGACTTCATGCTGTTATGGTACCTCAAACCTTATTCCTTTCTGCTTCTATCAAGAATAGAATGGTTTACATTTAGGTAATAGCACGGTACTAGCAAACCAGCATTTAACTGTGATTCATGGCACTTAAGCCAGTATGACCATGATTATGCTGACACTCACTCTCAATTTATTAATCTAGCCCCTTTCTTAAAGATGACAGCTATCTTGTAGCTGCATGAGCAAGTCAGAGTTGAAACTTGTTTAATAACTGAAACAAGTCTGAAGCAAGCGAACGTAAGACAGTCAAACAATGGGGAGTAGAAGAAAAGAAAACATTACTATAAATGGTGAGAAGCCTTAAAAAAGCATTTGAAAATACTTTGTTGGAAGCATGTTCTTATCTCTGCACAACTCCCCCAAATAATTTTCAGAAGCCAACTAAATGCATAAACTGGGGTTTTGGTGCATAAATCCTTTTGAAAATTATCCCTTAAATGTAAGATCCCTCCCCTATACGACCGGCCACCTTCCCCCACACCCTAGAATCACTCAGGGCACTGTTTAGGAAAGCAATGGTGTTTTCTGTTCTATTCTCTCTTTATTGATTAAAAAAACCAAAACATCAAGAACACTTGATTCTGGGCGCTCTTGAGCAGTGACCAAATTGGCTGCCTAACCTAAGAGCTCCGCCAGACCTTGCTTTTTTCAATTAAAAACCCTTCCTGATTAATGCTGCATTTCGCCAGAAATCTACAATAACTGCTACTGATGATGTCCACCTACAAAACAGGGAAGATTGAGGCAGCTTTCGCTGCAGCCTCCAGCTCTAAACGAGCAAAACAGGATCCACCTACGCCGGAGAAATCCCCTGCGCCAAAAACAATGGCGTCTGCAGATTTGGTTTTGCTTGAACTGAAACAGCTAAAGGATATGATCCAGCTCAATATCAACGCCACCGCTGCCATCAGGGATGATCTGCAATCTATGGCCCAGCAAATGGCAAGCTTTCAGACCTGGCTGGATGACATGGAATCGCAAACTTCATCACTCTTACTCACCACTGCAGCATTGCTGTGTTTAAACCATGAGTTGGAACAACTGCAGCATGACATAGAGGAGCTGACTAATCGTAATCGCCGAAATAATTTGCGAATTTTGGGAATACCCGAAGGAGTATTTTTCTCAACTTAATACCATCATGCTTGAAGATAAAGTTTGATCGCCCCTTGGAAATCAAGAGGGCCCACTGGGTCCCGTCTAGGCTCCTTCGCAATTCACGCACCTGCGGTTTATCATTTTCAAAATACTGAGATACCCCCAGGTTCTTATCATATTAGCCTCAGTGAAAAGCCAACCACCCTTTCAATTCCAGGGCAACAATATCTTTTTGGTCCAAGACTTTGCCAAGGCCACTAAACAGAAAACTTACTTGGCCTTATGTCCGCGATTAAGATCACTGGGAGCGCAATATGGGCTTCTCTATCCCGCGCAAATGAAGGTCACCTTCCAAAATCAAACTAAGATTTTCCACCAGCCAGCAGCACTTGAAGAATTTTTACAAGCTCAGGAACATGCCTCTGTCATGGGCACTTGAAACTGCATACAAGATTGTTGCATTTTCAGCCATTTTCTTTTTATTTATTTATTTATTTAATTAATTAATTAATTAATAGCTTTTATATACTGATAACCGTTTGTACATCGTATCGGTTTACAAGGAACATTGCGTTTATATAGGGTAGAGTAACAATTACATGGAACAACTGGTAATATATATATTTTCTTGGGGGACCCCTATACAGGACGTCAGATCCCGATATTTTGACATTCCAGTTATAGTATTTTTCTCTTTTTTTAGTATTGATCTGATCTGATTTCCCCACAGAAATGCGATGCCACGCTGGGGGTGGACTGTATTGGCAAATGCCAGCTTTTCATGCTCTTGCTTTCATTTTCTAATTGGGTTTTGATTATTAATCCCCATAACAGTCTGGTGGGTGTACTAGGAGTGGGGTAGCCTCTGGCCAGACAAGAGGCTTTTTCATATTAGGAAGCCTTTATGGCATTAAGGGTTTTTCTAAATTTGCTGATTTTTCTTTTTCCGCACCTTCTTTTTTCTCCTCATTTTTTTTCTTTATCTTGCTATGACTCCACTACATGCTGCCTTCTTTCCTTATTGCAGCCTAACATAGTCCACAGTTGCAATGTTCCAGCTTATTGCCGCCTATTACTACAATGTTTACTATCATCATGGCGTCTACCATTACTTCCATTACAACTATATCCCTGAACTTCATCGGCTTCTCACACCCTATCAAGAGGAAAAAAATATTGACTTACTTACAATCTCTCCATGCAGATATCGCCTACATTCAGGAAACACATCTTACCCCCTCTGAATTGCTTAAATGAAAGCAGCAATGGGTGGGTCAAGTCCTCTATAACCCAGCAGTTCAAAAGAAAAGAGGTGTTGCTATCCTCCTCCATAAGTGCTTGGATGCTCAAGTCCTACACCAAGCATCGGACATAGAAGGACATTGGATATTGGCCCAAGTTAAGGTTGCTCATCACCCATATACTCTCCTCAACATCTATGCTCCCAATGCAGATACTCCAGTTTTTTTCACTCTGTCTTTACCCATTTATTAACCATGGACTCATCCCCAAGCATTATTGGTGGATATTTCAACCAACCTTTGGACCCATTTCTGGACAAGAAAAACCACATTGCGACCTCATATCTCCAATTCTTTCAAAACTTTATGCATCTGCTCAATTCATTTGGATTATCAGACCCATGACACTTACTCCATCCTATTGACAAAGACTACACATTTTATTCATTTCCTCACTCTTCCTACTCCAGGATCAATTACTTTCTCATTTCCCATCAACTGATTCCCTCAATAAAGTCAGCATCTATCTGCCCTATTCTTGTCTCTGATCATGCAGCAGTGGAACTCACACTCCAATTGCTCTTTCCTGTACACATTGATCATAGATGGCGCTTCAACCCTATTCTTCTGGGAGATCCCTCATTTATTGGTAACCTTCAACCTAAAATTATGAAATACTTTAAAATTAACTCCACTCCAGACTTTTCAACTGCTACTGTGTGGTATGCCTTCAAAGCCACCATTCGAGGAGAGATTGTTAGTCATGCAATTCGGCTAAAGAAGTCTCAGAAAGCTGCTTTAATCGCTTTGCAGAAGGCAGTTACCACACTTGAACAAGCTCACATTGCCTCTCCAACACCAGCTTCCCTTACTTCCCTTTTAAAAGCACGGCTTCAGTACAATCAACAACTGAGTACACAAGTCCAGCTAGGCCTCACTCGTACTAAGGTTATGTACTATGTGGAAAATAATAAATGTGGTTGTCTGTTAGCTACGTATCTTAAAAAACAACAAGAGAAGAAGCATATAGCAACTGTGTTGTCACCTACTCAGACTCCACTGACGTCAGACACAGACATTCTTCTTGCTTTTAGATCCTTCTGAAACTGAACAGTCTCTGGATAAGATCCATCATTTTTTGTCTCAGCTGACTCATCCTTCTCTCACGAACTCTCAAGCAATGGCCCTGGACGCACGTATTACATGGGCAGAAATTACTTCAGCTATCTCTTCCTTATCTAGCGGGAAAGTGCCCGGCCCCGATGATTTCACTTCTGACTTCTATCAAGCTTTTAAGACTGATCTGGTGCCACATTTGCATGATTATTATTCCTCTCTCATTTCCCATCCCACTGGGACCTCTAGTTTCACTGAAGCTTGCATTGTGGTCCTTCCAAAGCCAGGGAGAGATCCTACTCACATCTCTAATTACAGACCGATCTCTCTATTGAATACTGATTATAACATTTTTGCTAAAATCTTAGCCACTAGGTTCTCCCATTTTATGCGCTCCCTTATTCACCCTGACCAGTTAGGTTTTATTAAGGGTAGATTAACTGCGCATAATACCCACCTATTTTTACACGTCTTGGAACATGCATCCACTTTGACATCCCCTGCTGTGGCCATTTCCCTGGACGCAGAAAAGGCCTTCGATCAAGTTGAATGGCCTTCTCTACTAGCTTCACTCATATGGTTTGGTTTTGGCCCCACCTTTCTCTGTTGGGTACAGCTTCTTTATTCTTCTCCATCTGCCTTCTTATATGTGAACAATCGTACCTCTCCGCCTTTCACACTGCAGAGAGGTACACGTCAAGGGTGCCCACTCTCCCCCCTCCTTTTTTCAGCCTGGCTTCTTTTTTTTCTACCGGGTTGTTTTTTGACTTGGATACTTCATGGTAAAGTTTGGTTTTTCTCGTTTAGTTTTTTTGAAAACCGAAAAAAACCTAAACAGGGAAAACCAAAACCGGCCCAAAAAACGACGCAGGGAAACGAATCTAAAAAAAACCCACCCCAAGCATTTAAATTCCTTTTAATACATTACATACAACCCCCTCCCCCCACCATCCCGATCCCTCCCCAAGACTTACTAACATCCCTGGTGGTCCAGCGGGGTCCCGCGAACCATTTGTCCCTCCGTGCCCAGCGTGCCAGCCTCGCTTAAAATGGTGCCGATAGCCTCTGAACTACTATGTCACAGGGGCTACCGGCGCCGTTGGTCAGCCCCTGTCACATGGCCATCGGCGCCATCCTAATTAATCTCTAACTCCACCGACCTACATCACACAGGCATTTTAGTTTCAACCATGTACAATTATCTTTAGCTGACGTTATCCTGTCCTTTTATTTCCTCCCCTCCCAGTTCTATCTTCCTTGTTATTTGTAACTGCTTTCTCCGCACCATAGTCTAGTTTGAAGTTTATTTTGCACCCTGTTCAACTGTAAACCAGCATGATGTGATTGTATCATGAATGCCGGTATATAAAAAACCTAAATAAATAAAAAATAAAATCTTGTGCTCCTACCATGTGACAGGGGCTGACCAATGGCGCCAGTAGCCCCTGTGACATAGTAGTTCAGAGGCTATCGGCACCATTTTGGGCGAGGCTGGCACACCAGGCACGGAAGGACAAATGGCTCCCGGGACCCCGCTGGACCACCAGGGATGTTAGTAAGTCTTGGGGAGGGATCGGGATGGGGGTGGGGTGGTTGTATAATAGTTAATCTTAATGCTTGGGGTGGTTTTTAATTAAAAAAAAATTTGTGCCCCTCTCCCCGTACAAAGCTGAAAAACGGATTTTCCCCGAAGTTCGGGGAAAATCCTTTTCGGGGTTCGGGGCCCCCGACCCATGACGAATTAGGCAATTTCATTGTAATTGCCTAATTCGTGATAAACAATTGCACATCTCTAGGAACCACTACTTCTTGCTATCAGACAAACTGAGGCGATTGAAGACGTAACTATTGGTACTGAATCTTTCAAGCTTTCTGCCTATGCAGATGATGTTGTTCTCTTCTTACTCAACCCTGATCTTACCTTCCTTCTTTGTTTAATCTCATTTCCACCTACTCACTGGTATCTGGATATAAGATTAACTGGCATAAAATTGAGATGCTACCATTAAACTTGACAGACTTGTCTCGATTCCCCTTACAAAAAGTACTTAATGGTCTCAAATACTTAGGTATTCGATTTCATAAGGATACCTTAACTACCATCGGCCACTGTGAGTCCTATATTCTTCAGCAACTCCAAGACTCTGTACTGAACTGGACCCCTTTGCACCTTTCCTGGTGGGGGCATTTAGATACTATCAAGATGGTGATAACTCCTCGAATAACATATCCCTATCCCATATGCTCTTTTTCTGCCCCTAAGTTTCCACCTTTTGGAAACAAATATGGGCCACCACCTCTGTGATCCTAGGCCTTTCCCAGCCCATTACTTACTCCACGATTATCTTAAGAGTGTGGACCGGTCATAACCCTTCCCATGGCCTCACATAAGGTCCTAGATTTTCTTTTAATTGTGGTGTTACATAGCATACTGGCCAATTGGAAATATAATGATATGCTCTCCGAACACTTATGGTGGAACTCGGTCTGCTTATTCAGCAAACATGAAAGAGCAATGGCAATCAAATTTCATAGAATGACTTCCTGGTGTCAGGTGAGGAAGCTGCTTGACAACTATGTAGCATCGTTATCTATTTGAATTGGGTGGTGATTACATGTCGGTCTCTAGTCCATGCATTGCTTTTCCCTTTCTTCTTTATTGGTCTGGCTGCTCCCTTTTCTTCTCCTCTTTTTCCTTGTCCTCTTCCTTCTTCCCCTCTCTTCCTCACTCCCTTTCTTCTACTCTTTATCTACCCTCTTCTGTATTCTCTCAATAAATCAGAAGTTTTGTGACATGTTGTTCCGTTATAGATGTCCAAGTTGACCTGTACGTACTTATTATATTTGTACTCATGATTAACCTCTCAATAAACAACACTTGAATCTATAAAGAAGGCAATAGGGATGTGCAGAGCAAAATTTTATGTTCATATTTTTTATGTCCGAAAGGGGGTCCCACTTGCGGCCAATATGGACATAAAAAAATCCAATGAGTTGGGTATATGTACATATGTGCAAAAAAAAAAATTAAACCCCCTCACCCTCCTTAATCCCCCCCCCAGACTTACCACAACTCCCTGGTGATCGAGCGAGGAGTGAGGACGTCATTTCTGCAATCCTTGGCGAGAAGCATGTGACGTCGGTGGCACGTCGAGTGACGCGGCGTCACGTGATTCCCGGCTCGTTCGCGCCGGACGGCTCGTTCGGCCCAAAAAGAACTTTTGGCCAGCTTGGGGGGGCCTCCTGACCCCCTCAAGCTGGCCAAAAGTTCTTTTTGGGCCGAACGAGCCGTCCGGCGCGAACTTGCCGGGAATCACGTGACGTCGGCGTCACGTGATTCCCGGCTTGTTCGCGCCGAACGAGCCGTCCGGCGTGAACTTGCCGGGAATCACGTGACGTCGCGTCTGAGTGACGCGGCGCCACGTGATTCCCGGCTCGTTCGCGCCGGACGGCTCGTTCGGCCCAAAAAGAACTTTTGGCCAGCTTGGGGGGGTCAGGAGGCCCCCCCAAGCTGGCCAAAAGTTCTTTTTGGGCCGAACGAGCCGTCCGGCGCGAACGAGCCGGGAATCACGTGACGCCGGCGTCACTCGACGTGCCGCCGACGTCACATGCTTCTCGCCAAGGATTGCAGAAATGGCGTCCTCACTCCTCGCTCCATCACCAGGGAGTTGTGGTAAGTCGGGGGGGGGATTAAGGAGGGTGAGGGGGTTTATATTTTTAATTTGACTCAACAATCGCGATTTCCCACATATCGAACATATCTATGTTCGATATGTGGGAAATCCGATCGTTTATGTCGAATCAATTTTTTAAGTAAAAAAAAAATATGAGTTGCGTTTTACTAATGCGGTCAATCCGAATGCACACCCCTAGAAGGCAATACAATACACAAAGAAATATATACATCCTTTAGGAAACTAGTCCAAAGATGGACCTCCAAATGTGGGAGCATAGTAGGAACAAAATGCTAATTCAGAGCAAGAGAGCAGGAAGCTCTGTTTTGAAGAAACCCCTTCAACTGTTTAAGGCAATATCTGTCTTGACCTGACTTTATATCAGATACTTGCAGGGAAAACTTCACATAAAACTCACACCAGAAGAAATAAATCTCTGTTTAAGCAACAAAAAAAAAATATTTCCTTCTTTCTTGAGTGACCCTGGCAAATGTCATGGAAAACAGCAATCCTTTGACCCATAAAAACCTCATTTTTACACTGAAAAAACATTTTGTAAGTTCATTCTTTATCAGGCTCAAATGCGAAAACAAAAAACCAGCCAATAATGTAACTCTAGAAGAAACTTCAGTATTAGATTTTTGACTTTCCTCCTCCTTTAGCCTCTGTACTACCAGACCCAGTTGTAGGAAGATAGTAACCTATTGTTATAGGAGGTATAGATTCACATGGGACATGCAAAACCTCAAGAAAAAAATTTTCTTAAGAAAGTCTAAAGGCAGTAAAAGAGAATTTTGGGAAATTAAGAAAATGCAAATTTAAGCATCTAGTATAAATCTCAAAAGTCAATCTTATGATGCAATACATCTTTGTCTTTTATTAAGGCAGCATTACAATTTTGAATCTTCTTTGCTTGAGTCAATAATTCCTGGATTTTCAAATCATGCACACTTGATTTCTGTGAATGCAGACTCCTGGGCTGAAAGTTCATTCACCACTGGAAACACACTATTGATTTTGGAAGATAAGGAGCATTCAAGCCCTATTATCACAGTCCATAGTGTTTCTAGGTTTATTGAATATTGCTATATAAGAACATAAGAAATTGCCATGCTGGGCCAGACCAAGGGTCCATCAAGCCCAGCATCCTGTTTCCAACAGAGGCCAAACCAGGCAACAAGAACCTGGCAATTACCCAAACACTAAGAAGATCCCATGCTACTGATGCAATTAATAGCAGTGGCTATTCCCTAAGTAAACTTGATTAATAGCTGTTAATATACTTCTCCAAGAACTTATCTAAACCTTTTTTGAACCCAGCTACACTAACTGCACTAACCACATTCTCTGGAACAAATTCCAGAGCTTTATTGTGCATTGAGTGAAAAATAATTTTCTCTGATTAGTCTTAAATGTGCTACTTGCTAACTTCATGGAATGCCCTCTAGTCCTTCTATTATCCGAAAGTGTAAATAACCGATTCATATCTACTCATTTAAGACCTCTCATGATCTTAAAGACCTCTATCATATCCCCCTTCAGCCGTCTCTTCTCCAAGCTGAAAGAGATAGAAAACTTAAAGGATTCTCTGGAGTAAGATATTCGATGTACGCCCTGTATCTCAAATGAGGTCTCTGTCACAAACACATTTTTACCACCATTCGAGGAACACTCATAACAGCTGTTCTCCAACTGAAAAGCCTGCGACATTATTCACCCCCAAACATGGTAAGGCCCTGGGTTCAGGACTGAAAGACACCAAGGTCTCATTAAGAATGACTAATGAAGTGACAAGTTCCAATGGTCCTGACATCACTTGTGAACCTTGAAATTTTGAAAGAAGACTCTTTCATGGGCTGGAAAGTTGAAGAAGGGGATATGAATCCGGGTGGAAGGGTTTGAATAACCCTCATACTTTTCTTCCTAATTTCAGGGATATCAACAATTATAAGAAAACTTTATAAAGAAAATAGTTACTTAAAATCCTCTGCAATGGCAAATAAGGACAAAGAGGGAGTGAACCCAAAGCAGCCCAGTACCCCCTGCTATCAAGGAGGGAGAAGACTAGGTGTGGCCAGGAGACTGGAGAGAGGAAACGCCTTGCTTAGCATCGGACAGTGACACGGAGTCTGAGGTGGTGAGTAGCGGAGAGCAGCCCAGAATCTCTGCCAGTACCAGACCCGGAAGCAAATCCCCAGACAGCCCACCAACTCTGCCAGTACCAGACCCAGAAGCAAGCCATCTCTCCTACCCACATTCTTCAGGCCTCCAGTCAGAGTCTGCTTCAGAGGTGAACAGAGGGATATTGCCTGATGTTTGGAGCAAGGGTAAGTAAGTTAGCCATAAGTATTAATATATTAAGCAGGCTAAGGTTTATGGTATGTTTCTAACACCGATGGTACAGAACTTTCTTTAGGGTAAACTGGTAGTTAGTGGCCAAAATGTTAGAGACAGAAATTGTTGTTATCTTCTAAATGCTAATTGCTGCCAAATCTGATAAATAAAAGACTAATTCTCAGGAGAACATGTTGTCCTTTTCCTGAACTTAGGATCATGACGTGAAGTGGGACTTTTCCTCCAGGAACTTGTCCAAATCTTTTTTAAAAGGCATCCTCAAGCAACACATTCCAGAGCTTAATTATGCATTGAGTAAAAAAAATATTTTCTCTTATTAGTTTTAAAAGCATTATTCAATAACTTCCTTCTCTGTCCCATGGTCTTTGTACTTTTCAAAAGAGTAAAAAACTGATTAACATTTACTCGTTCCATTTCACTCATTATTTTATAGATCTCTATCATATCTCCACTCAGTCGTCTCTTCTCCAAGCTGAAGAGTCCTAACCTCTTTAGCCTTTCTTCATAGGGGATTTGTTCCATCCCCTTTATCATCTTGGTTGCTCTTCTCTGTACCTTTTTGAATTCTGCTATATCTTTCTTGAAATTAACTGACCAGAATTGAACAATACTCAAGATGAGGTCGCACATGGAGTGAAACAGTCATTATGGTATTCTCCATTCCTTTCCTAATAATCCTTATCATTCTATTTGTTTCTTGGCTGCTGCTGCATATTGAGCAGAAGATGTCAATGTATTTTCAACGATGACACCTACATCCTTTTCCTGAGTGCTGACTCCTAATATGAAACCTTGCATTTTGTAGCTATAATTTGGGTCACTCATTCCTAAGTGCATCACTTTGCACTTGTCTACATTAAATTTCATTTGCATTTATATGCCCAAACTCTCAGTTTTGCAATGTCTTCTTGCAATTTCTCACAATCCTTTTGTGATTTGACAACTTTGAATAATTTTGTGTCATCGGCAAATTTGATCACCTCACTTGTTGTTCCCATTTCCAGGTCACTTATAAATATATTAAAAAACATCGGTCCCAGAACAGATCCTTGGGGCACTCCACTATTCATCTAATTCCATTGGGAAAATTTAACTTTTAACCCTACTTTCTGTTTTCTATCTTTTAACCAGTTGGCAACCACAATAGGATGCTGCCAACTATTCCATGACTTTCAAATTTCCTAAGACGTCTCTCATGAGGGACTTTGTCAATTGCTTTCTGGGAATCCAGATACATTATATCTTCTGGCTCAACTTTATCAACATGTATATTTATGCCCTCAAAATATGTAGCAAATTTGTGAGGCAAGACTTCCTTTGAATAAATCCATGTTGGCTTTGTCCCATTAAACTATGCTTATCTATATGTTAAGCAATTTTGTTCTTTATAATAGTTTCTCCCATTTTGCCTGGCACAGATCTCAGATTCACTGATCTGCAATTTCCCGAATCACCCCTTGATCCCTTTTTAAAAATTGGCATTACATTGGCAACCTTCAAGTCTTCAGGTAACATAGATGATGTAATTGATAGTTTACAAATTTCCAATAGCAGGTGCGCAATTTCATTTCTCAGTTCTTTCAGCAATCTGGGATGTATACTATCTGGTCTAGGTGATTTGCTACTCTTTAATTTGACAATTTACTCTAGTACATTTTCCAGGTTCACCAAGATTTGTTTCAGTTCCTCTGAATCATCACCTTTGATTATCATTTCTGGGCTGGGTATATCTCTTACATCTTCCTCTATGCATACTGAAGCAAAGAATTCATTTAGGGGTAGATTTTAAAACGCGAGCATGGGCATACATGTGTGCGCGCTACCTGGTGCGCACAAGGGGTGCACAATAGTGCACCTTGCTCGTGCTGAGCCCGCGCTGCGCTGCCTTCTCCCGTTCCCTTCCAGGCTGCTCCGATTTCAGAGCGGCTTTGGAGGGAACATCCCTACCCCCCCCACCACACCTTCCCTTCCCTTCCCCCCCACCTCCACCCTTCCCCCCTACCTTTTTCCTTTTTTTACTTTTGTTTGAAAACTTACTTCAGCCCTGGGGCTGAAGTAAGTTGCGCGAGTTGGCAGACTGTCGGCACGCGATCTCCGGCACAGCGGCAAATGGCCGCTGTGCCGGGAACCTCTTACCACACTCCACCCCGCCCCTGCCCTGCCCCCTTTTGCAAGCTCCAGGACTTACACACGTCCTGGGCCTTTACACGTGTCACCGGGCCTTTTGAAAATAGGCCTGGCGCGCAGAACCTTTTGAAAATTCAGCCCTTAGTTTCTCTGCTATGGCTTTGGTATCTCTAAGTGCTCCTTTTACCCCTTGATCATCTAATGGTGCAACTGACTCCCTGACAGTCCTTTTACCTCAAATGTACCTGAAAAAGTTGTTGTTATGAGTTTTTGCTTCCACGTCAAGCTTCTTTTCAAATTCTCTCTTTAACATCCTTATAAATGTTTTGCATCTGACTTTTCACTGCTTATGCTGTTTCCCGTTTTCTTCATTCAGATCTCTTTTCCATTTCTTGAAAGATGTTCTTTTAGATATTATATCCTCTCCCACTTCATCTTTCTACCATGCCTGTAGTCTTTTAGCCTTCTTTCCACCTTTTCTAATGTGTGGAATACATCTGTTCTGGGCTTCCAAGATGATATTTTTAAACAACATCCATACCAGAGATAAATTCTTAACCTTTACAATTGTTCCTTTCAGTTTTTTCCTACCCATTTTCCTCACTTTATCATAGTCATCGTTTTGAAAGTTAAGGGCTGTCATAGTAGATTTCTTTTTTGCACTCCCTCCAGTTATTAAGTCAAATTTGATAATGTTTTGATCACTTTTGCCAAGAGGCTCCAACACTGTTACCTCTCATACCAAATCATGTGTTCCACTAAGGTCTAAAATAGTTTCCCCTCTTGTTGGATTTTGTACCAGCTGCTGCATGAAGCAGTCATTTATTTCATCTAGGAACTTTACTTCTCTAGAATTTCCTGATGTAACATTCACCCAGTCAATACTGGGGTAATTGAAATCCCTCATTATTTTTGTGCTGATGATTTTGTTAGCTTACCAAATTTCTTTTAGCATTTCACTGTCTATTAGTTCATTCTGGCCAGGTGGATGGTAATACACCCCCATAACTATTTTATTCCTCTTTTTCACCTGGAATTTATATCCATAAAGGTTCAACATTGCAATTCTGTTTCCTGCAGATCTTTTATCTTGTTTGGGTCAATGCTCTCTTTAACATATAGTGCCACCCCTCCACCAATTTGACTCATCCTATCACTTCAATATAATTTATACCCTGGTATCACAGTGTCCTATCGGTTATCCTCCTTCTGCCAGGTCTCTGAGATGCCAATTACATCTATCTCTTAATCCAGTGCTATTCACTCTAACTCTCCCATCCTATTTTTTAGACTTCTAGCATTTGTATTAGACATTTCAAAATATATTTCTTGTTTGTATTAACAACCTGCTTATCAGTTGACAGGGGTAATTTGGAATATTTCTGCACTTTATTGGCATTTATTGCAACATATCTATTGGGGTTCCCTATTTTCCCTGTTTGTTACGGTTGTGGACCCTTGGGCCGGCTAAGACAGTGGATGGTCTGCTGCAGAGGTCCACAGTGAGTGTCACAGCTGGGAGGCGGCACTGAAGGAACTCGGAAGAGGCTTCACCACTGGAAGTCCGAGGTCCCCCTCAGGAGGAGCCCATAGGGACCTGGACCTGTTGGACTTAGGTGGGTCCCTATGCGACCAAGGATCCGGGCAGTGGCCGAAGAGATGGATGAAGGATGAGTGGGCCCAGGTAGTTGAAGAGTCTTCCCCTCGGACGCCCGCGGCTCCCCTGGGAGCCCGAGCTGCTGGGACTTAGGTGAATCCTCTGGCCAGCAAGTACCGGATACCTGAGATGATTGAAGAAGCCGAAGTCAGAGTCCAAGAGCGAAGCCGGGTCAGAAGCCAGAAGTCCAAGATCCAAACCAAAGCCAGGGACACAAGCAGAAGACGGAGTCGTGGGATGGAGCCGGGTCAAAGCCAGAAGTCAGAGGGCGAACCAAAACCAGGAGCGGAAGCTGGAAGCGAAGTCAAGAGACGAAGCCGGGTCAGAAGCCAGGAGTCAGGAGTCAATACCAAAGCCAGGAGCGGAAGCCGAAGACGAAGTCAAGAACAAGCCAGGTCAGGAGCCAGAAGTCAAGACGATCAGGACACACTGCAGCAACTAAATACTCAGGGAAACTGAGGAACCTCGTTGCAAGGCAAAGGTTTCTGCAGGGTAATATACCCTGCAGCATCTGACATCATCCAAGGGGCTGTCTCTGAGTTCCCACGTTGGTCCCTTTAAATCTGGAGCCCCTGCGCATGCGCGCGCACCTAGGGGGCGGGGCCAGCGACAGAGAATCGGCGGCGTCTCCCTCGCAGAGGGGACACTGCGGCAGGCTGCGATACAGGACTGGATGGCCTGGGAAGAGAACGTGCGGGCCGGGCAGGCTGCATGCACATCTCGGAATTTCTCGAAAAGGGGAGGGGTGTGGGCGTGGTCCAGACAGGGCAGGGGTGGTACATGAGTGTTTTGATACTTGAACCAGAACCTTGCACATAACTACGTATGCGATATGACACGCTGAGGTCCCGTGCTGCATAGTTTTACTTCTGCTATGGATGGCATGTAAGTTTAAAAAAAAACCAAAAAAAAAACTAATGAGCCATATCTGAGGGGTATAAAGGGTCTGGGGAATCTGAGGGGTTTATAAGCTATGAAACTGTTAATTGGGTGAACTGGGGAGAAACTGGTTCAACAGGCAATGGCTTCAGAGCGTGTGCCTTTTAAAATTTCCCCACTTATGCAGTAGAAGCAGCTTTTGTGCACACGGGTGTTCGTCCACTTAAAGTTAGGCGCACTTGTGCGAGCATATATTAGAAAATAGCCGTGTCCCTGGGTGCGGGATGACAAATTTGTGCACAAGGGCGCTTTGAAGGTCAATGTTCCTCTGAGCTGGTGCGTCATGCTTCCTCTCATATCCTTTTTAAATCCCCTGTGAAAACCAACCTAGAACGGATAGATGTGAATCGTTTATTTACGCTTTCAGATAATAGAAAGACTAGGTGGCACTCCATGAAGTTAGCATGGGGCACATTTGAAACTAATCGGAGAAAGTTCTTTTCCACTCAATGCACAAATAAACTCTGGAATTTGTTGCCAGCTGTGTTTAAAAAAGGATTGGATAAGTTCTTGGAGGAGAAGTCCATTACCTGCTATTAATTAAGTTGACTTAGAAAATAGCCACTGCTATTACTAGCAACGGTAACATGGAATAGATTTAGTTTTGGGGTATTTGCCAGGTTCTTATGGCCTGGATTGGCCACTGTTGGAAACAGGATGCTGGGCTTGATGGACCCTTGGTCTGACCCAGTATGGCATGTTCTTATGTTCTTAACCTTTGATTGTCCCGCTTACAGCCTCATTAATTTTTTATCATTTTCTTAATAAATTAAATTCCCAAAACCTCTTTTGCCCTGTACATTTGTTCAGATTAGACTGTGAGCTCTATTGGGCGAGGACCATCTCTTGCATGCTTTGGCCTAGTGCTCCCTATGTCGAATACACAGTGCTAGAGAAGTGTTAAGTGTTTGTACACTTTAGCTCATTATACCACACGATAATTTGTCGGAGTGGATGAGTTTGGGTCAGAGCGCAGTACTGCTGTGCCTTTCTCTTCCATACAGCGTGAAGAGTAATAGCTTCTGAGCTGTAGAACGAAATGCTGTGATTTTATGATGGAAATAATCCTGAACCATGTGCTGTTTTCATTAGGCAGTGCAAAGTGTCCTAAGATTATAAAGCAGAAAGCAGCTTTTTATCTCATTCAGAAAACATGCTAACGTGCCAGAATGAATTAGATTTTACAATATATGTGTTACAATTTTAAATGTATACAGGTAGGTAATCAAACCACTGGTTTGCTGCAATAGTCAAAGCTAAACTATGAAGGCAGTTTTGTTTTCATGATTTTTTGGTACCTTTTGGTACCTCATTTTGGCTGGGTGAACAGTTTACACATCTTTGTAAATAAATGAATACACTTTTAAACCAATGTCAAACATTCTTCCAAACTCACGGGCCGATACAGTAGGAAGAGCTGCGTTAGTGCCGGGCGCACCCGTGTTTGCCCCACGCACAGTCCGTCTCACCTACCGCTCGATACTGTATTTAAATAGCTTGCAAATGCAAGCCGCGTCCAAGAAGCGTCGGTGAAGCATTAGGCCCGCGCAATCCATTTTACTGTATAGAGCGCTATACAGCGCCTATACAGTATCCTGGGTGCGCTGGTACCGGTCATTTGAAATGACAGGTACCAGGAAGTGGATGGTCCTCTCTCCCTCCCTGCCGAAGCAAGGCACAGGGCGAAAGTTAAAACAAAAGGGAATAAAGTGTGATAAAAGTAAACTTACTGGCGGGAGCCGGCGGGCGCGCATTCGTCGAGGCGGGAGCCGGCGGGCGCGCATTCACCGAGGCGGAGGGAGCCGGCGGCGAAAGCGGCCTCCAACAGCCCCCGCCGGCGGTGAATAAATGCACGCCTGTATACGCCTGTGCAGTTGGGGCGCTCAAGGCATGACGTCACGGCGTTTGGCGTCACGGCGTGTGACGTCGGCGTTCGCTAATGCGCTGCCTTGAGCGCCCAAATTGCATTCATTCACCTTCGCCGGGGGGGGGGGGCAGGGGAGCCAAAGCGGCTTCCAGCAGCCCCCGCCCTTACCCCGCCTACCCTTACCCCTGCCTCTAATGCAGGGGTAAGGGTAGGCGGTAAGTTAGCAGGTTAAACGCGCGGGAAAACTGCAGGTTTAAAAAGCGATAATCGGGCGCGCGTTACTGTATGGGAGGGAATAGCTAATCCGATCGTTTACATCTCATATCCATGCCACGGGCGGAAAGGGTTACCCGTTGAGTTAAAGAGGCGGTGAGGATGTGTTAAAGGGGATAGTGAATAGCAGGTTGGGCTAACGCGGGTTAGAAGCAGGGTAACCGCGGGTTAGACGCAGGGTAACCTTGGCCGCACTTTACTGTATTGTCCTGTCATTTGGTTTGGCAGAGTGGGGAGACTGCACAGAGAATGAATTCAATATTCAAAGCTTTTGTCCAGTAGGGATGTGCAGCTCCCAAATTTTTGGCTGAGTTCATTTTGATTTTTGTTTTCTTTTCCGGACATTTACGTTTTTTTTTGGTTTGGGTTCTTTGCCTGGCTGAAAAAAGCATTAAAAAACCATACCCTCACCCCACCCGACCCCCTAAACCAACAAAGTAGTGCCAAGCACCCCTGGAGGAAGGCCCCGTGCTATTTTACTATTTTGGACTGGGGGAAGGATTGAGTGGGCTTTGCTCCTGCTCTTCAGGCTGTTTCAATGACCTAGATAGGGGCTATGTGGGGGTCGGGGTCCTCACTCTCCTGCCTTGGAAAATTTGAATGGAGGGCAGGAGAGGCCTGGGTCACCTTCAGCTGGGTCAGTACCTCAGGGTGGGTTTGAAATGTGCCCAGGCCCCAGTTTAAATTATGTAGCACAAGAGAGTGTTTGAGGGCTGCAGAAGGACCTTAAAAAAAAAACAAAAAATACTACAAATACAAAAATTCCTGAAAACTTTCAGATATTTTTCTAGGGCGTATTTTCAGTTCATTCCATTCAGAAGAATCTGAAAATAGCCTCATTCGTTGTCCAGGTAACTTTTTGTATTACCCAGACAAAACTCAAGATTTAAATATTTTACTCCAGTATCTGACTACATGATGTCCGGACAGAATGGAGCTGGGATGGCAGTGAGGGAGGCATTCTGGGAAGGGGGTTCCATTTTAGCTGGTGAGTGCTCACCTTTAGTGTTACCTGGCTAACGTTAGCTGGGTCAGTCTGGTTGGAAAAATCTCCTGGCCTAAAGTTACCCAGGTACTTTTACCACATATATTCAATGGAACAAGGAAGCTGCTTAGAACGCAGTTTTTTTTGTATAATGCAGGGTATAAGTTTCTAAATGAATAAGAGCAAAGGACAAGCTGTTGCACAAGCTGGGAGGGAATCTTTGATGTTGCTAAAAGGGAAATGCTGATTAATTTCCTAAACAATCCCTGCTAAAGATACATTGTCTGCTTCTATTTGCTTTAGTTATTGCCATTTTGACCTGGATAAGTACTACCTGGATAAGTACTACCTACTAATAGTAGTTGACTTTGGAGCTTCTTCTGAAGGAAGACTCCAGGAAGCTGCAAACCTGTGAACTCTAACTCCCCCTAAGGGAAGAGGCAAGTACCATTGGTTGACTTTATCTTGGCAGGGCCAACGACTTGCTGAAGTGCTAAAGGCTGAATATTATATTATGAACTTGATAAAACATGCTAGAAAGCTTCTGAAACTGGGAAAAGAAATCTGCCCGCTTTCTGCTTTTCTTCTGGCCTTCCTGTTACGATAAGAAAGTTAAACGAGGACAAAGGTGTATTTGTTGATAAATTTGTACAGCATGGATAGATGTTGGCCCTTGTCATTTAATTCCATTTTCAATTAGGGCTTGATCCCATTTTGTCTTCACAGGAAAATCCCAGTTGGACTTTTTGGCATCAGGCCATCATCCTTCTGCTAAGCAGTGCAATGCAAGGAAATGGGAAAACATGTGCAATATGATGTCTGTTTTGACAGAATTTTGTAAAGTGGTGCGAGAGGAAAGGTCTTTCCCTGGGGGTGGGGTGGGGGAAATGAATGAAAATTATTTTGGGGGAAATATTCTGGTCTTCTTTTCCGTCAGTTTTCTCCTTTTTAATATCACTTGCAGTCCGGACAAAATATCCAGGCTTCCGTTTGGATTGTTTTCCGTCTCCGTCTCCTCCCCTATGTTCTCCCATCTCAACTCCATTTGTCACTTGAGATTTAAAGAGACCGAAAAGAAAAAAAGGGGAAAACAATCCCCCCCCCCCCCCCCAACCAGTCAGCTCTAATTCTGAATGTGCGACGTGGCAGAAGAAAATTGTCAGAATGCTTTGCTAATACCCTTGTCTGGAGCTCGGTCCTGTTAGTTAAGTATACAATTTCATCCAAATAACTGGTAACACCACAGATTCATTTTCAATACAATCAGGTGGCATAGTCTCGGGATAGTAATGCAATTGTCGGGTAAGCAGTTGCTATTTGACGCCTGATGGGGTGGAAGCAATTACACATTAGACTCTGTAATAAAAGTTGTATATTTGCTCTCGCAGTGCTAATGCTTTGTGCTTGACGTTCAACTAACCTTCTAGCGCCAGCGGCTCGAAGCTGCTGAAAACCTGCCCGTGATTGGCACCCTTGAAGCACTGGTTGCCAAGGCAGATCCCCTGCAGCATCCCCGAGGCAGGGCTGCAAATTGCTGTCAGCTCAAAGCGGTTGGCAGTGTGCCTCGCATGACGAATAGTTACGGAGGGTGAAGATTCTCTATTATTAACACAATATTAATCAGCCTACTTAGAAAGCAGTTTTTTTTTTTTTTATTTCAAAGCACTCTACTGAAGGGACACAAGAGAGCTTTCTGTTGGCTAGAGGTGCACCCTGAGGAGACAATTATCAAACGGTCTCCACTGCTACAAAGTCTGTGGGAACTTTCTGACCTGAAAGCTTTGTACCAATTTTCTTAGTGGAAGTATTCGCTTACTTTCGCTGTTAAACCTGCTGTAGGTGTGGAGGATCTGTGGACATTTGTACCTGCCTTTTCTGCGAGTACTTTTGTTTCATCTGAAAATGACACACAAGGATGTAAAAAAAAATGCAGTCTAGAAAGGTTTTTCTCTCCTGACTTAAACCCCCATCGGGGAATGCCTTCTCCTCAGTGCAGCTAAATGGATGCGCACTGTGCAACAATGCTCAGAATTTTAGCCACATTCATCATCTTCATTATTGTTTATTTGCTTTTCCAACAAGAGAGCTCATAGCCTGTTATTGGCAGGTTAGGGGTTAGAATGATTTAGCGCCCCCTCAGGTTCTACAGTGTCACTGACACCAAGGGAGGGGGAAAACTGGCACACCTGAAACCCACCGGCCTCACTAGAAATTAGAGTTCCACTTGTTTGTGGGCTCGTGATTAGCTGCACCCACTCCTTACCAAGTTGGGGTGCCCTGTTTTGTGTCCTGGACCATCCCACTCAGAGATGAATTTTAAAAGCCCGATGCATGCATTAATTAGGGGATGCATTGAAAAAGTCGGGCTCATGCACGCCAAGCAGATTTTAAAAGCTCCGAGATACACGCGTATCTCCGGCAGCGCGCACGTCTCGAAAATTTTCAAAACGGGCCGGGACATGGGGGTTTCAGGGTGTAAACCTAAGATGTGCACGTAAGTACTGATGTGACCCAGCGTGCCCCGAGGTCCCCTGCCGTGTAGCTTTACTTCTGCTGTGGATGCCATGTAAGGAAACATTTAAAGAAAACTAGGCAGATCTGCGGGGTTTTAAGGTATGTGGCTACCTGGAGGGCGTGGAGGCTATCAAATCAAGGGGGATTGGAGGACCTATCTTTTAACTGGGCAAACTGGGGACAAACTGTTAAAACTGGGAATGATATTGGCGTGCACCCCTATTAAAATGTATTGATATACATGGAAGAAGCAGGACTCAAATTTGGCATACGTGCACACAGCCAGGCTTTTTTATGACATGCGTGCAATTGCACGCATATGTTCCAAAATGAACGCTTACCTGGGTGCGGGCCGATGTATGCGCACAAATGTCTGCACACGAACCAGTTTGAAAGTTACCGTCCCATTGTCCAGGATCTGCAGGACTGGGAAAAAAAACACAGTTTGACTATTTTAAATGATTTTTCCTTAACAAAACTTATGTTACCTTGGGCCTGATATTGAAAGCGTGTTCAGCGCTCTATAACCGGATAAGTAGGACTATCAAGCGCTATCTCTTAGCTGTCTAGTGGGTGGCTAAGTAGTGGCTTGTATGCAGATATTCAGTGATTTAGCCATGCTGCAGAATATCCCTTGTATCTTAGACAGATAAATCATATCCAGCTAACCCCTAGAATCATCAAAATGCTATAAATACAGCAGAAATAGTGCCCGCGATAAAACAAAATGGGCATGGTTTGGAAAATTGTAGACATTGAATCACATAGACTGTTACAAAACCATAGCAGTTTCTTTTTCCTCTTATCTTTATTTCTTTTCCAAACAAAGGGGGTCATTTATCAAAGTGCTATATGGCATTTTCGCATGCAAAAAACGCCTTTAATGCATGCGAAAACGCCATTAATGCATGCAAAAGCACCATAACATTTGGTGCGATGCAAATGAGAAAAAGGGGAGGATATTGGGGTGGGGAATTTTGTCCAAGTGGGCTGGGCTCACAGTTTTGCAAAGCTGTATTGCATGGCTTTAATGTGAATTTTTAACTACACCTTTTTCATTTGCATAAACCCGTGTGATAGGGCTTTATTGCAGTGTTTTTCACACATGCCATTTTGAACTCCTAGAAAGCCAGGCAAGGAGAGAGAGAGAGAGAGAGAGAGACAGACAGACAGTCAGACAAACAGACTAGCTATAATACCCTCAAGATAGGTTGAGAGAACATTGTACAAATCTCATCTTGGAGTGAGTTTCCTCACTCCAAGGGTCATCAAATATTCACAAGAAAGCACTGTTCTGTTTGTACGTCTAACATTGAATGTCAAAGTGGCCCCTAACCTCCTACACTAATACCTAAACCTCACCTCCAGTGACTAGGTGGGCCTCCCATAGAGATATAAATACCAATCTAGTGTGAGAGCATCATGGCTAGGTTCCCTCTCTCTTTCTCTCTCTCTCTCTCTCTCTCTCTCCCTTCCTATTACAATAAAACACAACCCTTTTCCTATCACGTGCGATATTTAGTGCATTTTGATAAATCCAGACCAGTTAGTTGCCCTTATATCTCCTTTCAGTTTTGCTCATTGCACTTCTACTTCTTCTAGATTTTCCCATCCAGTTAACAAATCCTTGAAGTAGTCCCCCATTTTAACAAAGTTAGTTTTCCTGAAGTCTAGGACCTTCTCCTTGAAATGAATCTTCTTCTTTTGTACTCTAATATTGAACCACACTATCTGGTGATAACTAGATCCCAGATAATTGACCTCTACAACATTAAAGATAATGTTCCCACTGGTAAGCATGAGGTCCAGTATTGCCCCATGCCAAGACAGTTCCAGTACCAGTTGATAGAAAAGTTCTCCATGCAGAGAATCCAGAATCTCCATGATTCTAGACGATATTGCAGCTTGATGTACAATCAACATCCAGTGGAATAGATTGTAGCCTGATATAACTATATCTAGTCATGGTTTCCTGTGTACCAGGTCTCCGTGACAGTCATTACATCCAAGTCACCTTCTTCCATGACTGCTTTTAGATTTGTGATTTTATTTCCCATAGTATAAGTATTAATGCACACAGCTTTCCAGATGTTTCCCTTTTTCCCATTTTAGACAAGTATTTAATGTTTTACTTACTTTATGGTTTTATTCACTCACCCCAACAAGCTTAGACCTAGATTCATCAAATTGCTATAAATATAGTGAAAATAGCACCCGTGATAAAAAAGGGTGTGGTTAGACAAATTTCCAGCCTGCCGCATCACATAGGTAAATATCGCATGTGGCATTGAGTAAGCGCACAGTACGTTGTGTCAGCGTGTCGTATGTTACATCAGTGCGTGCCATGTCATTTTACATGGCTAGTGTAAATTAGTGTGTGGTGCGTTATTTTTTTTCAGTTTATATATCCTGGCTTCCTGCAGCTGCCTCTTTGAGGGTGTGTCAGATGTTTGGAGAGAGGACATAGGTAGGTATTGTTGGTGGCTAGTTGGAGGTTGTTTATAGTGGTTACTGAGTGAGTTGTCTTGTTTTCTGTTGCCATCTGTTTCCCTTTGCCTTGGTCTTTTGTCTTCTTTATTGGAGTGAATGTTTTTGGTTGTTACTTTAGTTTGTCTGTCAGTTGTTTAGTGTCGAGGAGTGGTGGTGGAGAAATGGAGGAGTGAGGAGGAGTGGTGATGGAGGAGTGTAGAGGAGTGAGAAGGAGTGGAGGAGTGTGTGGAGGAGCCAGGAAGAGTATGTGTGGAGGAGTGGTGTTTGTGGTGAGGACGATGGAATGTAAGAGGTGTGGGGAGAGAGGAGAGGAGAGGCATGAGGAGAAGAGGAGGTGGAGGGAGGTAAGGAGGTGGGAGGATATGGGCAGGAGTGCTAAGCTAAGGAGAAGTAGGAGTAGGCACAGGGTTAGGAGTAGAGAGAGGCAGGAGAGAAGAGATAGGAGGAGGTGGGAGGGAGAAGGGGATAGATAGGCAAGGATGGAGGAAGGAGGATGGCAGGCTAAGGATAGACAGAGAGCGTAGAGGGGAAGGGAGATTGCAGGACAAGAGGGGCGGGGCAGGAAAGGATGGGAGTGGAGACTGGGAGGAAGATTGAAGAAAGGGAGGCCACCTCTCTGGAAGTGGAAGTGGCACCCCTTCTGGCAGGTAGGCAGCAGGACGCTCTCATCTCAAGGTTTTCAAATTCAGCATCCAGGAGAATGAGATGGTCATTACAGGAGTCCTGCAGCATTATGCCAAGCTCTTCAGCAATTGTGCAGCCAAGAACTCGAAGGCAGCCAAGGGACAGATCTGGTGCAACATAGCCCAGGGCACCACGACGCGCAGCGGAGTACAATGAAGCAGAGAGCAGGTGGCCCACAGGTATAGGGACATCAAGGCGCAGCAGAAAGCAAAGGTGGTAGCTAGAAATAAATACATATGGTGGACTGGAGGAGGAATCCCTTGTCCCATCTTCCTGACCCCCATGGAGGAGCGCCTTGTGGAAAGGATGGGGACAGATGTCTTTGAAGGCATGGATAAGCATCTGGACACCATTTGAGCTGCAGCCAGTAAGTTCACCTCACCTGTAAATGGGCAGGCTGCAACATTTGTGCACATCATTTAGCATAAGATGCTCTCAATGCTAAGAGGCAAAGTGCACCTCTGATGCCAAATGAAATGAAGGATACTTGCTGCCATTAGTACTTATGTCTTATGTTTTGTTTCCACAGCTCTTGCCCACGAAGCTGCTGGTCCCAGTCAGGAAGCCCCAGGGACCAGCAGTGCAACACCACCTTTGCACAGGCCCTTCTTCATGGATGCCCAGATCCAGGTCAGCAAGGAGGAAGATGAGAAGCAGCAGGAACAGGCACAGGAGCCATTGGCAATTCTGCAATCCCTGGGTTCATCCAGTCCACTCAATGTGTCCCTCAAACTGTCTGGCTTCATGGAGGAACAGAGCCTTAATTGGGAGCCTACAGATTCTGCACTACCTCAAGCCAGCATACCACAGCACCAGCCCAAGCAACACGCCCTCAGCAGGAGAAGCCCATAAGCCCTGTCATGCCACTTTTGGAGGCCCAAATTCCAGCACTCCACACCACCATCACAGCACTGCCACCAGCACCGGCATCAGGTCCGGTGCCAGCACTAACATGCATGAGCAGCTGGACCAGCTGGAGAGGAGGCATGGGGTATACCTCCGACACATACGGGCAGAGCTAGTGTGCCTCAGGAAGACTGTTAACAGGCAAAACCCGATCCTGCAAGATCAAACCATCACAAACTCTGATTGTGACGATGTTGGCTGCAGCAGTTAACAGCATGATAAATGTGCTGACATAGATCCTGCAAAGGATGCCTGAAGAGCCATCTTAGTCTTTCCCAGCATCACTGGAATCCACACCCCAGAGCAGTTCCATGGATGACAGACACTCGAGGGATAGGCCCCCAAAATCCATACCCTCCCCCCCTAAGTGGCAAGCCACGATGTGGCAAGGGGACATAAAGGACTAAAGGTGGTGCAATCGAATGCCAAATAAGAATAGTTGTACCAAAATTCCTGGGCTGGCCCATCTACAGAGTTCCTGTGCCAGCTTGCTGAGCCCATACTCACTACTGAGTTGCTGAGCTGTCTAGATGAAAGAAGCCTGCTGAGTCCATCCTTACTATAGAGTTGCTGGGCCATCTAGATGGAAGTAGCCTGCTGGGCCCATCCTCATTACAGAGTTGCTGTGCCTGCATGCAGAAGAGATGGTCTACAATCAGCCATTGTGGTCCAGCAGCCTAACTCTAAAACCCTCCTTGATGCTTTGCCTGTATTCCATCCTTCTTGAAGCGGCCTCCAGTCATGGTCCAGCTACTGCTTCTTCTCATCATGTCTCATCTCCTGCTCTGGATTCTGGTGACTCATCTCATCTCAGTTTCTACTGCTGCAGCCTCCATGCTGCTAGTGTCTTATCTCATCTCAGCTCCTGTTACTGATGTGTTCATGCTGCTGGGTCTCCTCCTGGACCTCCTGCCTCCATGTTGCACGCTTTAGTCCTGGTCCTGCTTTCTTCTTGCTGAACTCTGCTGCCTTAGCCCTTAGCCTGTCCCCTTGAGTGCACTCTTTCAACATGGACTGTCTGGGAGCAGTAGGCCTATACATTCAACACTGTGACCCTTTTACTGTGGAGACAGCTTGTAAGCTCATTATGTCATCAGCTGACAACAGTTTCCATAGCCATAATGCTGTACACAGAGCAGATCATTGATAGTGTAGAAACACACCTGCCCTGCCCACCACTAATTATAAAAGTCACTCACACCACATGAGGCACAGCCTAGAGGATAGCCGCTGTTCCTGATTCCCCACAAGTCATGACAGGTTTGTGGACTAGCAAGGGCCTGCAAGCATGAAAGCACGGAAATGTGTGGAGTGACGTTGGAAACAGAATTATCTGCAAGCTGTTTGATGCAGGATTGCTCAGCCTATGTGCTTTAAGGGTGGTCACAGGTCACACCAGAACTGTAAGAGATACTAGCTATAGGTAAAAGCAAACTACTCTGCATATTTTCTGGCACCATACATACGTCCATATAGTTGCACCACATGGCTATCAATGAGCCATAACAGCCAAGGGCTTTGCAGCACCCTGACATCTCCATTTCTGAATAAGGCTACCTTTGATGGCTGTGTTGAAGCCAAGAGGTTCAAACACACCTTACCGTTAGCTTCTTTGATGTCAACCTTTGCTCAAGGGAGATGTGGATGCTCTAAGAGTGCTTAGAAACTATATTGTGATGGTGACATCTCAGATGTCATTGGAACATACAAGTGAATGCAGGACACCATCTGATTCCCAATCCTGCTTTCACAGAGCTGGACATTCATCCTTGTGTAGACTCCCCATGAAGGTAACAGAACCTACATGACATCACGCCAACCAAGGCCCTCACATAGAAAGAAGCGTCTCTCTTACCTACAAGCCAACTGTCACCTTACAAGCCATCCTCAAAATTTTCAAAGATGTCTGATTGGCTAAATATAAAAGAATCATGAGCAGCACCCGGATACCTGGTCACCATATCAAGGATGCACATTCATGTGTCACAGACCACTTGCATGATGGTGGAGTGGAAGAGCTTTCTGTTGTGTCTCCTCCCTGTCACAGGGTGGAACGATGGCCATGTGAGTGCAGTCAATAGCTCCCAGAACATTGGGAAAGTTTGCAAAGGTTTGAAAACCTCTCTTCAAGTCCATTAAGTCCTCCCTGTCCCGAGGAAATGCTTTGTAGCAATTAATGCAGACAGTGACTGCTGTGATGACCTGGTCCAGACAGCAGGAAAAAGTGGTTTGGGGCATTCCCCCCACGACCCCTACTGTCATTTGGAAGGAGCCGGTTGCCATGAAATGCACGCAGGGTGGCCAACAGTTTGGTGAGGCCAGGCACAGCGTGGGACCTTTCTGTGACCGGATCTAAATCCTCTCGGATTTCTTCATGTAATTCCAGGATAGCCCGAGAGCTGAGGCGACACCTGAAAACCACATAATCCTCTGGCATGCCCAGCAAGGATGCTTGTAGAGGAAATATGTGATCCCTGTATCTCCTCTGCCAGGGCTGTCTGCATGACAGGCGCTGCCATGGGCCCCAACCCTATTTATTTAATTAATTATTTATTTATTTTTAACTTTTATACCAATATTCCTGTATAGAATACAAATCACACCGGTTTACAGTGAACAAAACATCGCATGTAAGCGTTACATTGAACAAATAACAATGAAAAAAGTAGGAACAAATAACATCGCAAACGAGCGTTACATTGAATAAAAAGGGAGACATTGAATAAACAAGGGATAAACTCATAAATAAGTGAGATGCAAGGACTTAGAGCTAATCTGTTGAGCTATGTGACATTACTCAAAATGGTTAATAAATACCTAGTTAAAACTTAATAAAATAAAATACTTAATGGACACGATTAAACAAGTTTATGAGCCAGAGGAAATATCGATTCCAGCGGAAAGGGAGTAGGAAAAACTTCCAGAATGTGGCTCCGCCTCCTGTGCAGGGACGTCCCTAGGAGCACTTGGAAGTGGCCTTGCTTGTTCTTGAAGTTGTTGTTGCTCTGCCTTTTGTCATCTGCTGTGATCCTCCCGAAGCATCCAGTATCCCCCAACAATTAAACTTGCCACAAACATTATGGCTTTAGGAAGCTAGACCGGGTAAGAACAGGTGTTTTTATTGGGGGCAGAAAGACCTGGTAGGTTTGTCCATTATCATTCCCCTTTATATCGTGCACGATAATACCCGCAATCTGCGATATCAGCTGCGCTAAATATTTTTTTCACCTTATCGCAAAAAAAAAAAAGGTGTAGTTATTTCCATGAGAATGTGCGTTACTCTATCACATGCCATGCTAGCAGACCCTCCTTTCCAGTTACTCCACCCAGACTCCACTCACTCAAATAATAATTCTTAATTTGCATACGCATTTTGCGATGCTGTATTTATCACGTGCGTTAGAGACTTTTCATGCAATTTGATAAATGACCCTGTTAGTTTGAAGCCAGTAGGTTTTCCAGTCCTCTAGTATTTAACCCTTCTGTCTCCCTCATAAATTTATAAACTTTGATTATGTTCTCTCTCAGTCATTTCATTTCCAAGCTGAAGAAACCTATCCTGTTTAACCTTTTTCTCATAAGGGAGCTTTCTATCCCTTTTATTATTTTTATAATCCTTCTCTGACCCTTTTCTAATTCTGCTATGCCTTTTTTGATTTGGGGTGAACAGAACTGCAGAGAAACCTCAAGGTGTCATTGCACCACGGATCAAAACAGAAGCCTTATGATATTTTCCATTTGATTCTATTTTCCTTTCCAAATAATTCCAGACATTCTTTTGTTTGACTGCTGTGACAAACTGAGCTCAGAATTTGATCTTATGCTCCACAAGGAATGCAAGGTCCTTTCTTGGGTAGTAATTCCAAATAAGCAACCCAGAACTGTGTATCTGTAGCTAGGAGGATTATTTTTCCCTAAGTGCATCACTTGGCACTTTTCCATATTGAATTTCATCTGCCATTCAGATGCCCAGTCTCCAAGTCTTGCAAGATCATTCTGAAATTCTTCACAATCTGCTGCAGTTTTAACAACTTTGAATAATTTTGCATCATCTGCATATTTGGTCATCTCAGTCACTGCCCTCTTTTTCAGATCACTTATGACCATTTTAAACAATAGAGGTTCCAGTACAGATCTCCGACACACTCCACTATTATCCCTTCTCCTGTTGGAAAAATGAGCAATTAATCATGCCCTCTGTTTCCTTTCATTTAACATGTTATCAATCCACGATGGGACACTGGCCATATCCCATGACTTTTCAATTTCCTGTGAAATCTCTCACATTGGATTTTGTCAGATACCTTCTGAAAATCAAAATATACTATATCAGCTGTCTCAGCTTTATCCACATGTTTATTTACACCTTCAAGGAAAGTCTAATAGATTTGTAAAGCAAGACTTCCCTTTGCTAAAAGCATCTTGTCTCTTCCCCCATTAAGCCATGTTCATCTGTATGGACAGTAATTTTGTTTCTAAAAACTATCACTTGCCTGAATCACCCCTGGGACCTCTTCCAAAATGTCGTTACATTGGACACCCTCAGGTTTTCATGTATTGTGGCTGTTACATATTAAAGGTTTCAGATTACTAGCAGCATGTTTGCAATTTTCTGTTTGTGTTCTTTTAGAACTCTGAGGTGCATGCCATCTAGTGCCAGTGATTTGTTACTCTTTTCTCAGTGTCCTCCATTCTATCTTCCAGGTTCACAATAATTTCCTTTTGTTGCGCATAACCATCACCACTAAAAACTGTTTCTGATGTGGGATTGTCACCAACATCCTCCTTAGTAAAGACAAAGAAAATAATTAATTTATTTTCACTGCCATTTCTTCCCTAAGCACTTTCTTTACCTGTTGGTTATCTTGTGGTCCAACCGACTCCTTCACAGGCTTTTTGCTTGAAATGTATTGGAAGATATTTTTTATTAATAGATTTTACTTCTATGACTACCTTCTTTTCAAATTCTTTCTTGATCTACTTTGCATAAAACTTGCCATCTTTATCTTCCTCTCTGTTTTATTTGGGTCTGTTTTCCATTTTTGAAAGATTCTCTTTTGGCTTTAATTGCCTTTTTCATCTTACCATTAAACCACTCTGGAGGTCATTCGGTCTTCTTTTGACCTTTTATGATGCATGGAAAATATTTTATCTGGGCTTCCAAGATGGTATTTTTAAACAATGTCCACATTTCATGCAAAGCTTTAACCTTGGCAGCAACTCCTGTTAGGGTTTGTTTGTTTTTTCATATTTCTTCATTTTATTGTAGTCTCCCTTTTTAAAGTTATATGCTGCTACAGTTTAACTTAGTATCCATCTTCCAGTGATTATGTCAAATTTAATTGCATTATGATAACTATAGCCAAGCGGATCCTCCACTTTTACCTTTTGTACCATTTCCTGGTGTTCTACAGAGAGATATATCTAAAGTAGTTTCTCCTCTTGTAGTTGCATGAAGCAGTCATTTATGATATCTAGAAACTTTACTTCCCTAGCATATCCTGAAGTGATATTAGCCCATTTAATGTTAGTATTTTCGTCATCCTAACCAGACAGATGGTCATATATCCCCATTACTGTACTCTTCTCCATCACACATGGAATGTCTAAGAATTGCAGTGTGCAGTTTCCTGTAAAACTTCTATCCTGGTTTAATCCATGCCATCCTTAACATATACTGCCACCCTTCCACTAATTTGATCTGCCTTGTCATGTCACTACAATTTTTACCCCAGTATCATAATGTTGCCTTGGTTTTCCTCCTTGCATCAGGTCTGTGAGATGCCTATTATGTTTAAATCTTTATTGCATGCCATACATTTTAACTCTCCAATCTTATTTCTCAGATATCTGGCATTTGCATAAAGACATCTGAAAGTACTGTATGTTTTTATTTGTATATGTATTTGCATTTTTATTCACAATCCACTTATTAGCAGATGAGTTAGACAGTTTGTAGTTATTCATATCTCTGTGCTCTTTATTTAAATCCATTTCAGCTGCTTCAGCTAGTACCAAATTACCATTCTCTTTTCTAATGCCCATGTTTTTGCAGTCGTCCTTTGAAGATACCGCCCTCTAAACCTTGCCCTTCCCCCCAATCCACTTTAAATGCTACACTATCTCCTTTTTAAATGTTAGCAAAAAGGGCTCAAGATTCAGCAGTGTGAATAGTAACACAGTAGGCAGGAGCAGCTGTGCACATTTAATGGTCCAACAATTCTGCAACTATGGGTCAGAATTAAGTAGGCTCAAGAATGTAAAAACCATACAAAAAACTTTGCTTCCATAAATTTGAAACAGTACATTTTATGGCGAAGGATTTAATCTGCTGCGGCTTCTGGAAGAGAAAAAAATTCCAAGCCACTGTTAAAGGTCAGCAAGACTAGTATCGCCAGCAACTTATCCACCCCCTCTTCTTGTATACTCAACTGTTTGAGAGCAGGCTAAAAGGACTGCAGTCCCAATAAATCTGCAAATCCCAGAGACTGCACAGTCCTGTGAGGCTGCTGTAGTGCCACACAAATATGGCTGTCTGTATCAGACAATTTAAGCAACCTTATAGCTTATTACCTCTAGTGATGATAACCGTATAGCTTACCAGGGCATCAGAAGGGGTGGGCAAAGTAGGCACCTGCGGTAGGTTGGAGGCACTAAGTCAGGGGAGGGGGCAGAAAGCTATCATGACACTGCCATTTTTCTGCTAGATCTGCTTCTAGCTGCATCATGGGAAGGAGACACCAGCTGGCTGTGTCATAGGAGAGGAACCTCTGCCAGCAGCATGAACATCAGAGGGGGATGCGCAACTTTTCAGGGGCGGCGGCATCGCCTCGGATTGTCCAGTGTGCTGGGTAGCCCGTGACAAGCAGTTCTGTAGCTCACCGCCTCTAGTAATGACCTTTTCTGTTATATTGCAGGACACTATTACAAAAATATTAACAAAAGGTCTGTGAAAGACTGGAGTTTTATAACAAGATTTTGGACACAATCTACTAGGTTTTCTTTTCCCTAGAGATGTAAAATAGGGAACTAAAGTCTCAATAAATCAGACCCTTTTTGCTTTCATTTGGTTTAAATTATTCTAAGAAACTATAGGCCATAATTACTAAGGACCTGATTTTAAAAAGCATTAAAACCGGATTTTAATCGAGTGAATGAACTTTACTCGTGTAAGTGGGCTTTTGAAAATTGCTACAATATATGCCACTGAACTGTCCGTAGGATTTACTTGCGTAAGTGCACTTTACTCGACTAAAAGCTTTTGAAAATTGCTACTATAGTAGTTACATTTACCCACATAACTTCTTTGAAAATTACCCGCTAAGCATTTTCACCTTAGACACAGGGATGCTAACTTTTAAACAGTTGTACGGGTGCACGTGTGCGCATGTTTGCCAGCTCACGCCCAGGGACGCAGCCATTCTATAACACAAGCGCGTATATGTGTACCTGTTTATAAAACAGGCTGCACGCAGGCACATGTGCCCACAATTTTAAGTGGACATGCGCCTATGCGCGCAAACGCCGCTTCTGCAGAAGGATTTTAATAGACACGCACGCCGAAGCAATTACCAGTTTCCCCAGATCATTCCCAATTCACCCAAGCAAGGGATAGGACGTTCAAATGCCGCTATTTAATAGCCTCGCTGTTCCCTTGTTGGCCCCGACCTTTAAAAGCCCCGCTGATCTGTTTATTAGTTTTTGTTTTATGGCTTTTATGACATTATTTTTATGACTTTTATTACTATTATAATTTTATGACTTTTATTATTTTATGACTTTTATGACATTATTTCTGATTGTATCAGAAATAATGCTACGCAGCAGAGGACCCCCGGAGCGCACTTGTTCCCGTAAGTATTTGTGCGTTGGTTTCACTGTGAACTCCAGGAACCTCCAGGCTCCTGGGCCTTTTTTTTTTTTGAGATTTTTTTTTTTTTGTGGGCGTAGGAGGAGATGCGCGCGTGCGTGGGCTCCTTTTTAAAAATCTGCTCGGTGCGCACCGGCCCTTGGCTTATGGCGCTCGCCGGGCTTTTAAAATTCACCTTAAAAATCAGAGCAAACCTTTAGTAAATAACTGCCTGCGTTTGGAGTTTCTCGCTTTTCTTTCACCCTTCTGCACGCCAGCTGGGAGATTATTCCACATGAGATAAATGCACTGTAAACGTTGGCTTCTTTGTCTTCTTTTGCGCAGAACAAAACTAAGAGGCTTAATTTTGCTTTCAGTTCAAGCTCTCTTTTTTCTTCCATTTCTGACTGGGAACAGCTCTTGAATAACTTCAATTAGCATCTGTTCTTGTACATTCTTTTTTTCCCCTTTTATAGTGTTGCAAATGTACCAGAGAAGCCTTAATGGAAGACTTGAGAATCAGAATGACTTTTAAATCAAGGACATTTTTATTTAGAGCTACCTCAATTATCTCATTTTCTTCTCACAATCCCTTTGCCTTTTTCCCCGGCTGAAGAAAAGTAACCACTTTAATGGTCTTGTTCAATACAATAGCATTTGGAAGAGGCAGAAATTGATTAAGATACTCTGACAGTGTTTTATTGTATAATGTAGGCCAGCCTATATGGAGAAGACTTCAGGGCTCCTTTTTTTAGACATATGAGTATAGGATGATAATTGTATGCCAGCGTTTCCCCTTTTATTAACTCAAATGGAAAAAGAGTGGTGTAGTGGAGAATACATTGGATGAACTGTCAGGACAACACATGGGGCTTAAGGTGAAACCTCCCATACTGCTGCACTTGTATGACCTTGGCCCATGATGACTCCATACATGTGATGCTTTTAACATTATGAAAGTTGCTGCAATTTAAACCATTACTAAAGATTGTGGGAATGGTCCTTCCTGGTTCTGCCACCGAATAGCACTGAGTGCTGTCAAAAAATAGAAACTCCTTTCCCAATGCAGCTGGAGGATACTCCTCCTGCATATTCTGGTTCCCACAGGATGTAGGCACATGAGAAGATTGGGATGAAGCAAGTCAGAGCAGTTGTTACATGCCACAAAACCTATGTGAACCAGTAATAAAGTCTGGTATATTTTACAGGGCCAGATCTCCTGACTGGTAGAGAAGATCTCCGCCTTGAACCCTGCCTGGCCACCTTCAAAAAAGGCATAAAAACGTGGCTTTTCAGAAAGGCCTACCCCGAAACCAACCAAACCTATACATTCCCACATAATCCCCCCCCCCACTCAGATTCCCAGCCTCCATCCCCCCCACCCCTACCCGCCCTTCCCCCCCCCCCTTCCTAAGGCTTTCCCTTTTTTCCCCCTCCTTAGGCCTTTTTTTCCCCCCTCCTTAGGCTTTTCCCCCCCTCCCAAGGCTTTCCCTTTCGCCTCTCCTTGCCCGCCCTTCCCCTTTTATCTTCCTATAATTTTACAAAATTGTTCAATTTAGTCCGATATAATCAATCCTATGCTAATTGTCACGAATGTAAATATTCCTTTTTCTGTAAATAAGTTCCTTTTATTTTCTTATGTTAACGGTTGTTTTTTATACTCTCACTCATGCTACCTATCTTTCCCTCTCTCCTTCCTGTCTCCCTTACCCCCCCCCCCCCTTTCTGGCCTGCTCCCATCCCCCGGCCCCCTGTTTCATTGTAATTTCCTCCTTTAACTGAGTTACTTGTAAACCGGCGTGATGTGCCTCACGAACGTCGGTATATTAAAAGTTTTTAAATAAATAAATAAATAAATAAATAAGAGGGCCTCAGGGTAAAGGAAATCTAAGCGGTAGCAACATATCACTAAATTTTCCTCATAACTTGGAACAGGCTGCAGGATATCATTTTAAAGTGGCAGTCAACAATACATCTCTTTGTGCTAGCATTAAAGACAAAGCAATTTTCAGACTGGTTGGTGCCTAGAGTCTGCAAACGTGCAATCTGTGTGCTCAGAGAGATGGTAGGTCGCTTCAGAAATGCACAACTGATCAGTGAGATCAAAGGTATGCCTGCAATAGGAATCACACCCAGGTCTGCATCCAAATGATGCATGGTTCCATCCTTTAACAATGGTGCTCTAACTGAGCAAATACAACGAAAATCTGAACACCCTCAAACTCACTGAGGTGGGATGTTCCCAAACCTGATCTGAAATCGTGGCGGTTTATTAATTCACCAAGCAAAAGAATACCAATTGAAGGCTCACCAAAATCAATCACCACTCTTACCTGTGTACTTTTAGGATCCTGTTGAAAAAGAAATGTCACTCACGGGGACAGGCAAGTGTGGAAGAGGGAAGATGAGATGGAGAGTGGGAAGTGAGAGAATGACTGGAAAGAAGTGAACGTGAGAGGTAAGCCTGCGGGAAGAGACGGATATCGGTGCACAATGAGCAGAGATGTGAGACAGAGGAGGTTATGGAACTAGGAAGAGAGATGGAGTGAGACAAGAAATTTGTGGGGGGGGCGGAGCAAGAAGCTGGGATGGATGAGAGGAGCTAGCCTGGGGTAAGACTGAAAAGAGGAGACGGTGACAGTGAGGAGGGCTATGAAGACAGAAAAGGACAAAAAGAGGATCTATTGGGACAGATTTGAGGGAAACGATAATATTAAAAAGCAGACAGAAATCTTATAATTTAGAAGTTCCATTCAGATGAGAAGGGTCCAAGAGTCCTTTTGGGACAAATAATATTTGTGTATGTTAAAATAATGTCCCAGAAAATTATATTTCAAAGAAGCGTGCTAATCTTTAAATTATTTTAATTTTTTTATGCCTCAAACTTTCCTTTCCCACAAAGGGATGCATTTCTAAAAGCCAATCCTGGTACCTAATTCAATAAGAATATTTGAAAGAGAGAAATAATCTGACGATTTACTGTCCCTCGTTCTGTTCTCTTGTTGGGTGAATTATGACGATTTCACCAAGTTAGTGTCCTTGGTCAGTGAAAGAATATTGAAAATATTTGTTTGGGCAAAAAGTGCTCTGCTGGGCCGTAAGCCAGGGTCTAGAGTCACAAGCTGATGTTTATTTTTTTTTTATTGAGCCCAGAATGGCTTAAACAGGGAAGCCAGGGTTCAAATCCTGCTCTCACTCCTTGTGACCTTCTTGGCCTCAGGTACAAGCTTAGGGCCCTATTGACTAAGCATTTTTCCCAATGACATAACATGAGAGAAAATCTTTAAATAAGAAGGCCCCTTAGATCATAAGTGCTCTGGGGTCAGGGAAATGCCTACAGTTCTTGAATGTAATCTGCTTTGAAGTGACCGACCAGTCACTAAGGGAGGAATATAAACTACACAAAGTAAAGAATGCCAGGTTCAGATTACCTGATAACCCGGTACACTTCTCTGCTCCCTGAGAATCTGGATTGGTCCTCTGGGGTTCAAAATGGGGAAAGTCCCCCAGTGTTGTGGCAACTCAAGCGCTGTGAGCTCAAGACAGGGGGAGCATCTGCATCCAGAAAATAGATCCATGTGCACTTGATGTAAAGTCGTGCTGAAGTGCTGTCAGTGTTGCATGTAAGCATGTATTTGTCCAAGGAGAAGGACTGCCGTGGAAAGTGACCTGAACTGGGTAACATCAAGCTAGGTTGAGAGAACATTGCACAAATCTCATCTTGGAGTGAGTTTGCTCACTCCGAGGGTCATCAAATCTTCACTAGAGAGCACTGTTCTGTTCGTACGTCTCACTCTGCATGTCAAAGTGGCCCCTAACCCCCTACACTAATACCTAAACCTCACCTCGAGTGCCTAGGTAGGCCTCATATAGAGGTATAAATACCTACCTAGTATAAGGGTATTATGGTTAGAGTCTCTCTCTCTCTATACAAGTTAAAGCTGTGTGATATGGCTTGCCCACAAAACCCACCCCTTTTTCTAATTTGCATTATGGCATTTTTTGCATGTGAAAATGCCATATAGCAATTTGATAAATGACCCCCTAAATTTGTACCTGGGGCAATGGAGGGTAAAGTGACTTGCCCAAGGTTCACAAGAAGTAACAGCAGGACTCAAACACTGGTCTCCTGGTTCATAGCCCCCCCTGCTCTAACCACTAGGCTAAGTCTACTCCTCTGCTCTAAGTTTGCCATTGCAGGATTGTTGTTACAATTTCCTCCTGCATATGGCTTTCTGCTCAAGCTACCTCCAGCCTTTCAGTGAGTACAATTTTACCAAAGAAACCCTCCCCTGGGGTAACGCAATTGGCCAAAGCCAGGCTAAAAGGGATTGCTGAGAACAGGAAGTTGTTCACAGAAACCAGAAGGCTGCCCCAGTTCTCTTCAGAGTGAATGCACCCTTGCTGTGATGGAGCTCTTGCCTTGTTTCCTAATTTACCTTGACGTATCTGCCATTTTCCTTGTTCTTGCCTTCCCTTCCACTTCAGCTGCAGTTCCTGACTAGTTTCCTGTTGCCTTCCCTAGTATCCAGTTTGCCAAGCTCCAAGCTGAATCTCCCAGTTCCAGTTCTCACCATTTTCCAATCTGGTTAGTTTCAAGCTCCAAGCTGCAGCCCCTTGCTCCAGTCTTTTTAATGTTCCTGTCCTTGGCTAGGTCCAGTCTGCCAAATTTCAAGCTCCAGCTGCAGCTCCTCACTTCAGTCTGAAGATGCAGTTCTTGTTCCAAGCTTCAGATCCAGTCCTAGCTCCAATTGTTTTTCAGTATCTGTTTCAAGTTTTAGACTCCAGCTACTGCTCTGCATTTAAGTTTCCATCTTAGTTGGCTTTTGGGATGCACAACTCTTGTGATTGTATAGGGTACTGTGCGTGAGGATGCACTGAAAACCTGCATTGCCGGTGCAATGTGATGGCATCCCCTCTCCAACAAGAGCCTCATGGCCAGATTATTACAGTGCCCACGGAGCAGCGGCAGAGTCCATCCTGTCTCAGCTCAAATAAAAAGGAGGCTCAATGGGGCTGCGGCAGGAAGGGGAGTCCCCGAGAGTGTATGTGTGCCGAGTATGTCTGGGAGAGAGCCTGTCGGGCGGATTTTCAAAGCCCTGCTCGCGTAAATCCACCCGGATTTACGCGAGCAGGGCCTTGTGCGCCGGCGCGCCTATTTTCCATAGGCCGCCGGTGCGCGCAGAACCCCGGGACGCGTGTAGGTCCCGGGGTTTTCGGAAGGGGGCGTGTCGGGGCGGGGCCGAATGGCGTGGCGTTTTGGGGGCGGGGCGTGGCGTTTCGGGGGCGGGCCCAGGGCGTGGTTTCGGGCCGGGGCATTCCGGGGGCATGGCCGCGCCCTCCGGAACCGCCCCCGGGTCCGGTCTCGGCGCGCCAGCAGCCCGCTGGCGCACGTGGATTTACGTCTCCCTCTGGGAGGCGTAAATCTATGGATAAAGGTATGGGGGGGTTTAGATAGGGCCGGGGGGGTGGGTTAGGTAGAGGAAGGGAGGGAAAGGTGAGGGGAAGGCGAAAGAGAGTTCCCTCCGAGGCCGCTCCGATTTCGGAGCGGCCTCGGAGGGAACGGAGGCAGGCTGCGCGGCTCGGTGCGCGCCGGCTGCCCAAAATTGACAGCCTTGCGCGCGCCGATCCAGGATTTTAGAAGATACGCGCGGCTACGCGCATATCATATAAAATCCAGCGTACTTTTGTTTGCGCCTACTGCGCAAACAAAAGTACGCGATCGCGCAGTTTTTCAAAATCTACCCCTGTGTGTGTGAGCCTGTATGCATGTGTGGGTGTGTGAGAGAGCCTGTGTGTGTGTGTGTGAGCCTGTATGCATGTGTGGGTGTATGAGAGAGCCTGTGTGTGCATGTGCGAGTGTGCATGAGCGAGGGAGCGAGAGCCTGGGTATATGGATGTTAGATGGAGTCTGTAAGCATGTATGTTTGAGAGAGGGGATAAAGTTTGTGTGCCATCCCTGCCCCAGTCCACAACAATCTCAGGGTGACTGAAAATCAAAAGATCTCAGGTATGGCGAGTGGGAGATTGTTTTTTATTTCTATTAGATTCATTTTTGGGTATTTCTTGATGTGTCTGTTGTTTTGAAATATTTTATTGGTTTTTGAGAACTTTTAAAAACATTGTTTAATTATTGAATGATGTCCTGTTCATCAGATGTTTTGAAATATTATTCTTTCTATTAGTATAATTTTACTATTGTGTGTGTGTGTGTGTGTGTGTGTGTGTGTGTGTGTGTGTGTGCGTGTGAGTGTGAGAAGGCCTGTGTATGTAAAAGAGCAGGGATGTATGGAGGAGTAGCCTAGTGGTTAGAGCAGTGGGTTATGAACCAGGGTTTGAGTACTTGTGATCCTGGGCAAGTCACTTTACTCTCCATTGCCTCAGATACAAAGTGGGGATAGGGAAATATCTATTGTACCTGAATGTAATCCACTTTGAAGTGCTGCAAAAAGCAGAATATAAATCTAAATTGTGAAAGAAGATAAAATTTGTGTAACTCTCCTCCCCCAAGATGACTGGAAACCAAAAATCCCAGGTACAGAAAGCAAGAGATTTTTAAATACTTATTATTCATTTATCTATCTAGTTATGTATTTATGAAATGTATGAATCGCTCTATAGATCTTACCATTAGATCTTTCTTAGCAATGTACAAGTTAATACATTATAATAAAAACAATTAAAACAGCAAAAATAATAATAATTAAACACAAAATAAACAATCATGAGCCAATTTGTTGCTGGTCAAGATAAATTAATTTATAAATCTGAGATCATCAACCAGGTCTTCAGCTTATGGTGAAACTGCAGTAAATCAGTCTCCTCCTTTAAATGCACTGGGAGTTAATTCCACAGCATAGGCAGAGTCATAAAAAAAGATATTTTTTGTATTTTCACATGCCAAATATTTTTTGGCGATGGAATCTGACACTGATGACTATGATGTGAACGTGAAGCCCTGGATGATGATCTCCATCAGTCGAGAAAACATATGAGGCAGGCTGTATCCATTAAAATCTTAAAAGTAAGTACCAATAACTTAAAAATTTACATCTTACTGGGAGCCAGTGTAATTTCAGTAGTTAAGGGGCAGCTGACTCATGTCTAGAGTGACCCATTGCTATTCTTGCTGCCATATTCTTGAATTAATTCTTGAATGTTATTTGATGTTTCTATTGTTTTGAAATACAATTTCTTGATACTTTGGGAACTTTATAACATTTTCTAAATTAGTAGATGTTTTATTCATGAGATGTTTTGAAATATTTATTCTTTTTATTAGCATGGCTTTTACTATTATGATTCATTGTTGTGTTATAAGGAATGGTAATGTTGCACTACATATAACATCTGGCCTGATGTTATTTCCAGTTCAGTTTTTGTCTGAAACTTATGTCCACATAACAGTATCCAAGACCATGGAAGCTGATTCCAATTCCTCTTATCCTCCTGCCTTCTTAAGTAAAGAATAATGTTGCAGTTGCATTAAATGCCAGAGTAGATGGAAACCCAAAATCACTGGTATACTTGGGAGATGATATGAATGATTGGGAAAAAGATCAAGGTCCACAAAATTCAAATAGCTATTCAAAGATGTATTTTATTCATTAAGGGGCGGATTTTCAGAGCCCTGCTCGCCTAAATCCGCCCAAAACCGGGCGGATTTAGGCGAGCAGGGCCCTGCGCGCCGGTGAGCCTATTTTACATAGGCTCACCGGCGCGCGCAGAGCCCCGGGACTCGCGTAAGTCCCGGGGTTCTCCGAGGGGGGCGTGTCGGGGGCATGTCGGGGGCGGGCCCGGTCGTCGTGGCATTTAGGGGGCGTGTCGGCAGCGTTTTGGGGGCGGGTATGGGGCGTGGCTACGGCCCGGGCCGGTCCGGGGGCGTGGCCGCGCCCTCCGTACCCGCCCCCAGGTCGTGTCCCGGTGCGCAACAGGCCCGCTGGCGCGCGAGGATTTACTTCTCCCTCCAGGAGGCGTAAATCCCCGGAGAAAGGTAAGGGGGGGGTGTAGACAGGGCCGGGCGGGTGGGTTAGGTAGAGGAAGGGAGGGGAAGGTGAGGGGAGGGCGTTAGAGGATTCCCTCCAAGGCCGCTCCGATTTCAGAGCGGCCTTGGAGGGAACGGGGGTAGGCTGCGCGGCTCGGCGCGCGCCGGCTATACAGAATTCATAGCCTTGCGCGCGCCGATCCAGGATTTTAGTGGATACGCGCGGCTCCGCGCGTATCTACTAAAATCCAGCGTACTTTTGTTGGCGCCTGGAGCGCCAACAAAAGTACGCCTATGCGCGCTATTTGAAAATCTACCCCTATCTGAATATAACATCTTAATGGACCATGTTCATAGTCCCCCATTAAAACCATCAAAGCATATTGGTTAAGCGTAGTAATCTCCATGCCTTCTGCTAAAGGTAGTAAATGCCATACCAGCACGATACCTCCCTGCATGCTTTTCATTTCTGTCTTCTAGCTTTTAGAGATCCACAGTTTTTATCTCATGCGCCTTTGAATTCCTTGATTGTTTTCTTCTTCACCACCAACTCTAGAAGGGAATTCCAAGCCTCCACCACCCACTCCGTGAAAAACTATTTCCGTGGCTCCAGAATAGTGATTCTAAATATTCACTAGCATCATCAATGCTGCTGCCATTCCAAGCTGGTCTTGGTACCATAAGATGCTTCCTCCATTGCTCTAGCTGGGTTCAAGGTTCTTCCCAAATCTCCTTCCCCTACAGTACTTGCCCACTTGTCATCTTTCCATAGCCTTACATGATTTTTAATTCCATTCTTATCTTCCTCTATGCTACTCACCTTCTTACGGCTATCCATTTTTCTACACACTTGTTGATTTTATGGCCCATTCTCAGCTGCACTGTACTGCGCATGTGGGTACCTAAGACTTGCATGGCTTGACTTTCTCCACGTCACAAACATATGCTACTGGACTGCTGAATAGGGATGTGCATTCGTTTTCAACGCATTGGCAATCTGCAATGCATACGTCCCTATACGTTGTATTCGTGGATTCAAGAAATGTATCGCAATCCCCCACAAATACAAACATATCATTAGTTTCATTCTTTTGGCTTGCAGTGATTTATTAGTGGCCATTTGAAATAGGAGAAGGCCATGTGGGAGGATCCATAGCAAAAAAACAACCCTTTCATGTGAGTCATAAGTGACTTCACAGCCCTGTCATAGAGTGGGTCAGACAGGTTGGCAAGGAGACCAGAAAGCAACCTATCAGAGCTAAGCATTTTTCTAATGTGGCCAATCGCCGCTGTCACTCAGTGCTCTGTGATGCTATTCCTGATGATGCAGCATTATTTATACGTTAAGCACATGGCGTGCCACACACTCTCTTGGCGGGGATGGTCTGGGGAGGTGGTCTGGGGAGATGGCTGAACTCAGAGCTAGTCTGAGTGTCTCAAATCTGTATTCAATTCCTTGCTACCTTGATAGAATTTTCCATTGAAAAAGATATTTGTTCAATTTGACTGCAGTGCTGCCGCCAGCTAGTCATACTTTTTTTGACTGCACTTTTTTTTATTGATCTGAGACAGTCTCTGCCTGTGCCACTGAGAGAAGCTGCTAGCAGTGGCATTTTTTTTGCTGATTTTACCTCCTGGGGTAGGTTGCAAGCAGGATTTGGGTGTTGTGGGTGGGAGATATATTCAGTTTCTAGCTAGTTTGATAGATTTGCCATTGAAAAAGATTTTTAATCATTTTTGCTGCTGTGCAAGCCAGGCTTTTTATTTAACTGCATTTTTTTTATTTTCTCTTTTAAGCCAAGAAGGCAAGGCACTGCCTCCTCGTGGGGGTCTGGGGGCAGTTTTCCAGACTCACCTATATTGGTGGAACAGTGATCTTTTAAGCCAAGAATGCAAGGCACTGCCTTCTCGTGGGGGTCTGGGGGCAGTTTTCCAGATTCACCTATATTGGGACAGCGGTGCTCTTTTAAGCCAAGAAGGCAAGGCACTGCCTCCTCGTGGGGGTCTGTGGGAAGTTTTCCAGACTCACCTATATTGGGACAGCGGTGCTCTTTTAAGCCAAGAAGGCAAGGCACTGCCTACTCCTGGGGTCTCGGGGCAGTTTTCCAGACTCATCTATATTGGTACAGCAGTGCTCTTTTAAGCCAAGAAGGCAAGGCAGTGCCTCCTCATGGGGGTTTGGGGGCAGTTTTCCAGACTCACCTATATTGGGACAGCAGTGCTTTCTGAAGCCAAATCCCCAGTGGGCCTCTTTTGGAAATAATTATTTTAATTGAAATGCCTAGTAGGCTAAACGTGGTCAAGTGATTAGGACTGGGAGAGGAGGCACCTCAAAAGGCAGTGCCAGTCCCACATTAAAGTTAAAAAAGGACCTGCTCCAACCTAAAATCTCTGGAGGGGCAGGCAGTTCCATCTGGAAAAAAATGAAATTTAAATGTGATGCATCGCCACCACCTGTTTCTGACACTGTAGTTTTGGAGGTCAGGGAAAGGGAGGCCGAGTCATGCCAGATAAAATGGCGACACCCAAAAGCAGCAGTGCAACAGCAGACTCGACTTAGCGTTGACAATGTAACACAGGCACTATTTGCTTCTGATTCCGAAGAAGAATCATCTTGTGTGGGATTCTCATCAGCAGAAATGAAAGAAGTAATAGCTGAAGAAGGTTTTAGTCCTGTTTTAGTCTCCACTTCAGTGCTGCAGGGGAGAGATGAAACTGATGATGATGAGGAGGAAGAGCAGTCAGTGCAGACACAGAGTGTGACTGATGCCCCTGGCATTGCTAGTCAGGGTGTACCCACTACTTCAGCTCCAGTGCCAGCATCCACCCCGAAAGCTATAGAGAAGGGATCATGAAAGAAATCTGTGATCTGGAGCCACTTTAAAGTGACGGAGGACCCGTGTTTGCTCAATGTAATTACTGTGCCAGGGCTATTAGCAGAGGCAAGCAAATGGGACATCTAACTAATTTTGGCATGATGCATCATACGCAGAAGCAACACCCAACAGTACTGCTATCTGGGGATAGTGGCAGTACCAGTCAGGGAACCCCTTTTTCCAGGCAGCGAAAAGTGGTTGAAAAGGAGCAGATTCACCCCACACCCTCAGCCCCTTCTAGCAGTCAGGTGGCAGGCCAGCAACCCCCTGCCATGTGGCAGAAGTGACAACCCACCATGGATGAAATGGGGTGGTGTTTGGTAATGCTATCCCAGGGTAGGAGGCAGGCAGCCTCAAATGTTGTAACCATGAGCATTGGGGAAATGATTACCCTTGATGACCAGCCCTTGCAGATGGTGGAGAATGTGGGTTTCAAGCATTTTCTGAAGGTCTTAGTTCCAAATTACAAAGTTCCCTCCAGAACCACATTTAGCAGAAAGGACATCCCCAGCCTGTACAAGCAGTATCACAGTTGCATCCAAGTGCTGCTAGCTAAGGTACATGGGAGTGTGATTTCACCTGCGATATCTGGACTGCCATTAATGCTGCACACTCTTACCTCTCCCTGACAGCACACTGGTGGAACCTGGCTGAGGCAGGGGCAGGCAGCAGCTCTATTGGTGAACAAGAATCAGGTGGAGATGGGCTTTACTGCACACCCACTTGACGGATGAGGCCCATACCTCAGCCAACATTCTAGCATGCATCAGACAGATGCTGGCAGGCTGCCAGCTACACCAGTGAGACAGGAATCTTCAGGCAGGGTTCTTTGCCACAGACAATGGTGCAAAGATGGTAAAGGCAATATGCGACAAGCGCTTTCAGAACATCCAATGTTTTGCACACACTCTGCACCTGGTAGTGAAGTCAGCTCTGGGGTTGGATTCCAATCACCAAGAGAAAGAATACCTTTCTACATTAATACACAAGTGCAGGAACATAGCAGCGCACTGCCACAGAAGTGTGAAGGCGGGACAGGTTCTCTGACAAAAGCAGACTGATTTGGAGATGCCTCACAAGCGTCTCATTCAAGGCATTGCCACCTGGTGGAATTCCACCTTTATGATGCTGCAGAGGTTAGTGGAGCTGCAGATACCCCTTCATGAACTTTCTGGTTCAATGGGCATAGGTGTGCAGAATCCCCTAGGGCATCATGATTGGTTAGTCATGAGTCAGCTGGTAAAAATTCTGCAGCCCTTCAAGGATATCACGGAGGAGCTGAGTTCCAGAAGTGCCACCTTGGCTGACATCATCCCTATAGTTAATTTCCTGCATGAAAATTTGAAGGGCTTTAAACAGGAAGAGGGAATGACAGCTGAGGTGCTGCATTGTCTGGACTTTTTGCAGCAGCAGGTGCAAGAGAGTTTAAGGCCTTTAACAGAAGACCACACATACATGCTCGCCACAGTCTGTGATCCCCATGTGAAAGGGAAAATTGCCCTACAGTCCAATTGTCTCTCATTTGTGAAGGACCTGCTGTTAGCAAAAGTCCGTGATCAGGAGCGCCAAAGGCAGAGACAGGTTAGGCATGAAGCAGAGGAGGAAACAGCAGCGGGCACTTCAGAGAGTTGTGCTACCCTAAGCAGGAGCAGCACCCTGTCAGCGACAGCTACCACCTCCTCCTCCTCCACTTCAGTATGCCAAAGGCATGTTGCCCATAAAGAATCATCTGTTCTGTTACGGGCTAGAAATAAAGCAGCTGACATGAGTGACTCTCAGTCCACCCAAGCAAAGGAGACACCAGCACAACTGTCAGTGACACGGTATCTCTCAGAACCCACAGAGGACATGCAGACAGATCCACTGGCATATTGGGCACACAAGTCCACTGTCTGGCCACACCTAGCCAAAGTGGCTCAGCAATATCTGTCATGTCCACCAACCAGTGTGCCCAGTGAACGTGTCTTTTCAATGACAGGGGATATATTGAGCCCTCACTGCTCCAGGCTGGCACCAGAATTGTTGGAAATGCTAGTGTTTTTGAAAATAAACCTGCCTTTGCTTGGGTTTCCAAATTTTCCCTGTGAATGGCAAGATGAATAAAAGCAATTCAAAGCCTTGCAGCAGATACAACTGCCTCCTGTGCGCCAGATAATATCAGCACATGTACCTGACCTGAAATGCTGTGCCTGTCCATCCACTGTCCAGGCCGTATTTCCCTAAAAGGTTCCCACCTCAAACACTATGCCTGTCCGTCCACTGTCCAGGTCGTATGTCCCTACAAGGGCCTGACCTGAAATGCTGTGCGTGTCCGTCCACTGTCCAGGCTGTACGTCCCTACAAGGGCCTGACCTCAAACGCTGTGCCTGTCAGTCCACTGTCCAGGCTGTACGTCTCTACAAGGGCCTGACCTCAAACGCTGTGCCTGTCCATCCACTGTCCAAGCCGTATGCCCCTACAAGGGCCTGACCTCAAACGCTATGCCTGTCTGAGTTTAATTCTAGTATTTCTAATTTCAGTTTCATGTATTTGTGTATCACTTCTTTCCAGAATATTCTTTTCCTGTTTTGCAACATTTGGAATGTAAGAACATAAAAAGCTGACTTCAGATGTTTGGAGCTTGCATATTTCATATGCCTAATAGTTTTCATGACCTTCATAATATGGGCCATATTCCCGAAATCTTTCTTAGGTGCCAACAGTAATGTTTCTAGTACTATAGAAAACTGGTGGTAGTTGCACTCTAGTTCATCCTCTGTGTTCCCATAGTTTACAGAGGCACTGTGTAAACTATAAAGACAACATAGGTTGATATTGTAGATTTGGGCTTGAGTAGCAGTTTTCTTATTTCTGAGAGCTCTTCATGTTCCTTTGTCATCAGCTGAAGTGCGTAAGTACAGTTAATAGCTTCTGGGTATTCACAAATAATCTCCAGCTCAGTTCTTGCTTCACAAATGGCAGTCTCTATTGCTCTAAAAGAATCCTCTGTTGAATTACAAGGGCTTGACCTCTATCACTGTGCCTGTCCATCCAGGCCTTATGTCCCTAAAAGGGCTTGACCTCTATCCTCTAATTCTGTGCCTGTGTATCCTCAAATGCTGTGCCTGTCCGTCCAGGCCTTAAGCCCCTATGAGGGCTTGACCTCTATCCTCAAATGCTATGCCTGTCCATCCAGGCAAGTCCTTATGAGGGCTTGACCTCTATCCTTGAATGCTATGCCTGTCCATCCAGGCCTTATGTCCCTACAAGGGCTTGACATCTATCTTCTAATGCTGTGCCTGTGAATCCTCGAATGCTGTGCCTGTCCATCCAGGCCTTACGACCCTAAAAGGGCTTGACCTCTAATGCTGTGCCTGTCCATCCAGGAGCTCTTTCCTGCTCAAAGGAAAGGGAACTCTCCCCGTGGTAGCTGGCCTATCTCTGTTGACTCATGTTTAACCACTGTTCACATGGCACCCTGCTCGACATCACCATGCTTTGAAGGCTCGAGCTCCACTCTAGGGGCCAACCCATTGCGGTGAGCCCTTCCCTGCTCAAAGGACAGGGAACTCTCCCCAAGGTAGCCATCCAGCCTATCTCTTAGTACCTGTTGACCCATGTTGAAGCGCTGTACACATAGCACCCTGCTTGACATCACCCCGCTTTGAAGGCTCATGCTCCACTCTAGAGGCCAATCTATTGCGAGGAGCCCTTCCTGCTCAAAGGAAAGAGAATGCCCCCTGGGGATAGCCAGTCTGTATCTACCCTCTGACCCATGTTGAACTGCTGTTCACATGCACCCTCCTCTGCCTCGGCCTTGAAAATTCTCGTTTGTATATCTGCTACGTCCACCAGATTTTAAAAGACCAGTGAGAGCTCACTAGAGCCAATGGCATTGGAAACACCCCCAATCTAGGGGGAAACCCATTCTAGGGATCCCTTTCCTGCGCAAAGGAAAGGGAACTCTCCCCAGGGCCAGCCTGCTTGCCCCTATCAAAACCACAGGGACCTGATTACCTCCGCTCTGCCAGCCTGTCTTGCCCATATCAGCTTTCTGCCACTCTGCCTTGCTGCCATACACCAGATGACTCACTCAACTCCTTGTGGTGTTCTTGCCACTAACATGGCTCCTCAGTTTGTTGGTGCTAATCTTTCTGCTTGCTATGTTCCCCCTTCATTGTGCTGTAGGATGTTGATGCCACTTGTCTTGCCACTTTGCCTGTCCTGCTGCCTTCGAGGGTTCATGCATCTGTTATCGGTGCTCTCTTTTGAAGCTGTGGTGCTAATAACCTGTTTGCTAATCCCTTTGCCAGTTCTCCTTTGTCTCCAACTTCTAGCACTTCACCCTGAACCCCTGAACCGTTCACCCAAATCTACCACCCAAAAACTGCAGCTAACAGACAAGTCCAAGCCAATTAGCAGATATGATAGTGCACAAAGAAGTTTGATAATGTCTATGCATATTTCTCTTATAAATATCAACCATTGCATGCACTTCTGAATCCGACCTTGGAATGACTCTAGCCCGTCTGTTTTTCCCTCCAATAAAATGCACATGTGAAATGGAAAATGTGCACCTACTTTTGACATTTATAAAATAACATAAATGCTGCTTACTAGCATATATGCTATTTTTATGCATGAAATCCCTTTGAATGTTTACTCCTAAATAAATAGCCCTTTGCAATAATTAGATTTAAAAAATTAACTTTGTGTTCCATTTTACCAAGGAAACAGAAAAGATGATCCTCATAATCCTAAGAGCAATTTCTTTTTGTACTCTTGACGGCTGAGAGACTACAAGAAGACAAAGAGCCAAGTCCTTTCAATATTAGTCTGGGATGTGATTTCTGCTTTAATGGGAGATGGAAATGAGATCACCAAATCTGAATATAACTCCTGTCTCAGAGCTGAAATTCAAAGGACCTATAGAACAAACCTTGCAGAAATGTCTGCCCCTGCATCTTGATACTTATATCAAAATATATACTTAGGAAATATCTGGAAACCTATATATACAGAAATGCTCATTTGGAAGCAGAACACCTTCGAAATAGGATTTTGGTACAGTGAATAGGTCGCATACCATTAGGCAAGCTTGCTGAACCTTGAACTAGTTCTGTCTATCTATGTAGAGAATGAATGGCAGCTAATCTATTATTTTTACTAAAACTATCACTATTTTAATTTGACTATTCAAAGTATGAAAATCATGTGGAGGTCAATATTGAGCCATAGGCAGAATGGGTGCATTATCCAGATAAACTTACTTGGATAACTTAAACCAGATATTCACTTCAAGAACTCCTCGTTTCTTCCTTGCCCAGTTCAGTCCTGCCTTGGTTGTCCTGTCTTGTGTCTTGTCTCATCCCAGTACCTTGCCTTGCCCTGACTGTTGTCTCTGCCTGACTCCAGGTACTGACCTTGGCTACAGATCCTGACTACTCTTGCCTGCCACCTGGTATTGACCACTGCTATGGACACCAGTTACTCTTTGGGCTTCTACCTACCCTGACCTTGGCCTGGACCCAGACCATGCCTCCTTGCTGCCAGTCCTGACTACCTGTCTGACCATTCTTTAAGGGACATTCACCTAAGCCCTGTTAGCCTCTGGAACCCAAGGGGTCAACCTGCAGGGAAACAGGGCTGGTATACGTGAAGCCCAGCTCCAGTCCCAGTAGGGTGTGTCCACCAGCTGTCTGCATGGGCCTAGTAGATTTGCCTGCTAGGTTGCGTCAACCATGCCACAGCCCCAAGGGCTCACACTGTGACAAGGTAAAGGACATGTAGGGTTTCATTTTGGAATAGCGAGGCATACAATGCACCAGCAGTACTTTTGAACCTGCCCAAATTTTCCACATGGAATTTCTCTTTGAAAATTAGTTTACAGATTACCTGCAGATCTGCAAACTAACTACAAGGTTTAAAATGGACCGTTTCGTGTGCAATGCGTCAGTGCTTGTTAGATCAGTACTATAAACCGTGGAACAGCTGCACTTGTCAGAGTCTAAGAGAAATGGTTTTGAGGTAGCAGAAGCAAAGTCTGAAGAATTAAATCACTGACCTTGAAAATGAACAGATAAAAATAACAGACTCAAAAGTTACAAGAAATGCTTTCCATCACCAGTAGTCCATGACATAGAGTTGTGACCATTGCATACTTTAGTAACATTGACTTCCCACAGATTGCGAGCAACACTGAATATTAGTTGCCCAAAGGCCGCCATCACTACATCTGCAACTCTCACAGTACAGCCCTCATTATCATGTCCCTAAAATAAGGCCAAAATGGTCCATCCAGTCTGCCCAGCAAAGAGTTTAAGGTTTTAACAGTCATTTCACGCAGGCTTCCCCACTACATTCCAATCCAATTGTAAAAAATCCTCTGTGTTTATCCTGTGCTTTTTGTACAATGAGGCAGTAATGTCTTGTGATCTGCTGAGGTCACCTGGCATGGCTCCCGGTGTCTGGCATACTGGCTCTCCACGATATCCGGCTGCTCTGAGTAGGCCCTGCATTAACTCACCAGTTTTATAGACCCTGCAGGGCCTACTCAGAGCAGCCGGATATCGTGGCGAGCCAGTATGCCAGACACCGGGAGCCATGCCAGGCGACTTCTCAGATCACAGGACATTGCACCGGAGCTGGGACCAAGAGGGACATGATGCCGACCGCAGGGCAGCGGACCATGGTTGGCGGCAAGTTAAAACAACCCCCCCCCCCCCCTTAAACCCCCTTCCAGAGTCCCCTTTCTTAGGGAGATGGGGAAACATTCAATGAAATTTCTCAATCAGTATTGGAGGAAAGGGCTGGTAACTTTGATACCAGTGCACGGGCGCACATGTAAGCGTATATGCCCGCTCGCAGCAAAGGATGCAGCCATATTATAACATGAGCACGTGCATGCGCATATGGTATGAAATAGACTGTATGCATGTACATGTGTGCACAATTTTATATGGACCGCGTAAGTGAGGGCATTTTTGTAGACACACGCGCCAATGCACTTACCAGTTTCCCCAGTTTTTCCCAGTTCACCCATGTAAGGGATAGGACTTCTTAATGCCTCTAGTTAAACAACCTCCCTTTTACCGTTAGCACCAACCCTTAAAACCCTGCTGACTATCCTAGAATTTTTTATTTTATTACTTACACTTCATCCATTACAGTGGGTAAAGTTGCACGGCGGGGGATCCTGGCATTCGCTTGTGTATGTAACTACTTACACGCACATTTCATGCTCATGCCCATGCCCCACCCATATCATGCCTATGCCCCACCCCTTTTTGCCACGTCTTAGTTGTGCACGTACCGGGATCCTTTTAAAATCCGCACGGCACGCTGGGCTTTTGGAGCGCGCTGGGCTTTTGAAATTCACCCCTAAGGTTTTGCCCTGGCCCCCATGACTTCTCCTCAGGGTCATAACCCTTTCAATTGATCAGGTAATAAAGTCCGCTTCTCATCACCTTGGAATCAATCATTTCTTTAATCTCAAATTCTGGGTCTGGGATTAACGAGACTGGAGAGGAAGCCAGGAATATCTGTTGAGAATCAGTGGCTTAAGTAGAGAAACATGGAAGGAGTTAGGGATATGGAGAGAGGGGGGTAATCTTGAGCTTGTAGGTCACAAGGTTCAGTGGATTCACAGAGATTTGCATCAATTTTTATTTAAAAAAAAACCAAAAAACTAGAGCTAACCCAAAAAAATGAATTTAGTTCTTATTAAGTTAATTCAATAATTTTTTATGACATTTGCTTATCTATATTAATGACTGAGGAATGGACAAACATTTGTAATTTCCTGCCTTTAGCTCAAGCTGACAACTTGGTGGGGGCATGCTCAATGAGCTTTCTCTGACCAATTTCAGGTATTGGTAATGTCATGGAAGTTACTCTATAAATCCACCACCCCCCCCAAAAAAAAAATGAGGGTCATCCATATTGTAATGAAGCTGATAATAATTGGTTCTGACTGTATATAAGCCTAAAACCCTCACCTTTCCCAAGATACAGAGGGTGATTAAGTCACATTTCACATAGATTGTGATTATTCATTATTTAGAGGCATTTTTGCTAACCCGAATTGAAACGTCATATTAATGTGCCATTTTAACACAAGTTATTTCCCATGGGATTTACTAAACTTCAATGCCTGGGTACCACAATTTAATAAATCCAGCATTTGCACTGGGAACTTATATTGTTTCACCCAAAAAAAGTACACACATTCTTGGTCATGGCAATGTGAGATTGTGGCCTGGGGCTGTGCTTTTTAAAGGGGCAACCAGCTCCATGTTAGGTTTCCCTGGCACTAAACCCACCAAATCAAAGAACCCCTCCATCTGCCCTCCTACCCTGACATAACCCTATTAATTTCCCACCACTCCCAACATACTGTAGTCCCACCCCCACCTCCGGAAACCTTGCCCCCTCCTCCTGACTGGTGTGATACCCAATTGGTCCCAGCCCAGCAGAACTGTCACTGAACATGGTGTGGCTCACCTGAAGCCATGTTTGGGATAATTTTCAGCCACAACCTAGCCAGTAGATTGTGGTTCAATATTAGCCTAAAATCAACATCCTGCTATTTTCTAGCCCCCACTCCCTCTTCCTAAACCAGCCATACCTACCCTCTTCCTCCATAGTCCCGGTCCTCTGACAAAACGCTCGGGGACTGGCTGAACATCTTCCCTTTTCCCTTCTCCTCTTCCCCCATAGCCATGACCAGTTGATCAGAGCTTCAGGGCAGGGGAGGATGTGTGCTGCTAGTACAGTAGGGTTTTATCAGAAGATGGCACTTCAAGTGAGAAAGGAAATGTTTGACCCGTCCTGAAGAGTTTTGTCAGAAAATTGAGGCTTCAGAAGAGGAGGTGGGGTATTAGGCTAATGTGGGAGAGTTTTGTTAGAGGATCAGGATTTGATAGGAAGAGGGGAGAAATGTCAGGTGCCGTAGGGGGACTTCCCTTTTTTTATTCAAGGTTTTGAGAGGAGAAGGGGATGACGAGCTCCAAGGTAGCTGTGGTAAATTTTCAAAGAGGCCTAACTAGCTACCTTACTCCTAAAGTGAAGTGGCCAGACCCTTTGAAAATGTGCCCCACAGTGAATATCATAGATATTTAAAATAGAATTGCAATGATATGTACAGTATGGGGTACATTTTCAAAGGGTTATGCGCGTAACCCCGAAAACCAGCCACTGTGCGCGCCGAGCCTATTTTGCATAGGCTCGGGGGGCGCGCGCAAGCCCCGGGACTCGCGTATGCCCTGGGGCTTTAAAAAAGGGGCAGGAAGGGGCGGGGTCATGGGCGTGGTGCTGATCCAGGGGTGGTCCGGGAGCACTCCGGGGGCGGGACCGAGGCCTCCAGCACAGTGGCTGTGGCAGGGGATGATGCACCAGCAGCTGGCCGGCGAGCGTAAGATACGCCTGACAGAGGCAGGCATAAAAAGTTAAACAAGGTGGGGGGGATTTAGGTAGGGCTGGGGGATGGGTTAGATAGGGGAAGGGAGAGGAAGGTGGGGGGGGGGTGGTGGAAGAAAAGTTCCCTCCGAGGCCGCTCCAATTTCGGAGCGGCCTTGGAGGGAACAGGGAAAGCCATCGGGCCTCCCCTAGGGCTCGGTGTGCACAAGGTGCACCCCCTTGCATGCGCCTATTCTAGATTTTATAACATATGCGCGGAAGCGCACGCATGTTATAAAATCGGGTGTACGTTTGTATGCGCCGGGTAGCGCGCACAAATGTATCCCGAGTGCGCTTCTCTTAAAATCTACCCCTATGAGTCATAAAATTTGGATGCTTAACCATATCAATCAGAAAGTGTTCATATCTAGCAGGTAAATCTCCCAGCAAAGACATTTTTTTACACCAAACTCTCTCTCTCTCTCTCTCTTTATTCATTCTCAACAAAAGAAACAATTAATGAATTGGAATGAAGATAACAATAAGAAATTGTCCAAGAATTCTCTCCTTGCTCTTGCAGTGGAACTGAATAACAGTTTTGATCAGTGCAATGACTATAATTCAGATGTGTGAGTTGAATGTGAATTTGTTCTAAACAACAGGCAATTTTGAGAAAGATGCTTGAGGAGGAGTGGAGTACTTGAGATATAATATGAGACGTGAGGTATAAGAAAAAGGTCATGCAATTGAACATTAGAACCTTGAATTGTTTCAGCAGCTCAGGAAAACCCAGGCAAGGGTGCTCTTTAAATATGCGAGTTACATGGGCAAGGTGAAAAGGGACAATGAATGGTTGAATTCCTTGATAATTGGAAAGGAAAGAGAGAACAGACTAGAAGGCACTTCAAAAGTGCCTTGCAGAGATTAAAGAGATTATAAAGGGCTGGAGGAAGAATTTAGCATTTGCAAATGACAGGGAAGTATTCAGATAATATTTATCTGATGTTTCGGATTGCAAAATGGGTTTATTGAACACTTTAAAGACAGAGATGTCTCGGTATTGGACCAAGCAGTAGAAATGATTTTAATATGCATGAGATACATTCTCATGCAGTGGAGGCAGTGCCTGCAAATGGATGTCATGTGTATTCATTGTGGACAGCATGAAACCGTGGCCAGTTTTTGACATTCAAGGACCGGAATTGCATACCTTTGGTTAAGAAAAAAAGAAGGGGGCAAGGCGAGATTTAAAGACGTAAAGTACAAGAAGGTGGGGCACCAAGGAAGCCAGGAAATCGTACAGAATACAAATCAGAAGTTCCAAAGGTGCTTGAAAAATCTAGAAGAGGGAGGAGTTGAATCCAGGAAGAAGAGATTAAAACAGGGAAAATAGTAATTAAAATAAGACTGGAAAAATCAGGACGTGGAAAACTGAAAGAGGAATAAACACATATAAAGAGAAGAACATTCACATCTTCAAATGAGTAAGAGGAAAGAAGGAGAGCATCAGGTCAGAGCTGATGGCATAGGAGTGATTGGGGATTGCTCCTAGCTGAAGACCTTCTGCACTCTGCAAATGGTATAGGCGAGAGAGGAGGAGGATGCTGACCTGGAGGCCACGCAGCTGTTGGAGGTTCAGGAAACCAAATGAGGTGACTTTAGTGGCTTGGTGACCCCTTAGGGGATTTGGGGAAGGGGACCTGCCTGGGTGAGAGGGGTGGGATGGGATCTCTTGGTTGCAGAAGCTTTGTGGTTCAATGGTGGGAGGAGCGGGAGGAATGGAGATAGGGACATGGGCAGCCCTTGTTGAACTAGGGGTATGCTGCAGGTGTTGCTGGAATAAAATAATACTGATGTGTAAAAAATACTAAGGGGTAGATTTTCAAAGGGTTACGCATGTAAGATACGTGCGTAACCCCCGAAAACCTACCCCTGCGCGCGCCAAGCCTATTTTACATAGGCTCGGCATCGCGCGCAAGGCCTGGGATGCAAGTATGTCCCGGGGCTTTCGAAAATGGGCGGATCGGGGGCAGGGCCGGGGGCGTGGTGGTGGGGCGGGGGTGGGGCCGGGGGCATGGTGGCGGTCTGGGGGGGGGGGGGACCAGGGGCATTCCCAAGTCCTCCGGCACATTGGCCGTGCCGGAGGTTCGCATGCCGGCAGAAATATAAGGTAGGGGGCATTTAGGTAGGGCCGGAGGGTGGGTTAAATAGGGGAAGGGAAGGAAAGGTGGGGGGGATCCAAAAAAAAGTTCCCTCCAAGGCCGCTCCGATTTCGGAGCGGCCTTGGAGGGAACAGGGAAAGCCATCGGGGCTCCCCTTGGGCTCGGCACGCGCAAGGTGCACAAGTGTGCACCCCCTTGAGTGCGCCGACCCCGGATTTTATAACATGCGCGCAGCATCGCGAGCATGTTATAAAATCGGGTGTACATTTGTGCGCGCCGGGTAGCGAGCACAAATGTACTCCCCCGCATAAAATTTAAAATCGGCCCCCAAGTGGATAACTTTCAAACAACTCTGTGCAATCCTATGCATGTTCTTATATGGGTGTGCTGAGATTTACTATAGTATTTTAGAACCTGAGCATACATGGTCTGCGAAGATTATAAATCACGTTTATGTCTACTCCTCTACATATGCGTGTATGTTTCATTTTACACAAATATCAGCAATGTATTGAAATAACCTTTTTCCTACCTATTGCATCACGATACATTCATATATTTTATGTGTGAAAAATATTAGAACTTGTTTGCGTAATACTGAGTTACACACAGAAATTGGTGTATTTAAAAAAAAAATGTGTGCATAATTGAAATCACTAGTTTGGGAATACCTCCATCAGTTCACACATTCCATCTCCATTTCACAGAGACCCTCCTTGTGCTGGACACTGAATTCCCCCCAATTCACTCAGACCTCCCACCCAACAATAGCACACAGCAGATGAGTCTGATATCAATTTTGCTAGATAATTAGCAGGTGTAAAATTGTGTGCACACTTTACCTAAAGTATTTACATACATCTCTTATAAAATAGCAATTAACATGTGCTCCTCTTGTCTTCAACCTAGAACATGTCTAGACTGTCCATTTTTTGTGTAGATGAATGTGCGCACAAAACTAAAAAGATGCACGCTTTTGATGGTTATCAAATAGTATGCATTGTTAGTACACGTGTATGTGCTAACTTTAGCTTTAGAGTGGATGCCGTATCGCCAGAACCCCGGTGTGGTCTTTGACATTTCGAGTACAGGTGCTTTAGGACCACTGCTGGCCCTTTAAAAAGATGACTGCCTCTGGCCAAATGGCCTGCTATCGCACACATTTTTTCCATTTTCCTGCAATAGTTTTTCTTGCAGATTTTATTTTTTTGTGAGAAAATATACTGCAGGGAAACCATTGAAATATTTTACCTCGGAGGGCAAAAATACCATGGGAATGCCCCCTGCAATGTTTTTGCATGACCCATGGAATTTCTCCTTGGCATAGTAAATGACCCCCTATATTTGAATATTCTTGAATTCAATCACAATGTGTGTCTATCTGTGACTATAGACTGATCTGAAGCTATGCCTAAAGGGGCAGATTTTCAAGGATTTACACGCATAGGGGGTTACGTGTGTCGGGCCTATTTTCAAAAGCCCCGGGACGCGCTTATGTCCTGGGGCTTTTCTGAATGGGCGGAACGGGGGTGGGATGGGGGTGGGGCAGATGGTCTGGGGGCGTGGCTGGGCGGTCCAGGGGCGGTCCAGGAGGTGTGGCCGAGGAATCTAGCACAGGGGGATCGCGTTCCGGCAGTTGTCCGGCACGCGCAAGTTATGCCTGCCTCTGGCAGGCGTAACTTCCAAAACAAAGGTACGAGGGGGTACGAGGGGGTTTTTCTAGAGGGCTGGGGGGCGGGACAGGGAGGGGAAGTTGGGGGGTAGGAATGGGGAAAGCCAGCGGGGCTCCCTGCAGGCTCGGCGTGCGCAGTTTGCACTAGTGTGCACCCCCTTGCACGAGCCGACCCCTGATTTTATAACATGCACATGGCTTTTTGTGCGCTCCGGGTTGCTCGCGCGTATGTTTTAAAATCTGCCCCAAAGGATTTGGTTTTTCTATTAATTGTCTGTCTCCTAACCCTCTTTGCTTAGATTGTGCAATACTGCATATCTGAGAAACCAAAGGGCTTTTCCTATTTTGTGTTTATGGGAAAAAGTCTTAGTACATCTGCCCCCCATACAAGAGCTATATTGAGTCAAATCAAAAATTGATGGAATTCTGATGTAAAGGTCGAAAAATGAGTGCCAAATATAAATGAGAAAGGAACGCCATTGTATTAAGTTTGTTGCAGATGAACATTTATGAGGGGGGCTGGAGAATATGTCAAGAAATTCACATAGACTGCTTTCTGTGAATTTCATAAGGTATATTTACAAGCTTTCTTTTTTTTTTTTACTGCCCATCCTTTCTTCAACATAAAAAAAATCTAAAGGGAAAGGGATAATTCAGAGGGCAATACAGAACAGTGGCAACTATTTAAATTGGAGAGTGGATAACTGCAAGATAGTCAGATAGGCAGAGATAGCATATTCAGTACATCCATAGTATGAAATCTCTTCATTACGACTGATTTTAATGTATGAAAATAGCTTTGCCAATTCCTTATTGCTTCAGTGTGCCTGACATCTGTAATGTACTCTAATGTCTGTAATAAAGTTCCCATGGATGCACTTCATTATCTATTTTGTCCACAACCTTCCTGCCTGGGCAGTTCGTATTGCATCCTTTCAATATGAATATTCAGTTCAACAGGCACTAGCGACAGCCTATAAAATAATACCAATGTGCCCTTCTGAAGACCTATATTGCTGATTCAGCTTAAGTCTGATGCCAGGAATTTTAAAACAGCTGACTCTGGGTTTTATTTTCTTGTGTCTGAAATGCTTAACCTTTGATCTCTCAATTAGCATAAAATGATGTCATTCTCTATTGTGGATTGTAGCAATGCATGACTAAATCCCCAAAGAACAGAAATTTTATGGGTAAATTAATTGAAATCTAATGATCTGGGCCCTCTTCCAGAACTTGATGGGGTAGAATTACCCCTAAAATCACAGCTATGTAGCTTAGGTGTCGTGCTTGATTCAGCATTAAATATAGAAGAGCAGATTACAGGCACTGCAAAGAGGAGCACTTCTTACCTCAGGCTAATTAATCAGCTCTGTCCTCCCTTTGAAAGTCTGACCTAGCTATAATTATTCACTCACTAATTACTGTGCATCTGGACCACTGAAATTTACTTTATGTGGGTTTATCACCGAGAAGTACTCGAAAGCTCCAACCGGTTTCAAATGCAGTTGTGAGTGTTTTAAGGGATACCAAATTTAATGATCACATGGCACCAATTAAAAAAAAAATCACACTGATTATCGGTCAGCCTTTTAAGGTTCTTTGTGGGCAAGACCCTAACGATCTAATAAAGACACTGGGAGAATAATTTTCGAACAACTTCGCTTGGCCCCATAAAAGCGCGTATATGGGTGCACGGAGATCTACGATAGTGTTTTATAACCTACGTATATCTGGTCTGCATAAAGTATAAAAATACACATATGTTCATCTCCCAACATACATGCATATGATATGTTTCTATGCATGAAAATATCTGCAATGGGTTGTCAGCGCATAATTTTTTAAATCTATTTTATATATATATATCTCTGTATATTTTATAAGGGGACACCTGCAGAAGCTGAGGGTGATCATACATCCAATCGCCAAATCCTCAGATCACTACAACACCTTTTAAAAAACCTGTCATATGTCTATGTTTTGGCAGACAAAAAAACTCCCGCTTCAGGGGACACCTGAAAAAGCTGTAGGTATTCACACATCCAATAGCCAAGTCTTCAGAACACTACTACACCCTTTGAGCAACCTGACATATGCCTATGTTTTGGCAGACAAAACAAATTCTGCGTCAGGTGACCACAGATGCAAGCATTTTTTGTCCATCAAAATATGCGCCTATGTCGGGTTGTTGAAAGGGTGTACTAGTTATCTGAAGACATGGCAATTGGATGTGTGAGCGCACCGGGCCTATTTTCAAAAGGCCTGGTGGTGCGCGTAAAGCCTCGGGACGTGCGTAAGTCCCGGGGCTTGAAAAAATGGGCGGTCCAGGGGCGGGGCATGGGCGGTCCGGGGCAGTCCGGGGATGGGGCGTGGGCTTGGCCAGAAACCTCTCTTCAGCCGCTGGGCATGGGGATCGCACACCGGCACTCGGCTGGTGTGCGCAAGTTATGCCTGCCTCTGGCAGGCGTAACTTCTGGGATAAAGGTACGGGGTATTTTTTTTTTTTTTGGCTGTGGGGCAGGACAGGTAGGGGAAGGGAGGGGAAGGTGGGGGTGGGCCAAAGGAAAGTTCCCTCCAAGGCCGTTCCAATTTCGGAGCGGCCTTGGAGGGAACGGGGAAAGCCATCGGGGCTCCCCTAGGGCTCGGCGCATGCAAGGTGCACTAGTGTGCACCCCCTTGCACTCGCCAACTCCGGATTTTATAACATGCTCGCGGCTGTGCGCGAATGTTATAAAATCTGGCTTAGGTTTAAAAATCCGGCCCTAAGGGCACTCTGTTTTTTTTTTTTACCATACTTTCTCTGCTTTTGGATCATGCATAATCGTTGGTCCCTGATAATGTCAATTTTTTTCAACATTTTCTTTGCTAATAAAAAATGAATTGAGCAAATTACTTCCCATAAATTTACAGTTTATAATCCATGGTCCAACTTTAAAATGGCCGCCCATTGAGATGTTAAAGGAACAAGGTTCTTGTCATGTAAACAAAATAGGAAAACTGGTGCTGTATAAGGAAAGCCCCTGGAGCAGTGGTTATCAAAATATGGTACTACTTCAGGTCGTGGATTATAAATTATAACTTTACGGGAAGTAATTTGCTCTCTTCATTTTTTATTAGCAAACGAAAAGTTTTAAAAATTGACATTGTCAGGGACCAATAATTATGGATGAACTTGGATAAGTTCTTGGAGGAGAAGTCCATTAACTGCTATTAATCAAGTTAACTTAGGGAATAACCACTGATTTTACTGGCATCAGTAGCATGGGATAGACTTTGCTTTTGGGTACTTGCCAGGTTCTTGTGGCCTGGTTTGGTCTCTGTTGGAAACAGGATGCTGGGCTTGATGGACCCTTGGTCTGACCCAGCATGGCAAGTTCTTATGTTCTAAAGCAGAGAAAGTGTTCTAAAAAAAACAGAGTACCTGTGGGGTAGTATGATGGTCCCAGAAAAAGTTCATGTAATTTACAGTTGATGAATGGATTCCAGTAGTAGAAAAAGTTAAAGAATTGTTCACCTAGATGGTTATGTTTTGGTTTGATATATTTGGTGCATCTAACTTTGATTGGAATATTTTTATGGATATAAAAGGCTTGGCAGGTAGACATGTTCCAGAAAGGCCCCTATAGTGCATTAAGGGTAAGGCAGATAGACATATCCCTCCCAGGCTCCCATCAACATGAAAGCGAAGCGAATCTGCTCCTCCCCCCCCCCCCTGTCGGCACCTCGTTAAATGCCCCACCCACCAAACCCTTGAACACTACCCACACAAACATATCAACCACTCCCCCGCGAACCCCTCCTTCTGATGCGCCCAACCTTCCCCCCCAGGCACCCATCCTCTACACGAAAGAGAAGTGAACCCACCCCTCCCCCTGCCTTTATTATGCCCAGTTACACCAAAGTTTACCTAACTTAACTTCACTCATTTTCAGTTATATGTAAGTTATTCTAGATTACTCTTTAAGTTATGTATGCTCTATAAGTCACTGATGTCCAGCCATATGTTAGTTATTATAAATTACTCCATAAGTCACCTATGTTCTATGATCACTGATGCCCAGTGATCAGAGCAGTGGGATACGAACCAGGAGGCCAGGTTTCGTGTCCTGCTGTCGCTCCTTGTGGCCTTGGGCAGGCCACTTTACTCCCTGTGCCTCAGGTACAAACTTAGATTGCAAGCCCTCCAGGGATAGGGAATACCCACAGTACCTGAATGTAAACCGATGTGATATCCCAGATCGAATGTCGGTATATAAAAATAAATAAATAAATAAATAAGGGGATGTCAGGTAAGCATGTGCCAGCAAGTTCCCTATCATGGATTTAGGGGGATTGGCAGGTAGGCATATGCCAACAAGTCCCCTATAGTGGAATTAGAGAAATGATAGGTAGGCATGTGCCAGTAAATCCCCCATGGTGGAATAAGGGGAATGGCAGGTTACAATATGCCAGCATGTCCTCCACTGAGTTATATGGGCCATGGCAGGTAGGCATGTGTCTGCCAGTCCCTCATGGTGGCACCAAAGTTAAGGCAGCTAGTAATAAGGCAGCAAATCCCCTATTCTAGCACTAGGGTCTGACAACTAGACATAAGGTAGCAAGTCCCCTTTTCTGATATTTGGGATGTGGCAGCTAGACAAGAGACAGCAAGTCCCTTATACAGGTACTAGGGGTATGGCAACTAGTCATGAGGCAGCAAGTCCCCTATGCTAGTACTAGGAGTATGGTAGAAAGGAGAAAGATGTTTTTAATTATCTTGCCACTCACTTGAAACTCTGGAAGCCCAAGCAAAGGGAGATTGCATTTTAAAAATACCAGCATTTCCATTAATTGTGGCACCAACCTTGAACCATAAGGGATCACAATGTCTCCTGTAATTGTTCACTGGAAACACTGGTTGTTGGGCAAGATAGATACTCCTTTGACATGTTGGCTAGGTCTGGCTAGGGATTTATATTGTGGATTTATATGCCCAATATGCAAGCACATGTATGTTCGAGACCTCTTTGGACTCTGAAAGATAAGGTATCACAGATTTTTGTGTTGAGCTCTCCTTTACATGGGTGGGTTGAGAGCCTTTCTTCCAGCCAGCTACGTTTGCTCTGGCCTGTGCCAGGAAATATGATTCTTTGTGGGCACCATGGCTATGGCATATTGTGGTGGGAAAGGAAGTGCTAGTTGTGTGGTTGCTGTTCCTGTTTGCATTACTTTCTGAGGGGCAAAGCAATAAAAAAAACATGTTAATATGTGCGCTCATATTGAGCATCCCCTTTCCCTAATATGCACAACCATATCTTCTGGGTGCCCAATGTTATATTTTAATGAGCTGCTGCATTAAAAAAGATGCACTAGGGAAGAATTATGCATCCCCGGCAATCAAATGCATTGGACACCCAGGAAATGTGGCTGTGCACCCACAATTGTAATGGGCACTCAATACACCGCAAGCAGTAGATGTTTATAATAAAGGTAGTAACCACACAGGTCACTATTTTTTAATTTCTCCTGAGCTCTTGGCTTATGGATTGATTTGATGCCAGCTCCGTCTGGAGTTAAATTTGCCACATTAAAAAGTGCATGTTGGGCACTCAGTGACTTTCTGCACTGGAGGGTAATAGCTATTCCCTGTACATACCAGGATCATTCCAGACGGTGGGTTATGTTCCATGTCCAGCAGATGGAGTCAGAACACAAAATTCCCAGGGGAGGACCCATATAACCACGCCTCCCCTGTAACAGCTCTCAGTAACGTTCTGACTCCAGCAGATGTGAGCAGGGGACTTGTGGTCCCCAGCTTGTTAGCTTAGGGCTACCTCCTCAGGGGGATCAAGTTTAAAAAAAAAAAAAAATAGGAAGTTTTAAATTTACAGTTTAGGTCACTTTGCTAAGGCTCCTCTTACAGCAGGGGGAGAGCTCTCCGCTGGTGCTGGCTCATCGCTCTCTAGCCTGGTGACTTGCTGACAGGCTGTTGCCTGTTTTCTTTCTTTCTTTTCTCATTTTCCTCACTGAGGGCTCAGTTGGGGTAAGTGTATTTTTGTTTCATCTTCTTTTTCAGCAGAAGACTGCAATTTTTTGGACTCCGTTCGGCTCTCTGAGGTGAAAGTCGGTAGCGCCGGCCTCTCCCTCTTGACCCAGGTTTTCCCCCCTCCCTTTTGGGGAGCGACTGACGTCCCGACCATTCCCCGGGGCCGCCTACTGTCGGGAGGGTAATTCCCTGTCAGTTCTTCTTCAGGTCGGTGGGGGACCGCGGCAAGCGTCCGTTGCCGGGTCGGCGTTCATTTTAGGCGCGAGCCACCTGTAGAGCTTCCCCCCCCCCCCCCCCTCTCTCTCTCCCTGCGGCGATGCAGTCCACGGCGCCTTGTGAGGGCTCCGACAGGGCTGGATTATGTTCTGAAGAGGGTCTGTGCTCAGGCTGTTTCCCCGAGGGGGAATGTGCGCCAGCTACTAACAAGGACATTCGAGCTGCAGACCGCATGGGAAGGAAGCACCAGGCCCCGTTCCCTCTCAACGCGGGAACAGCGGCCATTTTGTTGCAAGATTCTGATGCCGCGCTTTCTGAGGAGGACACGGATAATCCGTTCCCCACTTCTAGGCCCGTTTTGGACCTTTACTCCGAGTCTAATCCTGGTAGGCAGAGGGGGGATCCCCCGGTGGGTGACTCCTCAGGATGCCAGGCCTTTTCCCCTGAATTCATAATCCTGATGCACAGGGCTTTTCTTCAGAGCAGAGACACGACCTTCGTGACCTGGGGACCCTCTCCCCCCAAGATACCATGTCCTACCCCCCTCCTGGGTGGGACCCTCCCTCAGGCTCGCCCCCCTTTAGTAGGCGGGGGAGTGGGGACATCTCGGGGCCCTACCGGGACACCATCGATAATACAGACTTCGTCGGGGGAAGCTCATTCTCTTCGAGCCCAGGCGACATCTTGGGCGGAGAGCTCCTCCGTCTCTACTCAGGAGATTTGTAGGGCGGCCACCTGGAAGTCGATCCATACTTTTGCGAGACATTATCGCCTGGGCGTCGGTGTTCCGTCGGGCGGTCAGCTTGGAGACAAGGTAATACGAGCAGGGCTGTCTGCGGCCCACCCGTGATGGGAAAGCTTTGGTACATCACACCGTCTGGAATGATCCTGGTATGTACAGGGAAAAGAAAATTATTCCTTACCTGCTAATTTTCGTTCCTGTAATACCATGGATCATTCCAGACACCCTCCCTTAGTCTGGGGGTTTGCTTGTGGGACATCCCTTCCTACCTGTCTTAACAATCTTTTACTCTGTATTTCGAATACTGCGCGTCTTTTTTGTTCACGCACTGCTGTTCACAAGTTCACTGTTCAGAATTTAATTGCTGTTTATTTGGACAGTGGTTATTTCAATTCCTTCTTTGATTACTTAATCCCTCTGTTTTTAGTCTCTCTCTTTTGGGCTTTGTTAGTCTAGTTACTGAGAGCTGTTACAGTGGAGGTGTGGTTATATGGGTCCTCCCCTGGGAATTTTGTGTTCTGACTCCATCTGCTGGACATGGAACATAACCCACCGTCTGGAATGATCCGTGGTATTACAGGAACGAAAATTAGCAGGTAAGGAATAATTTTCTTATAACTTCATCGATATCACATTTACATGTGATAAGCACTATTGGCTAAGCATTTGTTTGGGCATGCATTTTGGACACATTAATCTTATTGTATCGGGTGCTAGTCTAGCACGTCTAAAATGGAAGTCCAATCACGCTAGGCTGAGAGCATTTTACTGCATTGGCATGTGAGGTAGGCATTGATTCCTCTTGTGCTACACCCCTACTCTGCTCATTCCTCTGGCCCTCTTCCTGACAGACCAACAGTTCCAGCACCTGCTTCATCTGAGTGAGATTCTCGGACTCCAGGGTAATATTCCCTTTTACCTAGGGATCAAGCAGTGCAGCAAGCTTATATACATTGTTTTCCATCAGATGTATCAGTCTCATGCACTTGATGGTGCAAGCAGTCCACAAATTGCAATACCTCTGCTTTCATTCTCATGTTCTGCTGGGAGCTCTCCAACCTTACATCAGAACATTTATTATTAGGGTCACATAACCCAAGGTGGCACTTCTGAAACTCATGTCCTCTGTGGTATCCTTGAAGGTAATCAAGATATCAACCAGCTGCCCCATGACTGCACAACCATTATGCCCCAGGGTGAAATTCACACTTATACCTATTTCCTGAGATAAATTATAACTGTGTGTCTGCTGTTCCACTAACCTCTGCAGAATCAGGTATGTTGAATTCCAGCAGATGCCAATGAGGTGCTTGAGAGGCATCCTGATTTCCTCTTACTTCTCTTGGAGAAGCTGCCCTGCCTTTACATTTCTGTGGAAGTGCCCCACAATTTTCCTGCATTTCTCTAAAAGCTCTGCCAAGTATTCATTCTGATAGGTCTTGGACCCTAGTCCCAGGGCATCCTTCACTATCAGGTGCAAAACATTGGATAACCTCTAAACCCTCTTTGCCTTATAAATATTTGTGCAATTGTCTATGACAAAGAAACCTGCATTTAAGTTCTTAGCTCTTCTTTCTAGCTGCCAACCCTTCAGCATCTCTCGTATGACTGATAGATTATTGCTTGAAGAATGGGACTCATCCATTGACTGAGTGAGTAGCAAAATACACCTGCACCCTGATGCTCGGTTTCTGCTAGTGCTTCTGCCTGCCCATTACTCTGCCAGATCCAACCACTGAGCTGTCAGGAAGAGATAAGAGATTGCAGCACTCATGGAGGTCCAGATGTCACTGGAGAAACGTACCCTACTCCCCTCTGCCTTAGCAAGCAGCACCTGGATGCGACTATGGCACTGGTTGTCCAGGCAGGGGATAACCCTTCCTACTAAATGTGATTCTGGAGGGACTTTGTCATGTGGGAATGACAGCTACATAAAATGCTTAAAGGTGAATTTTAAAAGCCCGACGCACTCCAAAACCAGGAGATATGTGAATATCTTGGGCCAGCGCACCGAGCAGATTTTAAAAGACGCCCAGATATGCGTGTATCTCCCGCTGTATGTACACAATATTGTTCCAAGAAAAGGGACGAGGCATGGGTGGGGTACAGGTGGGGCCTGGGCATTCCTGGATTTTACATTGAAATACTTATGTGCAATGGCGCACATAACTTTACGCCTGCTATTGATGGCGTGTAAGTCATACAACAACAAAAAAAACTACAGAGATCAGCGAGGTTTTAAGGGTCAGGGCCTACAGGGGGGGAAGGAGGGCTTTTAAACTAGGGGGTTTGGAAGCTCTATCCTTTAATTGGGTGAATTGGGTACGAACTGGGAAAATGGGCAATGATGGAGCATATGTCTATCAAAATCCCCCCACTTATGCAGTAGAAATGGCATTTGTGCGCAAAGGCACGTGCTCACTTAAAATTGAGCGTACATGTGCGCTTGATCAGCCTATTTTTTAACATGGGTGCATATGCATGTGTATGTTATAAAACAGCCGTGTCCCTGGGCACGAGCCGTGTCCCTGTGCTCCTGCATGACAGTTTAAAAGTTACCTTCCTTACATTCACATTCTCCACTAACTGCAGGGGCTGGCCATCAAGGACAATCATTTCAGCCACATTCCTTTTTATAACTTTTGATGCTTCCTGTCTCCTACCCGGGTGTGTTTTAAAACAATTGCGCATGAATGAAATTACCAGTTTGCCCAGTCTTTCTCCAGGTCATCAAGACCCTTCCCTATTCACCCAGACCTCCTACCCGGCCAATAGTACACAATAAACAAGTTTGATATTACTTACGCCAGATAATAAGCAGGTGTAAAAATACACAATAAATTAGAAAATGTATGCTCGTGTCTTTTAAAATAGCAATTTTCATATGCAACTGTTTTTTATATATGTAAATGTGTACATGAAAGTATTATGGACATTTATAAAACACAGAATATGTAAGCAGTGGCTACTTGCATGCATATATTCTAAGTTTTACATGCATAATGTTTTGAAAATTCACCTTAAATCATTAATTCCTTATGTCTCAACTTGAGCGCTAAGTTCAGCCCACAAAGCTTTCCAAGGCTTCCAGCCCCCAGAGAAGTCAAAATGTGTAAGATATAAGAACAAGCTTTCTCATATGTAGCCCCGAGATTATAGAACTTGTACCCAAATAGCCCAAATATAACTATGGAGTGTCTGTTTTTTAGAAAAATGGCTTAAGTTCTGGATCTTCAAAATGGCCTTCACATAATGTTTATTATCCATGAGTTTGGTAGTTAGAAAATTATTTTATGTGGAGCTTTCTTTAATGATAGGATCTGTTTGTATTTATTTTTCTTTACCCGTATGGTTTAATTCTATGGATTACTTGAGAGTTTTTGTTTTTCTTTAAACTTTTTATTATTTTATTTTTTATGATTTAGTAGTAATGAACTTAGATCCTGTGTTCACATCCAGTGTATAGTGTGTACTAGTTATCTGCAAGCTACATTATTGTCTGTACAATGGACTCTGAGTTCCTCTAATTTGTTTGCACACAGTGTATTTAGTATTTATATGTATTCAAATTTACTGTATCTTCAGCTACTCATTTTTACTTAGTTTTTAAATTATATGCTTGTGAATAAAAAAGAAAAATTCTTTTATAATTCTCATACATATCATTAGTGCTTTTTCCCCCTTTGGTGCCTTTTGTGGTTGTATTCTCTGAGCACTTTATATTATATATCCATAATATATCAGGCTTGGTAGTGTGTCCGTCCGTGCTCCCGTATGTTCCGCAGCCCACCGATAGATGGCGCTATAATATATCGGGCTTGGTAGTGTGTCCGTCAGTGCTCGCGCATGTTCCCCAGCCTGCTGATAGATGGCGCTATAATATATCAGGCTTGGTAGTGTGTCCGTCAGTGCTCCCGCGTGTTCCCCAGCCTGCTGATAGATGGCGCTATAATATATCGGGCTTGGTAGTGTGTCCGTCAGTGCTCGCGCGTGTTCCCCAGCCTGCCGATAGATGGCGCTATAATATATCGGGCTTGGTAGTGTGTCCGTCAGTGCTCCCGCGTGTTCCGCAGCCCGCCAATAGATGGCGCTATAATATATCGGGCTTGGTAGTGTGTCCGTCAGTGCTCGCGCATGTTCCCCAGCCCACCGATAGATGGCACAGGTGGCTCCCTGGCCGCCTTGGAGGCTCAAACATACCAGAGGTACGAAGGACAGCGGCCATCGCAGGACAGGCAGAATATAGCAGAGGAGACCCTGGCATGCAACGAATGGAGTGCGTCCCGCGGCACACGCTCCGTTTGCAGTGAGGATGAAGTCCTGCCATTCGTGGTGAAAAGGGAAGGCCCCCATGTGCCGCGATCGGCATGCTAGGCCTTCATCTTCACCGTGAACGGCGCAGGTCCCGTGGCATGCCGGTGAGAGAGAATGTGTGTCGGGGAGGGGAGGGTGAGAGAGAGCAGGAGGGTGTGAGAGAGAGCATGGGGGGATGCTGGTGACAGGGAATATGTGTGTGTGAGAGAGGGAGTTGACAGAGAGCATGGTTGGTGAGAGGGGAGTGGGGAGGGTGTGAGAGAGAGCATGGGAGGTAAGAGAGGGTGGGTGGGGGGAAGCTTGATTGTGGGTTTCAGAGAGCGGGAGCCTATAGGAGGGGAGGGGGATACCGGTGAGAGAGAATATGTGTATGAGATAGGAGAGGGGGTGTGGGGGAGTGCAAGAGACAGCTTCGTTGGTAAGAGGGGGAATGCGCGGGATGCTTGACTGTGGGTTTCAGAGAGGGAGCCTGTATGAGGGGATGTGTGTGTGTGCCAGAGAGTGAGGAAGCCTGTATAAGGGGGTGTGTATGTGGAAGGGACACTCTTACAGTGAATTTCTATGGAAATTCTGCTCAAAATATTTAAAAGTTTGCAACTTTAAGTAATAACTCTTTTCTTTAATAATTTAAAATGTAATTACTTAAACACTGTCATGTAAAATGTGTTATTTTGACCAATATAAAGTTTGCAGAATTCTGCAGATTTTTCAGTTTTTGTGCGCAGAATGTTCAGTTTTTGTGTGCAGGATTTAACATTTTTTTGCGCAGAATTCCCCCAGGAATAAAGAGGAACGTGAAGCAAACGCCGATAGCCATCAGCGACATCCAGGAAATATGCCTCCGAAACGCCAGCAACCACCAACTTATGAAGAAATTGCACCCCAAAAAAAACGGCATGCTGAAGCTCAATGACGCCATAGAGCAGCCATGTCACAACAAGAGCTGCAAGAGCAACACGATGCTAATGCCATTAGCCAGCAGCGATGTCGAGAAGCTATGGAAGAACAGAAGCTTAAAGCACAACATGAAGCTAATGCTGTAAGTCACCGGCAACGCAGAGCAAACATGACTCAAAATCAACTTCAACAACAGCGCAAGGCAAACGCTGAAAGACAAAAGGTTGCACAACAACATCAAAGAGGACGTCTGACTACATATGTCCGGTCCCGCAACACTACTTTGCTTCCCGAAAATTTCAATGAAAACGAAATAGAATAAAGTTATCTTGGCCAAATGGATGCTACATGTCCATTTAACAATGCCAAGCATTTCAAACAGGAATTAATGTCAAATTGCTGCCATAAAGGGACCATTGCTTTACAAGAAATATGATTGCATCCCTCCATTACATATTACATGAATGGATCGGATCCACATTCCAAGAATTTCATGGCAAACATAAGATCCTACAAAAGTGCAATGGCGTTTGCCTCAGTGGGAGCACAAGTTGACCAATTACTGACCACACGTTCCAGTCCTTTTTGTTACAGAATCCATAGGAAAATTAATCACGCTACATCTGCATTACACCCAAATGAAGGTGAAGCACCAAAATATGCCCAACTGTACATTTTGGATTCCGCCCAAGCCTTGACAGAAAGAATGAAACATCAAGCAAACAATGGATGCATTCCTGTCATAATGGAGAACCTACACAAAATTCTGGAACATATCAATCCATTCTCTACAGAATACAAGAACATGCTAAAATTTGAACAAGACGAATTGTTAAAGGCAAATCTGGAAAACAGAACGCCAATGGAATATTGCATGAGTAGTTAAATCACAAGCAGATTGTGATAAATTGCAGGAAGACCTTGTGAGACTGGAAAATTGGGCATCAAAATGGCAGATGAAATTTAATGTGGATAAGTGCAAGGTGATGCATATAGGGAAAAATAACCTATGCTATAGTTACACAATGTTAGGTTCCATATTAGGTGCTACCACCCAAGAAAGAGATCTAGACGTCATAGTGGATAACACATTGAAATTGTCGGTTCAGTGTGCTGCGGCAGTCAAAAAGCAAACAGAATGTTGGGAATTATTAGAAAGGGAATGGTGAATAAAACGGAAAATGTCATAATGCCTCTGTATCGCTCCATGGTGGGATCGCACCTTGAATACTGTGTACAATTCTGGTCACCGCATCTCAAAAAAGATATAATTGCGATGGAGAAGGTACGGAGAAGGGCTACCAAAATGATAAAGGGAATGGAACAGCTCCATTATGAGGAAAGACTAAAGAAGTTAGGACTGTTCAGCTTGGAGAAGAGACGGCTGAGGGGGGATATGATAGAGGTGTTTAAAATCATGACAGGTCTAGAGCGGGTAGATGTGAATCGGTTATTTACCCTTTCACATAATAGAAAGACTACGGGGCACTCCATGAAGTTAGCATGTGGCACATTTAAAACTAATCGAAGAAAGTTCTTTTTCAATCAATGCACAATTAAACTCTGGAATTTGTTGCCAGATGATGTGGTTAGTGCAGATAGTATAGCTGTGTTTAAAAAGGGATTGGATAAGTTCTTGGAGGAGAAGTCCATTACCTGCTATTAATTAAGTTGACTTAGAAAATAGCCACTGCTCTTACTAGCAACGGTAACACGGAATAGACTTAGTTTTTGGGTACTTGCCAGGTTCTTAAGGCTTGGATTGGCCACTGTTGGAAACAGGATGCTGGGCTTGATGGACCCTTGGTCTGACCCAACATGGCATGTTCTTATGTTCTTATATTCTTAATGTGCAACCCAGAAGAACCAATGCTTCCACTGCTAGAGGAGAAATTGCTGCCATTTTTCAAAGTGCAGATGGTACACCCCTAGAAAATAGGGATATTACAATTCATCCCAAAAGCGGAACTTTACAAAATATATCTATCCTTTGTAGACTCTGCGACCCTATATGCTACCCTTTGCTTTTCCCATATGGGGATTCAGGGTGGACCACAGATCTGAAGAAAGCTGTTGGTCAAGGAAATGTGACCCAGCTTCAATGGTATTCATACCATTTTGCCATTCAAGATGGCAACTTTAACCAGTTCCTCAATGCTGGGAAGCTGAGACACCAATTCATGGTTGACGCCTATTGCAAGACTGAGGCAAACCGTTTGAATTGGTGTAGAAAAAATCAAAACACAATAAGAGCTGAAGACTATGATGTCCTTCACCAATTTGTCACACCCACAATTTTGAGAACATGAACATACTGCCTGGAAAGAAAGTCATCTTGCCTTCAACCTTCCAAGGAAGTCCAAGAAATATGGCTCAAAATTACCAAGATGCTATGGCCATGGTGAGGAAATATGGTAAACCTGACTTATTTGTAATGTTTACCTCAAATCCTACATAGAGGGAAATCAGGGAAAACTTACTTCCAGCTCAGCAACCATACAACCGGACAGATTTAGTAGCTAGAGTTTTTCAGTTAAAACTCAAATTACTACTTGAAGATTTCACCAAACACCACATATTTGGACGTCTTAGGGCTATGCTCCATGTCAACGAGTTCCAAAAACGTGGTTTACCACATGGGCACATACTGCTTTTCATGGCCCCGGAACACAAAGTCTGGAAGAATGAAATAATTGACAAAATTGTCTGTGCTGAACTCCCTCTTAAAGATGCCCACCCAAGCCTATATGACATTGTAAAATCCTGTATGATACATGGCCCATGTGGTCCATTAAATCCAAACTCGCAGTGTATGGAAAACAACAAATGCGCAAAAGATTTCCCAAAAGATTTCTGTCCAGAGACCAACAGCGATGTCAATGGTTACCCAAAATATCGATGTAGAGATGATGGTAACTTTGTTGAACTTGGAGTAAACAAACTGGATAACAGATGGGTGGTGCCATACAATCCATTCCTATCTCTGAAATACAAAGCCCACATTAATGTAGAGATTTGTAGCTCAATTCAAAGTGTTAAATACCTGTTCAAATACGTTTACAAGGGGCATGACTGTGCAAATATTCAATTCCTTACTGTTACCACAGAAAAGAAAGTTACTATTGAATGGGACGAAATTAAAAAGTACTTGGAGACACGATATGTAAGTGCACCTGAAGCATGCTGGAGGCTCAGGGAATACAAAATGCACCACCAAACTGATCATGTGGAAAGATTACATGTCCACCTTGAGGACAAACATACAATATGTTTTATGCCAGGCAAGGAAGCTGAAGCTGTACAACAAAAAGCCACCAAGTCCAAACTTTTAGTTTGGTTTCAACTTACTCTGGAAAACCCTAATGCGTGACAGCATTTATATATTGAAATTCCCGAACACTATACCTGGGATGACAAAAATTCTAAATGGAAACCACGTCTTTAAGGACATCAAACTACAATAGGCAGAATGTTTGCTGTCAATCCCACCAATGGAGAAAAATGGTTCCTCCAAATTCTCCTTCTCAGTGTTACAGGAGCAACATCTTTTGAGCACCTAAGAACAGTCGATGGAAATCCTATCCCCTTTGCAACTTTCCAAGGCGCATGCATTGCAAGGGGATTAACTGATGATGACTCAGAATGGGATGCTTGCCTAACTGAAGCTGCAACCCATCACATGCCAGTAAATCTTAGGCAGTTGTTTGCATTTATTTGCATCATGTGTGAGCCTTCAGATGTAGCAACATTATTCCACACACACTAGGACAATCTTATGGTAGACTATAACAGCCACTTTCCTCATGGAAAAAAAGCTCTCTATTTCACACTAAAAGAAATAGAATTTGTCCTTCAAACACATGGAAAGTTATTGGCAGATTTTCGCCTACATCTTCCAGTCGGCAGGCATGACGACCCAATCCATTCTGGAAAATATTACGATCCAATTGCCGAAAAGCCATGTTCCAAGACAAGTTTAAAATGCTGAACACAGGACAAAGAAGGGCTTTCGACAACATCAAGGAAGCAATTGAAAACCCTAACTCACCCAAATGTCTATGCTTTATTGATGGTGTAAGCGGTAAAATATTCCTGTACAACACAATCATGCACTATGTATGTATCAAAAATGAATTAGTCTTGCCATGTGCATTTACAGGCATAGCAGCAACGTTCCTTGAGGGAGGCAGAATGTCCCACAATCATTTCAAGCTGCCTATTCTAATAAATGAAACATCAACCTGTAACATTCGACGTGGGAGTATTATGGCAAATGACCTAAAGAACGTCAAAGTGATAATCTGGGATGAGGCTTCAATGGCCCCAGCACATGCAGTAAATGCAGTTGACACACTCTATAAAGAGCTCTTAGCTGAAGATCAAAAGGTTCCCTCTACAAACCCATTTGGAGGTGCGGTCTTTCTTTTTTTTTTTTTTTTAAATTTTGATCATCGATTACTCTCTTTTCTTCTTTACTGCTCTGCTACCCTTCCGAAAACAAAATGTGCAACACTTAATGCTAACTATAAGGAAAGCCGCCAGGCAGATGATCAGGAAGGCTATAACGTCCAGGCAGTGGTACTGGTACCATGTGAGAGAGTGAGCAGCAGGTCTCAAGTTCTTTGCCCCTTTGTGACGCATAATAAACTCAATCCAGAAGACAGCTCTGTCCAGTGGCTTTATAGGCTGGTCATGGTGAATCTGGGATAACGTCAATGCTCTTTCTTTGTATGTGGGGTTGTTAATGACAGTGTTAAGTGCATCCACCATATCTTGTTCTTCCAAAGTGTTAAAATCCAAAACAACTGCCATTCCTTTTGCCTTCATGTGGGCCAGGTTATCTGGCTGATCAGCAAACAATGGAAGGCCAACCATAGGAATTCCATGATATATGGCTTCATATATCCCATTGGTTCCACCATGAGTAATAAATGCTTTGGTCTTGGGATGACCGAGAAGATCATTTTGGGATAACCAGTCATAAAGCTTAGTGTTCAGTCCTAGAGTTTCTGGTATTTTGCCACTGTACCTTCAAAGCACCTTTTGTGGAATCTTGCTCAAGGCACTTGCAATGATGTTCCCCTTTTCAATAGTTAGATTTTTTACCATAGAACCAAGAGAAAACACCACAATGCCATCCTCACCCAAGCTCTGGACAAATTCTTCCATGTCCTCTGGCAAAGGTTTCGTAGGTTGGCAGTGAATTCCTCCAACAAACTCAAAATTAGGCAGAAAAGGGCGAGGATATTCGAAGTCCCAGTATGTTCTGATCAACCATATCTCAGCCTTGCCCATGGTTTCACAGAATGTTGTAGGCTTCCCTAACACCCTACTGTAATAGGAGTCCCATTCCTTCCAATCCAAGAACTGCAGCAGGTCGTGGAGGAGATAAAGGAACAGGTTTTCAGTTCTCTCCAGGAAGCTCATCCTCTCCTGCAGTTCTGAGGTGGCAGCTGGTACAAAGGAAGGAGGAGCAGGCAATTGTCCACACAACCTCTCAAACACAAAGCCTGTGGAAAACCTCAGGCTGTAGACAAAAGGCACTTCAAGTTTCTCGGCTAGCAGCTCCCCACACGGAAGGACCGGATCTGAGAGGAGGACGTCAAACTCAGACAGCCGTAGTTTGCTCAGCAGGTTGCGGTTTTTCACTGCCCCATCACAGATCTGCTTGTGCAAGGAGGCAACGGCTCTAGAGAGACTCTTCATTGTCCTATAAATCTGCCAGAAGGAGACCTGATGCCTTTCGTAGATCCAGAATTTTAAGAATGCCTCCCAATTGGCTCGCAGCTCGTCTGAAGTAAATCCGACCCTCACAGTCTCAAAATGGAAGCCCAGGCTCGTGTTTTTGCTGGCTGAGAGGGAGGCAGAATGTACAAGGACCGTCACCGCGTGGCCTCTGGACATCATCTCTTCTGCCAGAAATCTCAGACTGATCCAGTGGCTGTGCTCAGCCGGCCACACTAGCACATTGCTGGAGTGAGCTGCTCTCCCGGCAAACAGCAAGTGAAAAAGAAAGGTTTTGCAGAGGCACTGTCTTGCTGGCATAGCTCCTGCACATAAACATCCACAGAAAGAGAGAGAGAGAGGGCGGACAGCACATGCAGCTCTTAGCAGTCTGGATGGCTTTGAGAAAATGGGTGCGGTCTTTCTTTTTGGTGGAGACTTCAGACAAATTCTCCCCGTTGTCCACATGGCAGCAGAACCAAAATACTTTCTTCATGCATGAAGAATAGTGACAGTTGGAAAAATATTCAGGCCCTACAGTTACACAAAAACATGCGTGCCAATGACGTCCCAGCCTTTTCACATTGGCTTTTACAACTTGGAAATGGAAACCTGCAAGACCCTGAATTATAGGAAGGCATCTTCGAAATTCCTCCAATCTGCATTGCGAATGGATGTATTGTTGATGCTGTCTTTCCTGAGATCATCCGATCAGGAGATGACAGCATTGCTAACCATGCAATCCTGACTCCAAAAAACCAGGAGTCACTTGCAATTAATGAAAATGTCCTTAGACAAATTCAATCTGAATTAAAATGCTATACCAGCATTGATTGTATTCAGCAAGACAGTGCAAATGCCGAGGAGGCAACAAACTATCCAATGGAGTTTTTGATCAGTTTAACACCAGCAGGTATGCCCCCTCATTGACTTAACTTAAAAGTTGGTGCAGTAGTAATGTTACTACAAAACCTTGACTCGAGGTCTTTGCAATGGCACAAGAATGGTCGTCAAACAAATGATATCAAAAGTCACTGACTGTGAAATCCTCGCTGGATCTTTTAAAGGTACCAGGGTATTTATTCCAAGAGCTATTCTTGCACCCAGTGACCCTGACCTTCCCTTTACATTAAGACATAAACAGTTTCCCTTGAGACTTGCTTTTGCTATGACCATCAACAAAAGCCAAGGACAAACACTGGATTCAGTTGGAATTTATTTGCCATCTCCAGTATTCAGTCATGGACAACTTTATGTTGCATTCTCAAGAACAAAATCCTTTCAGCAAGTCAAGGTAAAGGTCTTAGGAACTGATCAACAAGGCAACTTAAAGAAAGACCATAGAGTTTATACAAAAAATGTCATGTACAAAGAGGTTTTCGCCAAATAAATAAACTTTGCCAGCCCTGGCTTTAGCAAATGTGCCTCCACGTCCCTTGCCCTGGGTGAAAACAATTTCGTTTTTCCTTTTCAGCTAACGCTTCCATACAAGAGCATATGTGCCAATAAAAAGGCTCGCCACCTAGGCGTAGAATGGGTTCAGTACAGTTGCTAGTATATATATGTAGTCTTTGTTTTGCACATTGCTTATGCTTCTTGTTATTTCTGCTCTGTTTTTATGGTGTACTGTTTTTTTTTGTGTGATATCTGTTCACTAGTTGTGCTTGTCTAGTGCACCTGTATGGAAAATCAGGAAAATATGGAATGAATACACAAGCAAAAAAAAAACAAAAACCAGGCATATATCTGTGTGTATGCAATGCATCTAACAGTCTGGAAATTAAACATAGGTCAATATTCAAAATCAAACATTTAAATGGGTAACTTGTGAGTTAAATGGATAACTTTTGAGTTATCCATCTATATGGCTTTGAGTATTGACCTCTCGCAGGAATTTTATTTCTTTATCTCTTCGTATATACTGAGAAATTTTCAAAAAACAAATTCTAGTATAGATGCATACGCACATTGGGGCAGATTTTTAAAAAGTACACGAGCGCGTACTTTTGTTTGCACACCCGGTGCAAACAAGAGTGCGCCGGATTTTAAAAGATACGCTCGTAGTCACGTGTATCTTTTAAAATCCGGGGTCGGTGTGCGCAAAGCTGCGCAAAATCGGCAGCTTACGCGTGCCGAGCCGCGCAGCCTGCCTCCAGAATCGGAGCAGCCTCGGAGGGAACTTTCTCTCCGGCGCCCCCCACCTTCCCTTTCCTTCCCCTAACTAACCCACTCCCCAGCCCTAACTAATTCCCCCCTACCTTTATTGCAAAAGTTACGCCTGTCTGAGGCAGGCGTAACTTGCGCGTGCTGGGCAGGCTGCCGGTACGCCATGTTCCGGTCTGCGGTCTGGTCCAGAGGCCGCGGCCATGCCCCCGGAACGCCCCCGGGCCAGAACCACGGCTGCGACCCCGCCCCCAGAATACCCCGGATGATGCGCCGGCCGCGACACGCCCCCACAACACGCCCGACACACCTCCCCCAGGAAAGCCCCGGGACTTATGCACGTCCCGGGGCTTTGCGTATGCTGGCAGCCTATGCAACATAGGCTCAGCACCCAGGGAGAGCTTGGGGTAGGTTTTTGGGGATACACGCATATCTTATGCGTGTACCTCTTTGAAAATCTGCCCCATTGTATCTCAAACTTTGGAAACATTTAAACTTTTCCCAAAATTCGAAGAGTTCAGAAATCTTGGCAACTCTATGACTTGGTTGAAATGTTTCCCATTATAGAACAGAAACCTCAGATATGAAAGTTTTGTTTATCGATGTTGTTGAATAAACAAGGGTAACATTTGCTTTATTGTAAATGATTCTTAATTAATTTAATTTTCAAAACCCCAAAAAACAGATAACTTATCCAGATTAGGTTAGCTGAATAAGTTATCAGGCATATTCAGTGAGATACTGTAAATGTCCCATTTAATATCCTCAACGGGCCTCATACATTAAGCCACATTAGACCATTTATTGCGTAAAAATGCTGTTTTTCACATGGTAAATGGACTAATATGTGAATAATGCAAAGAATTTGAAATATTTCACTTTAAATGAGCCCCAGCACTGTACATATGCTAATGAACTCATTAATACCCTAAACTAAGCTAATATTTGAATTGAAATTAGCCTCAGCTCAAGAGTTGTAGCTAGGGTCATGTGGCTGACCAGCCTTTATTTAAATGTCCAGAGAGGAGCATGCAATGTGAACATGGGGAAGACTCATGCGGCCAAAACAAACCTAGAGAAGGCTCAAAAACCCAACAATCATTCTTCTCTCCAACCTCAGCTGATTTGCACCAGTCTCCTCCTTCCTGCTTCATTCCTCCCCACAACAACCTATTCACACCACAGTCTTCTCTCTGACCCTCACCTCTCAAATCCACTCTCTCTCAACCTTCTTTTTCTCTCTTTCTTCTAATCTTCTCCTCCCCTCCTTACTCCCTCTGCACACTTAAGGGTAGATTTTAAAAAATTGCGCAATCACGTACTTTTGTTCTCGCACCAGGCGCAAACAAAAGTACGCTGGATTTTATAAGATACGCGTGTAGCCGCACGTATCTTATAAAATCCGGGGTCAACACGCGCAAGGGGGTACACATTTGTGCAACCTGCGCGCGCCGAGCCCAGCGCGCGCTGCCTGTTCCCTCCCTTCCCCTACCTAACCCACCCCCCTGGCCCTATCTAAATCCCCCCTTACCTTTATTCCACGATTTACGCCTGTGAAAAGCAGATGTAAATCTGCGCGTGCCGGCCGGCTGCCCCGCTCCGTGTTCCGATCCCGGGGGCTGGTCCGGAGGCCGCGGCCACGCCCCCGGAACTCCCCCGGCCCGAAACCATGCCCACGTTGCCGCCCCCAAAACGCCGTGTCACGCCCCCGAAATGCCGCATCATTCTGCCATGCCCCCTCCCGCCCCCTCCCGCCCCTTTTAAAAAACCCCGGGACTTACGCGCGTCCCGGGGCTCTGCGCGCGCCGGCGGCCTATGCAAAATAGGTGCGCCGGCGCGCAGGGCATTTAAAATCCGCCCCTTAATTCTCCCCCTCCTGCATGGGCATAATTTAAGTTTTCTGTCTGGGAGAAGGGTATTTAACATACCACTTGAACTTCTAGCTCTAATCCTGACATACTTGCCTTAACAGAAACCTGGCTCAAGGACACGGACACTGTCCTCCTTAACCAACTGCCTTTACTCAACTCCAGCATCTTTTCACTTCCGCATCCAAAAAGAAGAGGATGAGGTCTTCTGCTAGCCGCTAAGAAAGAGCTCAGATTTCCAGCCCACTCCACCAATACTATACCCAAGCTAGAAATTGGTGTTTTCAAATCAACACACCTTCAAATTTGCCTAGTCTACACCCCCCTAGACCTCCTTGAGAACGACCCCTCCCCATTCATTGAATTTGTATCAGAAAATATTGATTTGGATAGCCCATCCATCATTCTCGGTGATTTCAACCTCCATGTTGACTCTCTCCCCATCACACCCACATGCGACACCTTCCTCACTTTGCTTAAAACCATGGGATTCAATCCAATTATAACTGAACCTACCCACAAAGCATTCCACATACTTGACTTAATATTTATAAACTCCTACATCCTCTCTGACAACACTCCCTCCTGCCTCCCTGTCCCATGGTCCGACCACACACTTATAGCTACCTCCCTATCGATAAAAAAGAAACCGTCCCCCCAACACACTAACAAAAAAAACCATACAATTCAGAAAACCATGCAGCAGAGACAAACTTATCACCTCCCTCTCCAACACCCTGGTAAACCTTGATCTTACCGATACAGAAGCGACAGTCTCATCTTGGAATGAGGTCACCACCAGTATAGCCAATACCCTCTGCCCACAAACCACAAAAATACTAAGCTCCTCCACAACCCAAAAAAAACCCTGGTACACACCTGAACTGAAAAATCTTAAACACTCCCTGAGATGCCTAGAAAAGAAATGGCGGCAAGACCCATCCCCTCCTGAATTGGCAAACTACAAAACCACCCTACACCATATTGCACAACTATCCTTAAAACAAAAAAAAGACTTCAATGCCAGTAGAATCCATGACTTACAATACAATGCTAAAGCCCTCTTCACTTACGTCACTGAGCTCACCAAAATTGCCACCCCCACCTTGCCTGATGAAGACATCCAAACTAAATGTGATAACCTCGCATTATACTTCAGCGACAAAATCTCTAAACTAATACAACGTTTTCCCTCCACACCCCAGCCCAATACACTCCCTACAATAACCCCCCTCACTTCACTTAACACCTTTGAACCAGCCTCATCCTCTGAGAAGGAAGCTATTCTAAAGAAAATGAATCCAGCACGGCACCCATCTGACACCATCCCCACCAAAACACTATTATCCATCCCCAGTACAATAGCCAAACCCATCACGGATATCATTAACAGCTCCCTTACCCTTGGAATTGTACCGTTGCCTCTAAAACAAGCCACCATCAAACCCCTACTCAAAAAATACAATCTCAACCCTAATGATCCCTCCAGCTTCCGACCCATCTCAAACTTGCCCTTCCTGGCTAAAGTACTTGAAAAAGTAGTGAACACTCAGTTCTCAGACTACCTCGAAAAACACAATATCCTTTTCCTTTCACAATTCGGCTTCCGTAGATTTTTCAACACTGAGACTCTTCTAATCAACCTCACTGACACCATCCTAAAAGGCTTTGACAAAGGCCAATCATACATACTTGCCCTACTTGACATTTCCTCTGCCTTTGACACGGTAAACCACAACATACTACCAACCCGTCTCAAATAAATTGGTATATCTGGAACCTTTCTCAATTGATTTGAATCATATCTACCCAATGTAATTTACAACGTTAGAATTGATTATATTGAATCTAAACCTATACACCTATCCAAGGGCGTTCCTCAAGGCTCCTCCCTTTCCTCCACCCTCTTCAATATCTACTTGCTTCCCCTTTGCCAACTACTTTCTGATTTAAACCTCCCTCACTTTATTTATGCAGATGACATTCAAATACTCATCTCCATTACCGACTCCATAGCCAACACCCTTAAAACCTGGAAAAATGCACTATCTTCGATCAATAGCCTTTTCAACAGCCGTAATCTGGCCCTCAACACATCCAAATTGAACTTAAACTCATCTCACCACCCAATAACCCCTTAAAAAAAACCTACACAAACTATCACATTCTCACAGCAAGTACGAGACCTAGGAGTCATCTTAGATAGTCACCTCAACCTAAAAAGATTTATAGGCTCAACCATGAAAGAATGCTATTTTCAACTTAACACCCTTAAGAAACTCAGACCACTCCTCCACCAAAATGACTTCTGCACTGTACTGCAGGCAACCATACTCACCAAAATAGACTATTGTAACTCCCTACTCCTTGGTCTCCCCAAAGCCTCTTCTAAACCCTTACAAATGCTTCAGAACTCTGCTGCCAGAATTCTCACAAATACTCGCAAAAAAGACCATATTACACCCTTCCTCAGAGATCTCCACTGGCTCCCATCTCCTCCCGTATCATCTACAAAACACTCACCATCATACATGAAACCCTTCACAACCAGAACATACACTGGCTAAATGACACCATACAATTCCACACAGCCAACAGACCAACCAGATCTTCCTACAAAGGCACCCTACGCATTCCCTCACTCAAGCTATCACACCTCAACACCACTAAGAAATGTTCTCTATCGATTGCAGGCCCATCAACCTGGAATTCCATGCCTCCTGACCTCAGACAAGAGCAATGTACTAAAAAATTAAAAAAAAACACCTCAAAACATGGCTCTTCAAACAGGCCTACCCCTAACACCACCCAATTCATTCACAGATTAACTTTTCAGCCCAAACCTTTTCCTCCCTATCCCCCATCATCCCCCCCCCAATCTTGCATACTCCATTGCCTTTACAACCTCACAATTGGCTCCTCCTTCATCCCCTCCATTGTTCATGCCTGCTACATTACTGTTTGCAATCTCACAATTGGTTTGACCTCCACTATGTTACCATATAGCCTTGTTTCTCATATAGTTATGTTATTGCTCTTTCTCATATAGTTATTTTATTGTGGTTTCTCCTCTCCTGAATCTACTTAAATTCCTTAACTCCTGTGTTAACCCTGAACCAGTTTCATGTAACTCTTTTTTCCAGTTAACAATGTTCTATGTAAACCGGCATGATGCACTTAAGAATATCGGTATATAAAAACCATAAATAAATAAATACATCCCCTTAGCCTGCTCTGTACCCCATTTCTTACTGAGCTGTCCTTCTCTACGCCTCTCCCAGAACCTCTTCCCATCCTTCCACTCCTCGGCAGGTTTCCTTTCATGCCTCTTTAGCCAGTTGAACTCCTCATGCAAGCTTGGTTCATCCATTCTTTCACTGCTTCCCACACTTCCCCCTTCTCAGCATGCTAGGCTTCTCTTGATTGGCAACTCTCCGTTTATGATTCTCCATCCTCCACTGGCTTGGATCACTTCCTTGTTCTGCATTCCTTGCTCCCAGGCACCTTTCATTTTTCTGGACCTGGTCCTGTCTCCCCGTCCCCTGCAGCATTCTCCCAGCACTCCCAGTTTCCAGTCTAGAGCCTGAGCCAGTTCCAGGCCTACAGAGACTACATAAGATACTCCACTGCAATATGAACATAAAGACACTCCCCGTGTCCTGAATCCTAGCAGCTCTGCAGTCAGCATCTCCACAGCTCCTGGGCCATTGCTGTCTTCAGTTTGGAAATCCCAGAGATAACTGTCTCCTGAGGGATATAACAGGGAAATGTTTCTCTTATATTTGTGAAAGAGGTGAGCAGAGGTAAAATTTTAATTGTGTTTTCCATTTCATTTAAACATTTCTGTTTTTTAAATTGTTTCCTTTTTTTTTTTTCCAGAAAATAGTGTGTGCTATTTGCAAATAGTGCACACTAAGAAGAAATAGAGTGCACTACTTACAAACAGTGCATGTTATTTTCCAAAACATAAAACAAAGGGGGGGAAAGGGAAAAAAATGCCCTCAGTCTCAAACCAGAGGGATCTCCTGAGTTCACCTGTCCTAATCCCTTAACACCCTGGGAGGCAGCTGTTTCTCCAGAAAAGATCATATTTATTTAAAAATATATCTCAGTCACAGGCCCTGCTTCCAACCCCCAGCCCTTTTCCTTCGTTAAAAAATAGTCCCTCCCAAGAGCCGGCCCCCACATCATCCACCCTAGCCAACCTCCCCCTCCTCCTCCCCAGACTCACCAAATCTGCCCTGGTGGTTTAGTGGGGGCTCAGAATGACCACTCTGCTTCTAGACCCGGTGACTACCATTCTCCAAAATGGCTCCAGATGGCTTGTTGCTCCTATCATGTGACAGGGGCCACCTGGATTTGCGCAACATTGCAGAGCTATCTAAACTTGTTTGGGCATAAGATTAGCACAGTGTAGTCTCCTCAAGGTCCCTTCTCCAAGACTGGAAGACATATCTGAAAGAAAAGAACGGAAGCGGTAGAGAAAATAAGAAGGAATCTTCTGCTGAACTTTAAGAAAAGGATACCAAAGTATATAATGGAAAACTTTAAAATGATATATTAGTGCAAAACGTAATTAAAACTAATATAACATGTACAGTTCACAAAAAATATTTTTAAATCTAATGTTTAATATGTGTTTCGTCACAGCCACTTTCTTGTTCTGGCAGCTGATTCCTGCTTCAGGGGAACGGAACTATCTCTTCTCAAAGGAAAGGATATTCCCTGCTGTAAAAATGGGGAAAATTGAAAGAGTGTGAAATCCAATGAAGCTGTTTCAAAGTACATCCATATATTTTGTGAAGCAAGTGACTCGTTAAGTTCACACTATCAGCTACCAAAACATGAAAATTGCCATGTTGGGACTTATTTTTTACTATATTTCTTGTGAATTGGCTCACACCTTTTTATGCATGGATGTTATAATAGATTTAATTAGGTTTTGCCTTGATATATTAAAGTTTTCCAATTTTTTAATGCCAAGACATTGTGGGAAATTAGGGTCCCTGAACGTAGAAGAGTGAATTTCTTTATATACTACAGCAAATGTGGATAACTAATTAAGGACCTGATTTATTGGGAGGATAACTTTCAAAGTTGTGCTCACATGACCATATATGCATGCAGATTTGTGCAAGCAAAGTTGCTACATTATTTTATAACTTGCACGCAAATGATATGCACAGGTCGGGCCCTGAAGTAACTTGCAAAACAAAAGGTAAAAAAAATTAAAAAAGGGTTTTAGAGGGTGGGGAGGAGAGGGGAAGGGGAAGGGAGGTTAGGGTAAGGGGTAGGAAAGTTCCCTCCCAGTCCACTCCTTAATTGGAGTGGACTGGAAGGGAACTGGGGAAGGCCCTGATCACGTCACTGTGCGATTTTGCGTCCCCCCCCCTTGCATTCGCCGCCCAGGATTTTATAAAATTGCGCGTCCATGTGTGCACGCCGGATAGCACGCGCACATGGACACGCACGCATATTTTTAAAAAATCTATCCCTATGGTTTTAGGAAGCTAGGCCGGGTAAGAATAGATGTTTTTGTTGGCCCAGGAAAACCTGGTAGGTGTGTCTGTTAGAATTCCTCTTTTTATCGTGCACGATAATTGCTGTGATAATACCCACGATCCATGATATCGGCCGTGGGAGTATGATAAAAAGTCTTTCACCCTACCACATACTAACGTGGCGTTAAATCTCGTGTTCATGTGCGTTACTCTCTTGCATTCCATGCTAGTAGACCCTCATTTCCATTTAGTCCACCCAAACTCCTCCCACTAAAATACTCAATGTTTAATTTGCAAACTCATTTTGCATTGTATTATTTATCGCTCACATTTGTTATGATTTGACTTTGTCGTGGGCCCTTAGTCGCTACAAGAGATGGCTCCTCCCACGGGGCGGAGCCCTGTGGGGACTTGTAGAGATAGGCTGACTCCAGTAGAAGCATACACAGAGGAATAAAGTCTTTATTATATAGCAAAAATGATAAAATAGTCCGAGAGTAATGGAACCAGATAAATACGAGTTGAAGAGTAGGAGTACTCACAGAAGAGGCTGAAGGGATGCCAGAAAAGGGAAACTCCGTGGAGCGGAGGTCCAAAATGAGATAGGCCCCCGAGGAGTGGGTACCTAGGCGTCCTAGCTAGAGACAACCCAAGGTAGAAGGAGAGTGACAAGGCCCCCGAGGAGAGGTTACCTGGTTGTCCTGGAGAGAGAATACAGAGTAAAGACATCTGAGCAAAAGGTAAACAGCAGAAGGAAACCGGCAAGGAAACAGGAGGGGAATCCAAGCAGGTAAGGAATCCAGCAAAGAGCAGTCCTTTCTGACTCGATTAGCAGGACAAGCAAGAGGGTTTAAATAACCTGCACTGATGATGTCACCGAGGAGGCGGAGCCCGGTTTTCCTGCCCTGGGCTCTTTTAAGGTAGAGGATTCTGTCGGTCCACGCGTCCCTGTGACATCAGGGGCGGGGCTTAGTCGGCAGCGGCGTTACTGCAGCGAAGGAAGGACTTCTACCTGCAGGACAGGCCGCGCGGCACCGGCTTCGAGTGACCCGGGGCTACAAATAAGCAATGGAGAGAGGTAAGCATGGGCGTAACAACATTACAGCGTTATTGCACGCGATAAGGCCCTAACGCAATTTGATAAAAGATCCAGTTAGCTGGTTAAAATTAAAAAAACAGCTAAGTTAACCAAATAATTTCACTTCTGTCTGAAATACCCCTTTTTTATTCAATTAGAAGTAAAATTTAAGACCTCCTTGTGTGCGCATATATGCGTGCGTTTGCCGGCGCATGCATATTGACGCACCTATTTTCTATCATACGTGAGTATATGCGCATATACGCACACATGTATAAAATCAGTTATCTGCGTGTACATGTGCGCACGATTTTATATTGACACACGTGAATGCCATCTCAAGCGCATAAATAGGTACGTGCGGGGATGCAATAGGCCTTTTTCCCAGTTCACTCCCAGTTCACCCCAGTAAAGGAGAGGACTTCCTGTACCACCTAGCTAGCTTACCTCCCTTTTACCCTATTAGCCCTGAGCCTTAAAGCCCCGCTGACTAGCCTCATTTTCTTTGTTACACGACTTGCGCGCTATCCACAGCAGAAGTAAAGTTGCACGCTTTTATGCATATAACTACTTATCTGCTGATTTCATTGTGCAGTCACAGCCTGCACATGTCCCTCCCATGCCCCACCCAGAGCTCAACCACACCCCTCCCCTTTCACAGAAAACGTTTTAATGTGCATACCGGGAGATATGCGCATGGCCACGGGCCTTTTAAAATCCACGTGATACGTGCGGGTCCGAGTCATGCACGTATCTCCCAGTTTTGGTGCACACAAACCTTTGAAAATCGTCCACTTAGAGTTTAGCTTGATAATTATTTTTCTGGCTAAATCTAACCGTATCAGGGACTGAATATACAAAATCTTGCCAGTTAGCAGATGACTTTGAATTATCCCTCTAAATGGCTTTGAATATTGACCTCATACTTTATAAAATACCTGCCTGTATTCTGGGTTAGTACACAAAAATTGTTGCATTTATGACATGTGTAAAATGGGTAGAGAAAGTATGCATGTCCCTGTCTTGCAAATATCTGCAAGCACTGAAACATTTGCGCATACGTTCAGGACTGAAATGCGCAGTATTTTATAAACTGGCACTTACATAAATCTCCACGAGCTCCATTTTCACGTGCAAATGATTTTGAATACTGGGATTTCTAAATGATTGTAGGTCTCATTGCGTCAGCTGCTTTGGGGGTTTTACAGAAAGGCAGGCAATAAGCTCTATTAAATAAATAAATATCTGAATACTTATCTCAATAATACAGCACTGTAAAAAAAAAAAAAAGCATTATTAGTAGTACATAGGCTCCATAAAGAGTTACTCCTCCCACTCCATTGCACACACTGCCTCACGGAATTACGACAAATATCCAAGTGCGGGTTGGTCAAATGCAGAAGAAATTTCTGAAAGTGGCAAAAAACTTTCTCCTGGTAGTGTCTCAGTTTTGGATGCATTGCCCCTCGCTGTTATTAACACGAGGAAAGCATGTCGTGAACAGTTGCTAGTGCATATGGTATGCTGCAGCCACTGTGAAGCGCAAACTTAAGGGAATTAAATCCTATGGCGTTGTTGTAGATAGCAAATGAATTAGTTGCAAACCATGACAAGAGTCCAGATTTATTGTCCTGCTGTAGTCTTGTCTTCTATGAGTTCGATGTACAGTGGTGTGGGCCTGAATAAGAATGACATCCATAAAGGGCGCACAGCTAATTGAAGGCATTAGCAAATATGGCAGCATTTGCAGCTGGACCAGCTCATAAATAGCTATAAATATGCAGATGGAATGAGCCAGTCAGACTGTCATCTAACTATTAAGCTTGGCTAGCTCAGCTGTCAGGGATTTCACTGTTTGCTCTAGGTTCTTCCAGACTCAAGCAACACTGTTAGCACTTACCTCTCATATCAATACAACGGAGGCCAAAATGAGGATTCTTTCATGATGAGCAAAGAGAGAAAGCAGTGAGGAGGACATTCCTGCTGCTTCCCTAAAACTCATTAATTCTTTGACATAGTGTTGAATGATGTTTGTAGTGGGGTAGAGGACCCCCCTGTCGCCGACACACACACACACCCCCAGATACCCTTGTGAAGCCCACATTTTTTTTTTTAAACATATCATTAGAATTTGCTGCATTATCTCTAGCCAGTCCTCACCACATGCTTGAAAACGACAGAGTTAAGTTGATTGGACTTTCATAAAAAAAAAAAAAAAATGTTATGCATGGAGGCACGAGACATGAATTCTGATGAAGGGGCTGGCCTGGAACTTTGAGTTTGGAAACAGCTGCCAGAAAATTAGTACGCAGGAAATCTTAACAACTATGATTTAGCTCTAAGTAAATGAAAAGGAACACCCCTGGCTAATTTTCCTTTTTTTTTTTATATTTAGCTTTGGGAGCATCATATATCTTCATGCCGTGCGCAATAATAATTTGTCATGTTGTGCCTGGCTGCATGGAGCAAATAGAAGTCTTTTTGTTTAACAAAAAAATCTCTCTTAAGGGCATCCACTGACATCTGCCTAAAATAGTAGGAGTGGAACCTCCTGCTGGCAGCAGGAAGATCTCAGCCTGACTAATACATCTTTTTTATTTTTTTGGCAGAAATGGAATAAAATTCAAATCAATCAGGCTCTTAATTGCATGCAGTTGATCATATTTTCTGTCCTTAGTGACCAATCCTATCAAAGGACAATCCAATAACATTTACTGACTCATTCAGTGTCCTTCAGCATGCTGTTGTTTGAAACCCCCTGACGGTAAGTTCAGCAAAGCCTGCATGCCAGTATTTTAATCATTTGGATTATACTGTACTAGAATTTGTATTCCTCCTCTGAGACATGGACTCAAGCAGTAAGGGACACTTTTTGAGTTTCTTTGTTGTGGGTTTTACCAATGGTGGACTGGACCACAGGTGGAGAACTTGTAATGGTACTTTCTGAAGATAGGGTAAAGATGGAGTACAACCACTGAGTTTCCCGGTCCCAATGAAATCAGACCAGCCAGTGGGTATGGTCCCTGAAGGGGTGCAGTTAATTACAGATTAATACAAAGCAAGAGTCACAGACAGGATTTCATGTCAGGTACAAATGTTGTAGATTGCGAAAAAAAGACATTTATTTATTTATTTATTTAAGGCTTTTATATACCAACTTTCTTGATACAGATCAAATCAACTCGGTTTACATCAAACGAAGTGGAACTAAACCAACCATACAACAAGACAATTTGAAGGAGCATAAAAGTTACATTCTAACAAGGTTGCCTTAACTGGGAGAAGGAAAAAAAAGAGGGGGGAGAATAAAGATAAATTACTATATACAATAAATTACTATATACAATGGTGTATGGGAGGGAGGTAGAGGCAGAATCTCGTGATGACTTTTGAATAAATCAGGCTGTTGTGTTATTGGCTGGGAAGGCTTGGCAGAATAGCCATGCCTTTAGTTTCTTTTTAAAAGTTCGAAGACATATTCTCATGTGATGACTCCCTCTCCTGGTTAGTTAGGAGCTACTTTCTGAGAAGGGTGTAGAAAATCAATTCAATATACCATAGATGCAATCTTCTGGGGGAGAGCGAGACCCAGTATGGCATGCTCTTATGTTCTTAAAACCACCAGCCCGTTCCATAGACAGAAAATTTAACATCCTGTGCAGAAGCAACAGGAAGTGCATACTCCCCCACCCTTTCATCAAGTGGGGCCAATAACAGTTGCACCACCTTATGCAATCCCTGACAGCTCGGTCAATCAATTACCCTATGTTATCGCATCATCCATACATCCCTATCTATGTCTCTTTCATCAGTAGACAATGGGTTGACTAGAATGACAAACGTTTACTGAGACTGGCCCAGCCAGCAATTCATAGTCTGAGTACTAGGGCCCTAGAGTTCTATCTACTCTCCCACAAAATGGAAACTCCTTAATAGGCATAGCACAAATCTAGAGAATACATCCCTTGACTGGGAAATTAAATTCATCTACTGTGATGATTAGGTTGTTCTATAATGTGGTAAAGAATATCTAGAAATAAGATCAAAATAAAATGTAATAGAACCAGATACAAGCAGGAGGATACTTGGAAGAATCTAAGCATACTGCTGTTTTGCAATATAGAACATAAGAGAATAACTCAAAGAGCACTATCTAATTATCTGTGACCAGTGGGTCAACAGCAATTAGGGATGTTTTTTTGTTTAAAATAAAAACATAAAATACAAAAAATAAGGCCATAAGGCCATTTTCTGTTTGATCTAAATGTAACAAACTGAAAACAGCCTCCTATGAAAACATCCAAATATTTTCATGTATTTTTATATTTGTGCATTAAAAAAAATTATGGACCTCTGGAGGGACCATGCATTAGCCTGATCCTATCACTGAAGCCTAGGACTAGCAGCAAGGCCCAGTCCGAGGCCTGATCCCATTGCAGAGGCGCACAAGATGGCGCCGGACGTCCATTGTTCCTACCATGTGACAGGGGCCGACCAATGGCACTAGTAGCCCCTGTGACATAGTGATGTCAAAGGCTATCGGCACCATTTTGAATACCGGCAGCCGACGGCGTGAGTGCAGTAGATAGCTCCTGGACCCCCGCTGGACCACCAGGGAGTTTTGGCAAGTCTTGGGGGGGGGGGGGGGGGGGGGTCAGAAGGGTGGGGAGTTGTAGTTAATCAAATTTTAGCCGGGAAACAAATAAGAATGGAACTTGGTGGAAGGAGGATAACCTATGGGAGAGTGCTATATCAGGGTACAAATTATATTGCAATGATAGGGAGGATCAACTTGGTGGGGGTGTGGCACTTTATGTCTGAGAGGGTATAGAGTCCAACAGGATAAAGACCACACAAGAGACTAAATGCTCAGTAGAATCTATATGGGTAGAAATCCCATGTGTTTTGGGGAAGAGTATAGTGATAGGAGTATACTACCATCCACCTGAACAAAATGGTCAGACAGATGATGAAATGCTCAGAGAAATCAGGGAAGCTAACCAATATGGCAGTGCAATAATAATGGGAGATTTCAATTACCATTAACCAGAAACGTGGTATCGCACTCTTTTTGTTGTAAATGCTATATCTCTTCTTAAGCTTTCTTCAACTTAATGTAAATACATAAGTAATAAATTAGGGACCGTCATACCACCCACTGTGCTTCAAGTTTACACTTGTATTTTGCACTTTGATGGGTCCTCTTTAATCATAGGTCCAGGAAGTCCAGTATTCAAAGCGAAACTCTCTTAGCCCAACACTCCTTGCATCACTCAGGGACGTGTTCCGGCTGACTCTAGTAGCCCAGCGCTCCTCGCATCACTTTGTGGGGTGCTACTATGGGCAACTGAATTTTTGTAATGAATTTAAGGTCCCTCATAATGTCAGACCCGAAGCCATTGTTCATTCTCGGCATTAAGTGAGAATGGAGTCGGGTCTGACATTATGAAGGACCTTAAATTCATTACAAAAATTCAATTGCCTATAGTAGAACCCCGCGAAGTGATGCGAGGAGCACTGGGCTACGAGAGTCAGCCGGATCACGTCCCTGAGTGATATGAGGAGTGCTGGGCTAAGAAAGCCAGCCAGAACACGTCCCTGAAGCAGCGGATCATGAAAATCACGCGTTGGACCACTGACTCCGACATCAGTTAAGGGAAGTAACATCTCTTATATTTTAAGTAAAATCAAAAAGTATACATAAAAAAAGTTTTGCTTTGAATATTGGACTTCCTGGACCTATGATTAAAGAGGACCCATCAAAGTGCAAAATACAATACAATTGCATGCCTGAGACAACAGTTTCGAACTAACCAGTATGCACCCCCCAAACTAAGCTATCTCTCCCTCCCTTCCCGCCCCCCCTTGCACTGAGAGGGCTATGAGAATAAGACAACAGAGTATAAAACTTGAAAATGATCATATAAAACATTTATAGGTCTAAACGATTGAGAAATTGACTCTTAGAATCATGAGATAAAGTCAGAATGTATGGCATCCAAACTGTGCTAAGGGCTCTTCAGGCACTGGCTGACATGTGCCTATTGGATAAAGTTTCCATAGTGAGAAGATGAAGAATGGAGGAGTGCCAACGAGCCATGGAAGGTCCTGCTGGGTTTCTCCACTCCAAAAGAATGGCTTTGCTTGCCAATAGAAAGATTTTTGTAATCCATAATATTTGAGCATTTTTCCCTTTGAATGTGGGTGGAAATATACCAAATAATGCCGGTAGGGGAGAATAAGGAATCTTGAAACCCAAAACGCCGTTTGTTTATCGAAATACTTTCTTCCAGAAAATTTGTAGGACTTGACAACTCCACAAAGAGTGACCCAGGTGTGCTCCTGGAGAATGGCATTTAATACAGTCTTCTGAGTCAGTAAAACCTGCCAGGAATGCCTGGTGTTGTGAAATATACATCCGATATAGGATTTTGTATTGGGTTTCCCTTAATAATATATTGCTAGTTACTCGCGGAGTTGTTGCAAATGTGGCTTTAAATGCCTCAGGAGTAATGGCATAAGTAAGCTCTTGTTGCCATTTGAGTCGTACCTCATCCATCACCCATGGTTTGTGGGCGGACTCCAAGTACTTGTAATAATAAGAATTTGAATGTTTTTTGGGGTGATCCAAGTCAAACCAGACCCGCAAAAAGCTCCATTTGGGATTGGAGAAGTCCAGGTTCCCAAGTGTGTGGATGTAATGTCAAGTTTGATGATATTCAAGAAAGCCGTTAGGGGAGATCCCAAAGGATTGACATAGCACTGGAAAATCCATCAGTGAACCATTAGCCTGAAACAGTTGGGCAATGCATAGGTTTTTCAGGACGAAAGAGGAATCCGGGCAGTGCTCGAAGACATATCCAACCGGAAGAGGGCTCCAGTCACCAGAGACAGACACCGGATCGATATGGATTTACTGCCAGGAAAGGTCAGCTGGAGACAAGGTCCGGGCGAGGCAAAGCTGGATCCGGAGCTAGGGACTGATGGTACTTCAGGATCAGGACTCGGAACATCAGGGCTGTAATGCAGGACATCGGATATGAAAGGGCACCGGTACCTTGGGACATCAGGACATCTAGCCGACTGGACATCTATAGCATCTGGACATCAGGGACCACTAGAGAGGAGGACCTCAGGGATGTATGGAGCATGACAGATGAAGACATCAGAGGTCAGAGACGTCTGGATATCCGAAGACAATGGGATATCAGGACATCCGGAGATAGGGAGACATCTGGACATCTGAAGACAAGGGGACGTCAGAACATCTGGAGACATGGAAGCATCAGGACATCTGGAGACACGGAGACATCAGGGCATCTGGAAACACAGAGACATCAGGACATCTGGAGAGAAAAGGACGGGATCCGTTGAGAGACCAGAACGTGCACAAAGATGAAGATGGAGGTTCAGGAGCCATGGACGAAGACAAGGAACATCAACGAGGAACAGAATGCCTTGAAGAAGTGAAGAAGGATCACGGACGACTCCTGGAACGAAGAGCTGGAACTGAAGATCCAGGAGCAGTCCGACGCCATGACCAGCTCCTTGCAAAGGCGAAGACTGAGTGAAGGAAGGCCCTCTTTATAGAGCTGAAGAGGAAATGCCTAGAGGACTTCAGTAGGAGGAGCCCAGGAGGACTGCCCACCGCCGCGGACAGCAATGGGACTGATGGCAGCCTCCAGGCCACGGAGGAATGGCGGTCGGCGGCAGTGGCTCCAGCGATGTGAGGATGGCAGCAGGCCGCAGCGGAGGTGAGAGGCTGCTTGTGAGATTAGCTCACAAGCAGAATCGTAACACCGAAGTGATGTTAATTACTCCCCCAGTGCACGTGATGAATAACACAGTTTCAAAATGCAGTTAATACACACACTATAAAAATTCTGATTGTGTTCAAATCCAGCAATTGCAAGTCATCTCCAGCTTCTACTTATCTTGTGGGGTTCCATTGACAAGCTTGATGTATTCACTATGCACATTTTCCATAGAGCTCAAAGATTGGTTAAATTCCAGTCCAGGAAATTCTGAAAATCATTTGAACAAAAGTTATCAAATGACTTGTCTTGATATTAAGGGAAAAACTCCCTCCTCTCTCACATACAAGCTGATATAGTAAAGTGCACTCAGCTGAGTGCACTGTTTTACTCGTGGATGGACATGCATACTGGATGCATGTCCACTACCCCTTATACAATAAGAAGTTTATCACATCCAAAACGCGCGTCCAAACTCACCCCCCCAAAAAAACTAATAGCACTCATCACATGCAAATACATGTTGTTGAGGCTATTAGTTATTCACCTGGGATACAGAAAAAAATGTGCATCCAATCTGAACATTTTACTCTCATAAATGTGTACAGAAAAGCAGAAAATGCTGCTTTTCTCTACGTCCTCCAACTTAATAACATGGCGATATTAAGTCAGAGGTATCAGAAGATTAAAAACAAATTTAAAAAGAAATTGCCGGCAGGTCTGGTTAGGAAAATGGATGCTGAATTTTATGAGCATCCATTTTCCTATGCCCTGGCTGTGCACAGGTTAGGAAAACGGACTCTCCTTTATAGTGAGACCACTCATTGAAATACAGTATTGCGTGCCCAGGAGAGGTGACTGGGCGCGTGTTAGGAAAGTGGGTGCTCAACACTGAGTGCCCGTTTTCCTGCACACTTTATTGTATTGGCCTTGTAATCTTTTAAGCTGTAGACTTCTTATCCATATTGTGCTCTTTCACAGAGGTACATACGTCTCACACTGACAACAGGCATTACTGAACTGTTACTTCTTCCAATACTTCCATTTAAGGATTGTAATCTGACATTGCTGAAAGTATATTTCTCCCAAGGCTGCAGCATTTCAGCACAAATTCGTAACTGCATCATGGAAAACCATCAATCATTCCAGAAAGAAATATATTATTAGAAAACACACCTAAAACTCCCAACCATCCTCCCTAAAACTCCATTAAAAAAACACTCACCACTATATTTGGCAAACCCGCTCAATTCCAAGATGGTGGTATCCTTCTAATGGTGAGAAACAAACATATTTAAATGTCCACTGTCCAATGACAGGACACATAACTCAGATGTCACTGTGTAACGCACTGTCTTCTTTCAAACCATTCCACTATGAACTTTTTAGAGAACTCAATTAAAGGTCATTCTCCTAGCTCAAAAAATGGAACTCCACTCAACCTCCTTTTTCAAACCTCTCAGGTCTAACGTGTTCCATTTAAAAATGCAGGGTTGTTCCTTCTGCTACAGCAACCTTCCAAAATCACCACCCATACTCCATTGCTGTACATTTTCTAGAACTAGAAATCTCAGATCTGAACATTATGTCCTTGGTTATTCCAATGTAGGCCTGAGAGTGGCACTACTCTACTCTTCTAATACAGCTCAAATGTTCTTGAATTCTAAACTTTATTGGCCTAATTGTCTTTCCAATGTAGACAAGACCACAGGGACACCAAATTAAATAAATAACCCCTGCCAATTCAAGGGCATTCCTCTTGAACTCAACATCCAAGCATCTGAGCTACAAGGAAGTTGGGGTAAAGAAGAAGCTCTATGGGTCAACCTAAAAAAAGATGACGGAGTGTCCATTTATATTGGAGTGGTTTACAGGCCTCCAAACCAAAAGGAAGAGCTGGACAGAGATCTGATTGAAGACATCCATAAGATAGGTAAGAAGGGAGAAGTGGTGATCGTGGTTGACTTTAATATGCCAGATGTAGACTGGAAAATCCCCTCTGCAGAAACTAAAAATAGTAGAGCAATAATGGATGCCATGCAAGTATCTTTGTTCAAACAAATGGTGTTGGAACCCACGAGAGAAGGTGCTATACTCGACTTATTGCTCAATAATGCAGATAATGTCTCAGATGTCCAGGTGGGCGCCCACCTCAGCAGCAGTGATCATCGAACGGTATGGTTTAATATCACTAATAGAATAGGGAAAAGAACCACAAAGACCCGAGTTTTACAGTTCAAAAACACAGACTTTGAGGAAATGGGAAAGTACCTGGAGGAAGAACTTAAAGGATGGGAGAACGAGAGAGATGTGGATCAGCAGTGGACCAATCTAAAAGGAGCAATCACCAAGGCAACTGCTCTATATGTTAGAAACATAAAGAAAAGCAAAAGAAAATTGAAACCTATCTGGTTCTCAAAGGAGGTGGCTGACAAAATTAAAGCTAAAAGAACAGCATTCAAGAAATATAAAGGATCCCAAAGGGAGGAGCACAAAGAAGAATATTTGTATCAACTGAGGGAGACGAAGAAAACAATCAAGTTGGCAAAAAATCAAGCAGAAGAGAGGATTGCCAAGGAGATAAAAAATGGTGACAAAACATTTTTCAGATACATCAGCGAAAAGAGAAAGGTCCAAAGTGGTATAGTGAAATTGAAAGGTGGTAATGATCAATGTGTGGAGACAGACGAAGAAATGGCAGAAATATTAAACGAATACTTCAGCTCTGTGTTCACTAAAGAAGACCCTGGAGAAGGACCATCTCTACACAACAAGAAACTGGAGGGAAGTGGAATAGATGAAAATCCTTTTACAGTAGAAAATGTGTGGGAAGAGCTAAAGAACCTGAAAGTGGACAAAGCCATGGGGCCTGATTGGATTCATCCAAGGATATTGAGGGAGCTCAGAGATGTTCTGGCGGGTCCGCTGTGTGACCTGTTCAATAGATCCCTAGAAACGGGAGTGGTGCCGAGAGACTGGAGAAGAGCGGTGGTGGTCCCGCTTCACAAGAGTGGGAACAGGGAGGAGGCTGGCAACTACAGGCCGGTTAGCCTCACTTCGGTGGTGGGAAAAGTAATGGAGTCTCTGCTGAAAGAGAGAATAGTGAACTATCTACAGTCCGGAGAATTGATGGACCAGAGGCAACATGGATTCACCAGGGGAAGATCCTGTCAGACAAATCTGATTGACTTTTTTGACTGGGTAACCAAGGAATTGGACCAAGGAAGAGCGCTCGATGTCATATACTTGGATTTCAGCAAAGCTTTTGATACGGTTCCGCACAGGAGACTGGTGAATAAAACGAGAAGCTTGGGAGTGAGTGACAAGGTGGTGACCTGGATTGCAAATTGGTTGACGGATAGAAGACAATGTGTGATGGTAAACGGAACCTTCTCTGAAGAGAGAGCGGTTTTAAGTGGTGTACCGCAAAGATCGGTGTTGGGACCGGTCCTGTTCAATATCTTTGTGAGCGACATTGCAGACGGGATAGAAGGTAAGGTTTGTCTTTTTGCGGATGACACTAAGATCTGCAACAGAGTGGACACGCCGGAAGGAGTGGAGAGAATGAGACGGGATCTAAGGAAACTGGAAGAGTGGTCGAAGATATGGCAGCTGAGATTCAATGCCAAGAAGTGCAAAGTCATGCATATGGGGAGCGGAAATCCGAATGAACTGTATTCGATGGGGGGGAAAGGCTGACGTGCACGGAGCAGGAGAGGGACCTTGGGGTGATAGTGTCTAATGATATGAAGTCTGCGAAACAATGCGACAAGGCGATAGCAAAAGCCAGAAGAATGCTGGGCTGCATAGAGAGAGGAATATCGAGTAAGAAAAGGGAAGTGATTATTCCCTTGTACAGGTCCTTGGTGAGGCCTCACCTGGAGTACTGTGTTCAGTTCTGGAGACCGTATCTACAAAAAGACAAAGACAAGATGGAAGCGGTACAGAGAAGGGCGACCAGGAAGGTGGAGGATCTTCATCGCATGACGTACGAGGAGAGATTGAAGAATCTAAATATGTACACCCTGGAGGAAAGGAGGAGCAGAGGTGATATGATACAGACTTTCAGATACTTGAAAGGTTTTAATGATCCAAAGGCAACGACAAACCTTTACCATAAGAAAAAAATCAGCAGAACCAGGGGTCACGATTTGAAGCTCCAGGGAGGAAGATTCAGAACCAATGTCAGGAAGTATTTCTTCACGGAGAGGGTGGTGGATGCCTGGAATGCCCTTCCGGAGGAAGTGGTGAAGACCAGAACTGTGAAGGACTTCAAAGGGGCGTGGGATAAAAACTGTGGATCCATAAAGTCAAGAGGCCGCCAATGAAGAGTGGGTGACTCGCCAGAATGATGGCTACTGCCTGGAGACAATACCCTTAGTCAATAAACATACACATGGTTACTGTGACTCCAACATCACTCTAAGATTCAACAGCAAGAGGAAATGTGGAAAAAAGGATTTGCACTCACAATGACGGGAGTAGCTGGCTTGTTACGGCGGTTACTACCCCAAACCAAATATCCAAATTACTACCTCCACCTTCCTCTATTCCTGATGCCTTTCAACTAGCTTGATCACTCCATTCTTATACTTCACTTTCAATGCATATCCAGCATAGTTCTCTGCTTCAACAGCAGGGGAAAAGAAAAACTGTTACTTCACACATCCAGCAGAGCTCTCTGCTTAAACGGCAGGGGAGAAGAAAAAAGGGTTCGCACTCACAAAGCGGGGAGTAGCTGGCTTGTTACGGCGGTTACTACCCCAAACCAAATGTACCTGATACTTCACTCTCGACGCATATCCAGCATGGCTCTCTACTTCAACGGCATCGGAGAAAGACTGATACATCACGAATTTCCAGCATAGCTCTCTGCTTCAACGGCAGGGGAAAAGAAAAACTGATACTTCACGCATATCCAGCATAACTTCAACGGCAGGGGAGAAGAAAAAAGGATTCACACTCACAAAGCGGGGAGTAGCTGGCTTGTCACGGCGGTTACTACCCCAAACCAAATGTGCCTGATACTTCACTTTCGATGCATATCCAGCATAGCTCTCTGCTTCAACGGCAGGGGAGAAGAAAAAAACTGATACCTCACGCATATCCAGCATAGCTCCCTGCTTCAACGGCAGGGGAGAAGATAAACAACCAATAAGGGCTGTATAACATAATCTGGGTAAAAACAAATAAGCATGGGTGTAGCTTGCTTATTGCGGCGGTTACTACTCCTACTACCTCTAACTAATCAAGCTAGATATTTCACTTGGATGCAGCTCCTCCACCGCTCTCTACATTAATGGCGGGGGTGGAAGGGAATTAGAACCAAGAGCTAAGAGAAACAGATAAGTATGGGAGAAGAAATGAGGGAAGCTTGCTGGGCAGACTGGATGGGCCATTTGGTCTTCTTCTGCCGTCATTTCTATGTTTCTATGTTTCTATGTAATTTCATCTACCAACCAGACCAACGAGAACAGCTTACAAAAACACTCTCCGAACAACACACGTCAAAACTTCTCTAAGCAAACACGCCTTGTCTTCAGCAGGTCCATCAATTTGGAACTTCCAACCTTCTTTACTCCGGACAGAACATTGCCCAATCAACTTCAAAAAGAGACTAAAAACCTAGCTATTCGAACAAGCGTTCCAATCATGATAATAAGATACATCAACACCTACTCACTAGCAAATAGACTATCTAAAGTCCTTCAAACCAAGCTTAAAATATAAAATATTACAATAAGATAATTTTCAGTTTCTCCATCCTCTATTATGTTCTAAGTTTTTTACCCATGTATTCTGTTCCTAGTTTTAATACCCTGTTCTATGTAATTTGCATTCTTCATGTTGCGATCCCCCCTGCTGCTGCGCTGCAGGAGGTCTCTTACCTTCCTCCAGAGGCCGCTCTGAAGCCTGGGCCTCGCCTGCGCATCATCCAGGACTTGCTCCAGGGCCTGAGAGGCCTAGCTGCTCCTGAGGCATGCCGGTGGCTTGCAGCCTCAGTGTTTGGACTTCCTGTTGGGCGATGCCCTTCCCTAGGGGCTGGCCCGCAGCTCTCTACCCTAGTTATAGGGCCAGCGGTGGGCGGTCCTGGCAAGCTCCTCCCAGGGAGTTGCCTTCTACCTCCAGTATTTAAGGACTTTCGGTTCACTGTGTCTTGGCCTTGGATCTGAGCATTACAGTCGCCTGTAACCTAGCTGATCCAGGTCCTCCATGTTTGATGGCGTCTTGTCCTGTCTCTGCTTGCTGTTCCTGATGTCCAGTGTCTCTGCCTTGATGTCTGTCTCTGACCCTGCCTAGATGTTTGTTCCTGTGCCTGCCAGCCGTAAGGGCTTCGGATGTGAGTTTCCCAGCATCGGAGTCCTGTTCGCCTGGGTCTTCCCTGCGCCCTCCTTCTCAGCGTGGTCCGCGACCAGCCTCTCAGGGCTGTGTAGGGCGTGTCTGGGACAGGGTGGTCCGTGACTCAGTCCCACGGGTGGGCTGAGTAGGGCGCCCTGATGGACAGTGCAATGTTCCCGTCCAGCCTTGTCTACAGTGTCTGCTTCAGCCCGTACCCTGATGTCTTCCTCTGCCAGCCGAGGGGGCTTCGGATGTGAGTATCCCAGCATCGGAGTTCCTACTCGCCTGGATCCTTCTAGTGTCTCGCTTCAGCCCTTGTCCTGATGTCTCCGTCTGCTTCAGCCTGCTTTTGCCCTGTCTGATGTTGTCTGTTTAAGGACTCTGTCTGCCCTCGCCTCTGTCCGGCCTACTGCCCATTGCCGTTCCCTGCGGCAGGTCTGAAAGGGCCGGGAACAGTCGGAGGACCGTTCATTAGTCATCTTCCCCGTGTTGGCTACCATGGGCATGCAGGTCCGGCTGAGGGCTGGACTTCCTGCTTCTGTTCCTGCCTGCCTGGCTCACCATGCCTGCTCAGCTCACCTCCCATGGTGTGGCCTTGGGCTCCTCCTGGGGTCCTGCCGTGGCCCAAGGGCTCACCACCCGCCCCAGACGACCGCGCCAGCGCGCGCTCGTAACAGAATCCGAAGGCCATGAGCTCGGTGGGCTGTGCTCGTGATGGACTTGTCTAGTTCCAGGATTTTTTCCTTTGTCTGCTTTCGTCTCACGACCTGCTGGAGGTGCCAGCTTCTGCTTTTGCTTACGACCTGCTGGAGGCGCCAGCTGTTTGGGTTCCCACGACCTGCAGGAGGCGCCTGCGCCCAAACCATCGTTTCCTTGTTCCCAGGATGGAGTTCCACGACCTGCAGGAGGCGCCTGCGCTCCTCCTGATGTTGCTGTAGTTTCTGCCCGCCCTCCCCCCCTCTTGTTCTTGCTCTTGCTTTTGCTTGCTTTTGCCTGTTTCTGCTTGCTTCTGCCATGGGTGCTTGTTTCTGCTGTGTGCCTGGGTATGCTTGTTTCTGCTGTGTGCGGCGTGCGTGCTCGTCTGTGCTGTGTGCGGCGTGCGTGCTCGTCTGTGCTGTGTGCGGCGTGGGTGCTTGTTTGTGCTGTGTGCTGCGTGGGTGCTGTTTGTGCTGTTGGCCCTGTGGTGCTCGTCTGTGCTGTTGGTCCTGTGGTGCTCGTTTGTGCTGTTTTCCCTTGTGTTGCTCGTTTGTGCTGTTTTCCCTTGTGTTGCTCGTCTGTGCTGTTTTCTGTCTTTCGTTTGTTCTGTTCCTGCTTGTTTTCCGCTTGTGGGCTCCTGTCCTCCTCGTTCCCGCATTTTCTTTCCTGCTTCCTGTCTCTCGCCCTTCGCTCTTTCTCCCTTCGCTCTCTCGCTTTCCGCTCTTTCCCTCTCTGCTCTTTCGCTCCTGGGCTCCCTTGCTCTCCGCTCCCTTGCTCTCTGCTCCTTCGCTCTCCGCTCCCTTGCTCTCCGCTCCCTTGCTCTCCGCTCCCTTGCTCTCTGCTCCTTCGCTCTCCGCTCCCTTGCTCGCTGCTCCCTTGCTCGCTGCTCTCTCGCTCTCTGCTTCCTTGCTCTCTGCTCCCTCGCTCTCCGTTCCCTTGCTCCCTCTTTTTGTTTTTGTGTGTGTCGGTCGCGCGGTCTCAGTTCGCTCGGTCGCTGCTCCCGCGGTCTCCGTTCGTTCGGTCTCTTGTTCCCTCGTTCTCGTGTTCGCGTGGTCCCGTGTTTCCTTGGGTTTGGTTGGTCTCTCGTCGTGTGTTTGGTTGCTTGCCTGTGGTGGCTGTGTGGTTGTTGGTGGTTGCTTGCTTGCTTGTGGTGTGTGGTTGTTGGTTGTTGCTTGCTTGCTTGTGGTGTGTGGTTGTTGTTTGCGTGCTTGGCTTTTGTTTTTGGTCCCTCTGTGAGGGGGGGGTTTCTTTGAGGGGGGGGGGTACTGTTGCGATCCCCCCTGCTGCTGCGCTGCAGGAGGTCTCTTACCTTCCTCCAGAGGCCGCTCTGAAGCCTGGGCCTCGCCTGCGCATCATCCAGGACTTGCTCCAGGGCCTGAGAGGCCTAGCTGCTCCTGAGGCATGCCGGTGGCTTGCAGCCTCAGTGTTTGGACTTCCTGTTGGGCGACGCCCTTCCCTAAGGGCTGGCCCGCAGCTCTCTACCCTAGTTATAGGGCCAGCGGTGGGCGGTCCTGGCAAGCTCCTCCCAGGGAGTTGCCTTCTACCTCCAGTATTTAAGGACTTTCGGTTCACTGTGTCTTGGCCTTGGATCTGAGCATTACAGTCGCCTGTAACCTAGCCGATCCAGGTCCTCCATGTTTGATGGCGCCTTGTCCTGTCTCTGCTTGCTGTTCCTGATGTCCAGTGTCTCTGCCTTGATGTCTGTCTCTGACCCTGCCTAGATGTTTGTTCCTGTGCCTGCCAGCCGTAAGGGCTTCGGATGTGAGTTTCCCAGCATCGGAGTCCTGTTCGCCTGGGTCTTCCCCGCGCCCTCCTTCTCAGCGTGGTCCGCGACCAGCCTCTCAGGGCTGTGTAGGGTGCGTCTGGGACAGGGTGGTCCGTGACTCAGTCCCACGGGTGGGCTGAGTAGGGCGCCCTGATGGACAGTGCAATGTTCCCGTCCAGCCTTGTCTACAGTGTCTGCTTCAGCCCGTACCCTGATGTCTTCCTCTGCCAGCCGAGGGGGCTTCGGATGTGAGTATCCCAGCATCGGAGTTCCTACTCGCCTGGATCCTTCTAGTGTCTCGCTTCAGCCCTTGTCCTGATGTCTCCGTCTGCTTCAGCCTGCTTTTGCCCTGTCTGATGTTGTCTGTTTAAGGACTCTGTCTGCCCTCGCCTCTGTCCGGCCTGCTGCCCATTGCCGTTCCCTGCGGCAGGTCCGAAAAAGCCGGGAACAGTCGGAGGACCGTTCATTAGTCAACTTCCCCGTGTTGGCTACCATGGGCATGCAGGTCTGGCTGAGGGCCGGACTTCCTGCTTCTGTTCCTGCCTGCCGGGCTCACCATGCCTGCTCAGCTCACCTCCCACGGTGTGGCCTTGGGCTCCTCCTGGGGTCCTGCCGTGGCCCAAGGGCTCACCACCCTCCCGAGACGACCGCGCCCGCGCGCGCTCGTAACACTTCATGCTTGTCTTTTTCAGTTACAATGTAAACCGAGATGATATGCAAATTCTGCATGAATCCCGGTATATAAAAATGTTAAATAAATAAATAAATAAATAACTTCCTCAATCTAAGAAGCTATCATAAAAATATAAGAAATACTATACTGGGTCAGACCAAGGGTCCATCAAGCCAAACATCCTGTTTCCAACAGTGGCCAGACCAGGCTACAAGTACCTGGCAAGAACATAAAAACTAAGCAGATGCCATGCTACTGATGCAAGTAATAGCAATGGCTATTCCCTATGTCAACTTGATTAATAGCAGTTAATGGACTTCTCCTCCAAAAACTTATCCAAACCTTTTTTAAACCCAGCTACACTGAATGCCCTAATCACATCCTCTGGCAACAAATTTCAGAGCAAAATTGTGCGTTGATTAAATGTGCTGCTTGTTAACTTCATGGAGTACCCCCTAATCCTTCTATTATCCAAAAGAGTAAATAACCGATTCACATTTACCCTTTCTAGACCTCTCATGATTTTAAAGACCTCTATCATACCTCCTCTCAGCCATATCTTCTCCAAACTGAACAGCCCTAACCTCTTTAGCCTTCCATCACAGGGGAGCCGTTCCATCCCCTTAATTATTTTGGTTGTCCTTCTCTCTACCTTCTCCAGTACAACTGTATTTTCTTTGAGATGCGACAATCAGAATTGGACATGGTACTCAAGGTGTGGTCTCACCATGGAGTGATACAGAGGCATTATGGAATTTTCTGTTTTATTCACCATTCCTTTCCTAATAATTCCTAACATTCTGTTTGCTGTTTTGACTGCTACAGTACACAGAGCCAATGATTTCAATGTATTATCCACTCTGACGCTTAGATCTTTTTTGTGGGTTCGCTTTTAGAACCACTGTCTAATTTTGTGGATATTTTTTTTATGTGATTTTGTCTTTCAGTTACCATCTTATATTGGGATTTAGGGCACATTTATAACTTTTTTGGGACAGCTGGTGATGCCCATGCCACACCTATTAATGGCTACTATTGATGTGACCTCTCTTTATACTAATATCCCTCAGGACAGAGTGATTGAGCTTGCTCGACATTTTTTAGACAAAAAAGATGAACCAGTTCGGGTGCCCACTAGCTTTTTAGTGGATTTGCTCTCCTTAGCTATAAAGAAGATTTTTTTCTGCTTTAACAACTCTTTTTTACAACAGATAAAGGGTGTAGCAATATGTCTTCTATGGCCCCTGATATCACTAACCTATATGTAGGGGTTTTTGAAGAGCAGATATTGACATCTTGTCCTGATGAAATGAAGCATTTTATTGATGACATTATTTTCTTGTGGTTGGGGGAGAGACAGGAATTGGAAGCTTTTTGAGTTGGCTGAATATGCAGTATTCTAATTTGTGTTTTTTATATAGTATTAGTGCAATACACATTTAGTTTTTATATATTGTGATAGATTATGGTGGGAGTGTTGTTTAGTTTTCTATAAACAGAAAAAATACAGATCAGTATATACTCCTGAATTACATAAGTTGCCGTCCTAAGTGGCTTAGACAGAATTTACCAGTTGGACAGTTTCTTAGATCGAGGAAGTTATATTGGATCATGGAGGAATATGAATGTGAATCCCAGGAAATGTGTAATAGATTTAAAGAAAGGGGATATTCATCGAAGATTTTGAAAAACATCTTATAAGAGGGGGTGTTGGGCCAATCGGTAGTTATTGTTACAATCAACTCTCTCTTGTGATGATTCGTGGCTGGTTTGTGTCTTCCCGTTTTCCTCAGAGACTTGGAGGGTTCAACACAGGGACATTTTTAGATTGCACCCAGTGTTTCAGGAAAGCCTGACTTTTGCATTGACACGGGCCCGAAATGTGAGAGATAGATTGGTACGGTCCTGTGTTGAAGAAATTGACAGATGTAAAGGGGACTTTGCATGCAGTCTTTGTAACATGTGTCTACTATCATTTAATGGTGAGTTGTTTTGCCTATCCAATTGCCATCCTTTTCACATGTTTTCATTCACCACTTGTGAGTCAGCAGGAGTTATTTATTTGATATGGTGTCCCTGTGACCTTGTCTATATTTGGAAGACAATTAGGCCAGTGAAGAATAGAGTTCAGGCACACTTGAGATGTATTAGATGTGGTAGAGTAGAGGCACCCCTAGTCCTGCATTGGAATAACCAAGGCCATAATGTTAAAGATATTAGATTTCTAGTTCTATAAAAGGTACAGCAACAGGGTAGGGGTGGTATTTTTGGAAGATTGTTGGTGCATCGGAGGTGGACCCTTGGGCCAAGTTGGGGTTGACACAACCCGTAGGTAGGGACCTATGAGTCCCCACCGTCAGCAGGTGGAGTGGGCTGATAGGCAGAAGCCGCTGGAGCTTCACCTATACCAGCCCTCATTCCCTGCGGGTTGAGCCTTTGGGTGCTGGGTCTGGCAGGACTTAGGTGGGCCTCGAGGTTGGTTAGTAAGAGTTGTTGGTTCAGCCCAGAGACAGCAGGCGATAGGTGGTGTAGTCCTATTCTGGACTGGGTAAGGTACTGGAACTTGGGCACCAATGTAACTAAGTTTGGCTGAGGGCACCCGAGCAAAGGTAGGCCGAAGACTACGTCCAGGGAGTAGGCTAGGAGAGACATCAATGAAAGGCTTGGATCAGGGCCGATGGCAAAGCAGAGGTCGTGGCAAGCAATGCTGAGATCTGATCATGGAGAAGTCAATAGAAAAGTCAATCAAAGCAATGTTCAAGGTCTGGAGATAGGCTGTAGAGTAGTCAGGTGTAGCAAAGGTCTGGGTCTGGAGATTGGCAGTAGCATAGTCAGGTGTAGCAAAGGTCTGGGTATGGAGATAGGCAGTAGTGTAGTCAGGTGTAGCAGAGGTCTGGGTCTGGAGATAGGCAGTAGGTTAATCAGGCGTAGCAGAGGTCTGGGTCTGGAGATAGGCAGAAGCGTGGTCAGACGTAGTGGAGGTCTGGGTCTGGAGATAGGCTGAAATGTGGTCATAAGAATATGCCATACTGGGTCAGACCAAGGGTCCATCAAGCCCAGCATCCTGGCTCCAACAGTGGCCAATCCAGGCCACAAGAACCTGGCAAGCACCCAAAAACCAAGTCCATTCCATGTTCCTGCTGCTAGTAATAGCAGTGGCTATTTTCTAAGTAAACTTAATTAATAGCAGGTAATGGACTTCTCCTCCAAGAACTTATCCAATCCTTTTTTAAACACAGCTATACTAACTGCACTAACCACATCCTCTGGCAACAAATTCCAGAGTTTAATTGTGCGTTGAGTAAAAAAGAACTTTCTCATATTAGTTTTAAATGTGCCCCATGCTAACTTCATGGAGTGCCCCCTAGTCTTTCTATTATCCGAAAGAGTAAATAACCTATTCACATCTACCCATTCTAGACCTCTCATGATTTTAAACACCTCTATCATATCCCCCCTCAGCCATCTCTTCTCCAAGCTGAAAAGTCCTAACCTCTTTAGTCTTTCCTCATAGGGGAGCTGTTCCATTCCCCTTATCATTTTGGTAGCCCTTCTCTGTACCTTCTCCATCGCAATTATATCTTTTTTGAGATGCGGCGACCAGAATTGTACACAGTATTCAAGGTGCGGTCTCACCATGGAACGATACAGAGGCATTATGACATTTTCAGTTTTGTTCACCATTCCCTTTCTAATAATTCCCAACATTCTGTTTGCTTTTTTGACTGCCGCAGCACACTGAACTGACAATTTCAATGTGTTATCCACTATGACACCTAGATCTCTTTCTTGGGTTGTAGCACCTAATCTGGAACCCAACATTGTGTAATTATAGCATGGGTTATTTTTCCCTATATGCATCACCTTGCACCTATCCACATTAAATTTCATCTGCCATTTGGATGCCCAATTTTCCAGTCTCACAAGGTCTTCCTGCAATTTATCAAAGCAAAGTCGGTATCCGTGCAGTCAATCCATAACATAGACCGGGCAGGAACGAAGAAAACAGGAACCAGAAACATTGAGGGTCAGGAACAAAGCATAGAGATGATTCTCTATCAGCAATGAGTACTTGAATAGCGAGGAGATCTGTTGCAGAGGCAATTCTATGGAGCGAGGCCTGAGCTTAAATACACTGAAGAGTTTGATGTCATCATCCGGGGCTGCAGCCATGTTCCCACCGCGGGCCCTTCTAAAGGATCAGTGAAGAGCGCACGCACGCCTAAGGAGGGGCGCGGCATGGGTAGTGGCGTCTCTCTGCAGACCACGCGGAGAGGCCCGATGAGCAATGGCATCTTGACCTGAGACACTGGGAGCAGTGGAGGAGCCGGAGACACCAGGGGTGGCCCGAGGTCAGAGCTGGCAGCCTACCGCTGCTAGCGAGGAGGAACCAGAAGCTGGAGTCTGTATAGAAAGGTGAGAGGGCCATGCTGCGGGTCTGCCATGGATGGCACGCGTAACATCCTACATTTTAAAATGGAACACGGTGGCCTCGAGGATCTGAATAAGAAGGTCAAGTGGAGGTCTGATTTTTGAGATAGGAGTATGAACTTTAATTATGTTCTCTATAACATCCATAGTGGAATGGTTTAAAGGAAGAGAGTGCCTTATGAAGTAACATCTGAGTGATGTGTCATGCCATTGGACAGTGGACATTTAAATTTGTTTGTTTTAGAAGGATAGATACTCAAATCTTGGAATTGAACGTTTTTTTCTGAAAATAGTGGTGAGTGCTTTTTAATGGAGTTTTAGGGAAGATGGTTGGGAGTTTTAGGTTTGTTTTCTAATAATATATTTCTTTCAAGAATGATTGATGGTTTCCTATGATGCAGGCACAGATTTGTGCCGAAACGCTGCAGCCTCGAGAGAAATATCATTTCAGCAATGTCCGTTTGCAATGTTTAAAAGGAAGTACTAGAAGAGGTAACAAGTCAGTAATGCCTGTTGCAGTGTGATTATGTACCTCAGTGCAAGAGCACAATATGGATAAGAAGACTACAGCTTAAAAGATTATGTGAGAGAGGAGAGAGGTTTGTCCTTTAACAACATGACAAGTCATTTGGGGACTTTTATTGGATGATTTTCAGAACTTCCTGGAACTGGAATCTAATCAATCTTTGAGCTCCATGGAGAATGCACATAGGGGCAGATTTTAAAACCCTGGCGCTTTATGCACGCCAGGCCAATTTTCAAATGAGCCTGGCCACGCACGTAAACCCCAGGACGCGTTTAAGTGCTGGGGCTTTAAAAGGGGGTGGGGAGGGGGCGGGGCAAGGCTAGAGGTGCCCAGTACAGTGGCCATCCTTAATTGGAGCAGACTGGGAGGGAACTGGGGAAGGTCAGGATGCGTCACTGTGTGGAAATTGCATAAGTATCCCCTCTTGTGTTCGCCACCCAGCGTGCATATGTTATAAAATCGGCACGTCCATGTGGTGCGCCGGGAAGTGCGCGCACATAACGCATGCGCATTTCTTTTAAAATCCACCCCATGGTGTAATAAAGTAATTATTAATACATTTTGTCAAAGAGATAGATGTGCAAAAGAGATCTCAATGATACTGTTCTGGGCTTGTATTTTGATGCTGTGTTAGAAAGAATAGTTGGGGCATTTTTTTGTTTTCTGTATATGTAGAGATGGATACAGATCCAGGAGAGGAAAAGACTGTTTTATTTAAACCTGACATCCTAATTAAAAAGGATGAGAAGTACGATCAATAAGGCTTTAACCTGCATCAAGTGACCACCTAGATGATGACAGAAATAAACTGAATACACTAATGTGCAGCAAAAACAATTACTCAGAAAGTCCTACCATCAAGGAGAGAAAGCCAGAAATGAAGGAGAAAGATATGCAATCTTTCTTGGAAAAATTATACAGAATCAAAAAATAAAATCATTGTGCACCAAGCTGCCATTGATAGACAAGTACCTGAAAGGATTAACAACATAAAAAGAGAGAAAACCACCAAAATATCAAGCTACGACATGCTGCACTAAAAGAAAGTGGCCTTAAATTATTATACACCAACAATAAATGTGAAACTGAAAAGCTGCAGAGGTGAAAAGAAATCAGTAATGAAAAGGCACATTAATGCTGCTAAAACACCACCTACCAAAAATGAAAACAAAAAAGTTCTGGAAAAAATTTTCATGAGGATCCTGTAGAGCACAACGGAGAAGCAGAATGGCTACCCAGAAAAAGGAGAACATGGAGGAGGTGACATCAAAATTATGGATTGGCCTGGAAACCAGGTTAAAAGAAACCCACATTGCAAGTGTCCTGACCCTGAATGAGTGCTCAAGTTTTGGCTTAAACATTCAGGGTTTGATTTTAAAAAGTCCGCGAGCGCATCTATGTGCGTGTGGTTTCTGGTGCATGCACACGGTCGTACTGATTTTATAACATGCTCGCGCCGGCGCGTGCATGTTATAAATTTCAATGGCTGCGTGCACATGCATGCTGAATTTTAAAATCCACGCATGCATGTGCGGAAGACCCACAACTTGCGTGCACGGGAGGAGGGGGGGTTGAAATCTTCGCACGGGGATGCGATCGGGCCTTTGCCCACTTCCCTCCCAGTCTGCTCCAATTAATTCCTGGACTGATCGATTACATCAAGTTGACCTGGAAAACATGGCAGACTTCACTCCATCTGAGTTATGAAGATGGGTAATCTGTCATTCAAAATCAAGATTCAACAAGAAATATTTCAGGAAGATTCCCTGGCACTGATATTGTTTTGTCTGTCATTGATACACTGAGTACCCTTTAGAAATACTTTGGTTATGGAGTTAGCCTTAATGCTAGAGTCACTTATGCGCAACTGATGATATTTCACCTACTGTTTGTAGATGGTTTGAAACTACATCTTGATGCACAGGAAGTGGACCCTTGGGCCGAGGTGGGGTTGATGCTACCAGTAGGAGGGATCCTACGGGTCCCCACCGTCGGCAGGCAGGCTGGAGCTTCGCCAATACCAGCCCTCGTTCCCCGCGGGTTGAGCCTTTGGGTACCAGGGCCGGCAGGATTTAGGTGGCTCTCCATGTGTAGTCGTCGACTAGAAGATGGACAGGTCAGCCCAGAGGCAGCAACAGCAAAGCTGAAGAGTCTGTACTGGACAAGGCAGAGTCTCGGAGACCCAGGCACCAATAGGAACCAAAGTCTGACAGGGGGTGCCCGAACAAGAACAGGCCAAAGCCTGAGAGGCCACGTCCAGAATGAAGACAGTAGTGGCATCATAGAACAAGCTGAAGTCAGGGAAGGCGGCAATCAAGGAGCAGAGGCAAGGCAAGGTTGAAGTTAAGTCCAGGAGAGAAGCAATGAAATGGTCAGGCGAAACGGAAGTCTGGACAAGGAGATGATCAGTAGCGTGGTCAGGCACAGCAGAGGTCTGGACATGGAGATGATCAGTAACTTAGTCAGGCGAAGCAGTGGTCGGGTCCAGGAGCAGATCAATAGCATAGTCAGGCAAAGCAGTGGTCGGGTCCAGGAGAAGATCAATAGAGTAGTCAGGCAAAAGAATGGTCGGGTCCAGGAGAAGATCAATAGCGTAGTTGTGCAAAGCAGTGGTCAGGTCCAGGAGAAGATCAATAGCTTAGTCGGACAAAGCAGTAGTCAGGTCCAGGATATCAGTCCGAGGAAAGCTGGATAGCATGAACACAGGAACGAAGAAGACAAACCAGTAATAGGAACTCGCAGGGATCAGGAACCAGGAACATGAAGGAATCACCAGGAAGCAACGAAGTATATGACCAGTGTGGAGACCTGTTGCAAAGGCGACTAACAGGAGCTGAGCCCAGCCTTATATACCTGAGCTTCAGTGACATCATTATCTGGGGCCGTGGCCAAGTTCCCACTGCAGGCCCTTTAAAGGAAGCAGAGATGCGTGCACACCTAGGGAGGGGCGTGGTGCTGGATGGTGGAGTCTCTCCATGGACCACGTGGAGAGGCCCGCCGTGGAGCACAGGAGGCCGTTGTAGAACCAAGAATGCTGGGAACTAGGGATGTGCAGAGCAAAATTTTATGTTCATATTTTTTATGTCCGAAAGGGGGTCCCACTTGCGGCCAATATGGACATAAAAAAAATCCAATGAGTTGGGTATATGTACATATGTGCAAAAAAAAAATTTAAACCCCCTCACCCTCCTTAATCCCCCCCCCCAGACTTACCACAACTCCCTGGTGATCGAGCGAGGAGTGAGGACGTCATTTCTGCAATCCTTGGCGAGAAGCATGTGACGTCGGTGGCACGTCGAGTGACGCGGCGTCACGTGATTCCCGGCTCGTTCGCGCCGGACGGCTCGTTCGGCCCAAAAAGAACTTTTGGCCAGCTTGGGGGGGCCTCCTGACCCCCCCAAGCTGGCCAAAAGTTCTTTTTGGGCCGAACGAGCCGTCCGGCGCGAACGAGCCGGGAATCACGTGACGCCGACGTCACGTGATTCCCGGCAAGTTCGCGCCGGACGGCTCGTTCGGCCCAAAAAGAACTTTTGGCCAGCTTGGGGGGGCCTCCTGACCCCCTCAAGCTGGCCAAAAGTTCTTTTTGGGCCGAACGAGCCGTCCGGCGCGAACTTGCCGGGAATCACGTGACGTCGCGTCTGAGTGACGCGGCGCCACGTGATTCCCGGCGAGTTCGCGCCGGACGGCTCGTTCGGCCCAAAAAGAACTTTTGGCCAGCTTGAGGGGGTCAGGAGGCCCCCCCAAGCTGGCCAAAAGTTCTTTTTGGGCCGAACGAGCCGTCCGGCGCGAACGAGCCGGGAATCACGTGACGCCGGCGTCACTCAACGTGCCGCCGACGTCACATGCTTCTCGCCAAGGATTGCAGAAATGGCGTCCTCACTCCTCGCTCCATCACCAGGGAGTTGTGGTAAGTCGGGGGGGGGATTAAGGAGGGTGAGGGGGTTTATATTTTTATTTTGGCTCAACAATCGCGATTTCCCACATATCGAACATATCTATGTTCGATATGTGGGAAATCCGATCGTTTATGTCGAATCAATTTTTTAAGTAAAAAAAAAATATGAGTTGCGTTTTACTAATGCGGTCAATCCGAATGCACACCCCTACTGGGAACAGCCCGGGGATGGAGCCGACTGCCTACAGGCGCGAGAGAAGTGGAGCCAGATGCTGGATTGGGCAGCAGAGGGTAAGAGGGCCTGGCCGTGGACCTGCTGCAGCCAGCACACACAACACATCTCTTGTGGTAGCCATTTAGCAGAACAATTCTGACTAATGAAGAGTATCTCAGATGATATTAGGATGACATTTGACCTGGACAAATGTTCAGAGGTGACCTTCCTTAGAGAAAATCTATTTAAAACTGAAAACATCTAACTGCAATATAAAGCATCTTGTTCAGGAAGGTTCATCTAAATATCTAGGAGCAAAGGAATGTGCAACAATCCGGCACAAATCACTGAGGAGAAAAGGTCAGCCAATAGTACTGCAGAGACTGAAACTGATATTGAGAACTGCTTTAACAGTACAAAATAGGAAAATGTAGCAGAAAGAGAGCAAAATAGTTCTATTTGTATTGGATGCTACTGGTCTGATTAAAAAGAATTTTCAAGCACACCTGATATGTTGCCTATGTATATTACACATATAAACTTCAGAAGTAGGCTTTCATTGGCACATTGCAATTATTAAGAAAAGCATTAGCAGTAAATATGAGAGACTGAGATCATTCCCAATAAACTCTGGTTTATAAATGAGTTTCAGTCTTGTCATAATATGCACAAAACAAACCCATTTGGAAACACTGAACACAGGAGAAACATCTATGAAGAATAACGTCACCAGCATGGTGGGCAGTTTCTTGAATTGCGGCAGCAGATCCTTCATGTTGTATAAGTCCTCCATTTATGTGTTGCCCAAATAAACAAAGTACACTTCCTTCAACTTGTCATGGATAGCCACCACCATGGCCCAGTTAATTAATTTGTCCTTGAACTTGGTCAACTATATTAACTGCAGTAGAGCAGGTTTGGTTGGAATTTCATGATGATGATGCCTTCCATTTAGAAAGCATTGGTGTAGAAAGCAGTGATGCTATGGTAGGGTGTCATGTGTTCTTTGGTTCGTACTCAGAACTCAAGGAAGGTCAGTAACAAATTCTGCCATGCCTGTGTCATGTATAGCCAATTATGCCATCCAAGACTTAGGGCAATGTCCAAAGAAGTAGACGTGGAGGAAAGAATACTGCAAGGCATGAAGAGACAGACATAACAGCAGGAACACTGGTGTTAACCCCCCAAAGCAAAGGGTAAGGAACAAACGCAGTGGCATCGCCATCCCAGGACATAGAGTGAGGGGCAAAGCAACAAGCAGAGTGGCATCAAAATCGCAAGGTATATAGTGAGGGGTAAGGTAACAAGCACAGTGGCCTGAACACCCTAAAGCATGGAATACAGAGAGGGGCAGTAGGTACAGTGGACCCAGAACCCCAGAACACCAAAAGAGTCACAAAGGGCACCAACAATAGCGACTTTAACACTGCAAGGCACCGAGAGAGTGAAAAGCAAGAGAAACAGTAGCAAGAATACCCCATGGAACTGTGAGAGAAACAAAGTGGTACCAACAGTGTCAGGAGTTCCCCAGGACACCATGAGAGTGGCAGAAGCAGGCCAGGTGGTAACAGCCACCTTAAAGAGGTTTTGCCAACGTGCAGCTGGTATGCCAGATTGCAATTTTATGCCAATAGATCTGTGTCCATGTCTTCAATGGGCTCTGTGAGATAGCATGTGACTGAAATTTGTGTTGAGGTTTCCTACGCTGGAGGGATAATATCTGCTTCCCAACCTCTGCAGCCCCACGTCAAGTTCCCAGCTTGGAAGTCCCAAGGTCACAGGTTCAAACCCCATCAACTCTGACAGAATGTGCCCCCTCCAAAAGACCTCTGGTGTCCCAGACCTAACCCATAAAAGTACAGTCCTGAATGAATATGGATCCTGATCTTGCCAGGCTGGGATAAGGGCTTAGCATAGGGTCTGTTGGATTCATGGATGCAGGAACTGGACCAGCTGATGTGGAGCTCACCGGTGGAAATGCAGGTTCTGGAGCTGTAGAGAGATAGCTGTTGCCAAATTCACTGCTGAACCAGGTAAGAAGTACTGGAATCTCTAGGACAGCCTGGTGTAGACTCTTTGAACTTGTTAGTAAGGCTTGCTGCAGAACCATCACAGAAGTGACTGGAGTGGTCTGGAGAAGAATCATTGCCGGAGCTGGCTTGGTGTGGAGTGAAGCTGTGGCAGGAGCTGGTTGAAAACGGACAGTTGACACTGGAGTTGCTAAAGAAGGATTGCCTTGTAGCAAAGGTCATTGGGGGCAGAGGAAACAGCCTGGAGCAGAGTCACAGAAGCCTCTTGTTGTGGGCCAAAGGCCCATGCTGAAAATTTGATTCATCATCTCTCCATAGGCGATGATTGCAACTGAACAACAAGTACATTTTAAAAGGTGCACTTGTGCCCCCTTAAACGCGTGTATTGGGCACATGAGCAAACATATGCTCAATTTTATATTGTGCATGCAAGGGCACGTGCACCATTTAAAATATCCCTACCGCCCGTATGTGTTGGAGCCTTGCACAAGTACTCACAAGTGACTGAGAGAGAGAATACAAGCTATAAATGCTAGGACTTGTAGGAAAGCTAGCAGTGTCTGCAGCCCTATAGCAAGTTCATGGCCCTTAAAACCCACAGTCTATGGACTCAAACCCCATCGACCCTGATGCAGAAATATAATGAGTCATCACAGCAGGGGGGTCAAAGAATCTTTTTTTCAATAGCAGACAAACTCTGGCTTGTTTTAGAGATTTTGGGACATGCCTGTGGATAAATAGGTGTTTACCATGGAGGAAATGAACTTAGATAAACCTATTTCTGGTTTCTTAAATAAGAAAGATGGCATAGAGAGAGAAAGAAGCTGGGCACATAGTGCTCAACAAAGATGCATGCCTGCTGGGGAAGTCAAACTGAAGGCAACGTATTACTAGTCAGGCATCGTCATCAAGCTGTTGACTTAAGGAAGGAAATAAATCAGCAGCAGCAGAAAACTCCTTACTTTATGCACAAAAAAATGCAGGAAAGCCAGCAGTTGTGCAATCCCTGCAGTTTGGTGGTAACTCACTGGTTCTATTTGAAAATAATCTGAAAAGGTTCTTTTGGACAATTGTCCACATGTTTGATTTTATTATAAAGATACCTCCTTTTAGCTATTTTAGCTGGTAATGTTTAACCACATCTTTACAGAACACCTTGTAAGCACAACACCTTGTCAGTGTTGTGCTTACATCAAAGCCTTTCATGGTGGCGATCTTGTCTTAATAATAACCTCAATCCAGCATGATACCAAGGCTGGACCGAGTGGATGTTAATAACATGATGCTTGACAGGAGCAACATTATTCATCTGGTTGAGCTATTGTGTGGAGAGAGACGAAGAAATGGCAGAAATATTAAATGAATACTTCAGTTCTGTGTTCACTAAAGAGGACCCTGGAGAAGGACCGACACTAGTTAACAAGAAACTGGAGGGGAATGGAGTAGATGTAACTCCATTCACAGTAGAAAATGTATGGGAAGAGCTGGTGAAACTGAAAGTGGACAAAGCCATGGGGCCTGATGAAGTTCATCCCAGAATACTGAGGGAGCTCAGAGATGTGCTGGCGGGTCCGCTGTGTGACCTATTCAATAGATCCCTAGAAACGGGAGTGGTGCCGAATGATTGGAGGAGAGCGGTGGTGGTCCCGCTTCACAAGAGTGGGAACAGAGAAGAGGCTGGTAACTACAGACCGGTTAGCCTCACTTCGGTGGTGGGAAAAGTAATGGAGTCACTGTTGAAAGAGAGAATAGTGAACTATCTACAGTCGGGAGAATTGCTGGACCAGAGGCAGCATGGATTCACCATTGGAAGATCCTGTCAGACAAATCTGATTGACTTTTTTGACTGGGTAACCAAGGAATTGGATCAAGGAAGAGCACTCGATGTCATCTACTTGGATTTCAGCAAAGCTTTTGACACTGTCCCGCACAGGAGACTGTTGAATAAAATGAAAAGCTTAGGAGTGAGTGCCGAGGTGGTGGCCTGGATTGCAAACTGGTTGACGGACAGAAGACAATGTGTGATGGTAAATGGAACTCTCTCTGAAGAGAGAGCGGTTTTAAGCGGTGTACCGCAGGGATCGGTGTTGGGACCGGTCCTTTTCAATATCTTTGTGAGCGACATTGCGGAAGGGATAGAAGGTAAGGTATGTCTTTTTGCGGATGACACTAAGATCTGCAACAGAGTGGACTCGCCGGAAGGAGTGGAGAGAATGAGACGGGATTTAAGGAAGATGGAAGAGTGGTCGAAGACATGGCAGCTGACATTCAATGCCAAGAAGTGCAAAGTCATGCATATGGGGAATGGAAATCCGAATGAACTGTATTCGATGGGGGGAGAAAGGCTGATGTGCACGGAGCAGGAGAGAGACCTTGGGGTGATGGTGTCTAATGATCTGAAGTCGGCGAAACAATGTGACAAGGCGATAGCTAAAGCCAGAAGAATGCTGGGCTGCATAGAGAGAGGAATATCGAGTAAGAAAAGGGAAGTGATTATCCCCTTGTACAGGTCCTTGGTGAGACCTCACCTGGAGTATTGTGTTCAGTTCTGGAGACCGTATCTCCGAAGAGACAGAGACAAGATGGAGGCGGTCCAGAGAAGGGTGACCAAAAAGGTGGAAGGTCTTCATCAAATGACTTATGAGGAGAGATTGAAGAATCTAAATATGTACACCCTGGAGGAAAGGAGGAGCAGAGGTGATATGATACAGACTTTCAGATACTTGAAAGGTTTTAATGATCCAAAGACAATGACAAACCTTTTCCATAGGAAAAAAATCAGCAGAACCAGGGGTCACGATTTGAAGCTCCAGGGAGGAAGATTCAGAACCAATGTCAGGAAGTATTTCTTCACGGAGAGGGTGGTGGATGCCTGGAATGCCCTTCCAGAGGAAGTGGTGAAGACCAGAACTGTGAAGGACTTCAAAGGGGCGTGGGATAAACACTGTGGATCCATAAAATCAAGAGGCCATCAATAAAGAGTGGGTGGCTAGCCAGAATGACGGCTACTGCCTGGAGACAATACCCTTATTCAATAAACATACACATGGTTACTGTGACTCCAACATCGCTCTAAGCTACAACAGCAAGAGGAAATGTGGAAAAAAGGATTTGCACTCACAAAGTGGGGAGTAGCTGGCTTGTTACGGCGGTTACTACCCCAAACCAAATAAGCCTGATACTTCACTTTCAATGCATATCCAGCATAGCTCTCTGCTTCAACGGCAGGGGAGAAGAAAACCTGATACTTCACGCATATCCAGCATAGCTCCCTGCTTCAACAGAAGGGGAGAAGAAAAACTGATACTTCACGCATATCCAGCATAGCTCTCTGCTTCAACGGCAGGGGAGAAGAAAAACTGATACTTCACGCATATCCAGCATAGCTCTCTGCTTCAACGGCAGAGGAGAAGAAAAACTGATACTTCACGCATATCCAGCATAGCTCTCTGCTTCAACAGCAGGGGAGAAGAAAAAAGGATTCGCACTCACAAAGCGGGGAGTAGCTGGCTTGTTACGGCGGTTACTACCCCAAACCAAATAAGCCTGATACTTCACTTTCAATGCATATCCTGCTTCAACGGCAGGGGAGAAGAAAAACTGATACTACAAGCATATCCAGCATAGCTCCCTGCTTCAACAGCAGGGGAGAAGAAAAACAACCAATAAGGGCTGAATAACACAGTCTGGGTAAAACAAATAAGCATGGGTGTAGCTTGCTTATTGCGGCGGTTACTTCCCCTACTACCCATAACTAATCAAGCTTGATATTTCACTTGGTTGCAGCTCCATCACTGCTCTCTACATTAATGGTGGGGGTGGAAGGGAAATAGAACCAAAGAGCTAAGAGAAACAGATAAGTATGAGAAAAAAATGTGAAGCTTGCTGGGCAGACTGGATGGGCCGTTTGGTCTTCTTCTGCCGTCATTTCTATGTTTCTATGTTTCTATATTCCAGTTATCTACCTGTCTATCAAGTGATAAATCATAGAAATTCCCAGGAAAATGGAATAACTTAGCAACTAAAAAAAATCAAAATTAATCTGCTTATATCCCTCACTATCTAAATAGTCCCTAGAAATAAAACCTGGCTAAGATCCAGTAGTTTGCAGACCATTCCTGTAGGCACCTCCACTGGATTGGTCAGCAGTGCGCTATAAAAGTAGCTGGTGCATGTAGCGCAGTGTGGCATTCTGAGATGTCTTTTGGCTTTTTGAGGTGACGTTTTGGAAAGTAGGAAGAGTGTAAAAGTGATCCCATTTCCTCTACAAGAGGAAGCAGACTCTGCCTTTGCCAGCATTTCCAGAAGTCTGAAAGGGATTATTTGGGAGAGTGAGGAGAAGAGTGTAGAGCTGTTTTTGTTTTGGGATTTTAGGTATTTTTTGAGATCCTGAGTGTTGCGCCCATCGGTCGCAGATGACTGCGCCCTCTATTGCTCACCTTTTTTCTGCCTGACTCAGTCCATTTCGGAAAGATGGCTGCCTCCGCTTCTCCACACCAAACCCTCCGGCGTCCCCGGGCCGGCATGGGCGATTGCGTTCGCCATCTTTCTCCAGGAGTCACCTAGGGCACATGCATGCGCGCAGCCCCGTCCTTTATGTGCATCATGGCGGGAACCTCAGGGGCATCTCCACCGCATGACATCACTAGCTCTGGTACTTAAACTCCATTCACAATTCGTAATACGAGTTAGCAAGGAATCCTCCATGCTGATCTCTCCACGTTACTAGACGCTCCTGCACTGTGTACTCTCGCTCCAGGACGACTTAGGTACCCGCTCCATGGGGACCTTGCCTCGCTCTTCTTTACCCTCAGAGGTATTCAGCTACCAACAAGGACGTCTAAGATACCCGCTCCTTGGGGGCCTTGCCTTGCTCCTATCTACCCTTCGGGGTTGCCTACCTATTACCAGGACGCCTACGGAACCCGCTCCTCGGGGGCCTTGTTTGTCCGAGACCACCGCCCCTCGGGGGTTCTCTCCTACAACAACTACCAGCATCAGAGTGAGTACTACCGCTCCAGTTCTGTCTTTGTATTGTCTCATCTTTCTCTCCATAGATCCTCGGCCTACCCCGCACCGCGGACCACTACCAGATCTATTGGCCTCTACATCTAAGCTTGGGTTCTCGGCCTACCCCAGTTCGCGAACCACTACCAGACCCTTCTCCCTCTTGGGACCTGGTGAGACTGTGGAACTGCCTTTTCCACCTTGTAACCTACAGATGGAACATTGCCATCTGGCTTCTCCTCTCCTAGCTATAATCAATAGCCTTTCCTCGGGTTACCATCTACATTGCAGTACAATAAAGCTATTTCTCTGTGTCTATCGCTGCCTTGAGCTAGCTAGGGATGTGAATCGGGCTTCAGACGATTGAATATATTGTACGATATTTTCAAAATTGTCAGAAATCGGGGGCTCCCCCAAAACGATAGGAAAACCCCACAAAATTGTTTGTGGGGGTTCTCTTATCGTTTTGGGGGAGGGCGGGAAAAACAGCACACAAAAATAACCCCTAAACCCACCCCGACCCTTTAAAACTAATCCCTTAGCTTCCCCCACCCACCCGACCCCCCCAAAAACTTTTTACAGGTACCTGGTGGTCCAGTGGGGGTCCCGGGAGCGATCTCCCGCTCCCGGGCTGTTGGCTGCCACTAATCAAAATGGCGCCGATGGTCCTTTGCCCTTACCATATGACAGGATATCCGTGCCATTGGCCTGCCCCTGTCACATGGAGGGAGCTCCCGGGATCCCCACTGGACCACCAGGTACCTGTAAAAGGTTTTTTTTGGGGGGGTCGGGAGGGTGGGGGAAGCTAAGGGATTAGTTTTAGAAGGTCGGGGTGGGTTTTTTGTTTATCGGCTCAGGCGCAGCCTATAAACAAAACCGCGATCAGGCTGGACGAAAAAAGAAAACACGATGTGAATCGGAAGCGGAATCAGAACCGATTCCAGTTCCGATTCACATCTCTAGAGCTAGCCTATCACTGCAAGTCCCCACAGGGCTCTTACAGTGACCAAGGGCCCACGCTTCAATGTCAAAGTACAACACTGAGCCTGACTTGGAAGGTCAGGAAAGTGTTGTGACTCCCTCTGTCTAGTTCAAGAAGGGACAACAGTAACCTGCCAACATATTGCGAGAGAAGAGAAATATTTTTGAATAGAGTTTGAACCTTTGTTTTGGGAGGAATTCTTTTGGCCATCTGTTCCTACCCACCTTTAAGAACAAAGAGAATTTTTGGGATCTGAATATCTTTTGGGGTCTTGGCAATGTAAAGCCCCAGTTTACTTCAGAGAAAAAGATAAGGAGATGCCATCCTTACTAGGAGCCTACTCCCTATCACTCAGGGGTGTGCAGTTTTCCTGGTGCCTGCCATCCAAAGAGACACTGGCTCAGCTAAGAGAACTGAGAAAAGGAACTTTGGATAGTTCATTTTTGTATGAAGATTATCCTGAGAATTTATATTGTGAACTGGACTTTACTATTGGTTGCAGAAAATATTTTGTTGAACACCCGACCAGAGTATCCATCCACTATCCAGCATTTTTCTTCAGAGTCAGAGGAACCCTAAAGCAAGGACATCTCAAGCATGAGTATATCTGTGAGAGCATCTGAAAAGACAGACTGAGAGACTGCGTGTCCTGGTCCCTACCCCTGTGAGCCTAGGTCCCCGGAGGCTTACCTTCCTTCCCATCAGAAGAAACCTCGGTCCAGTGGACTGTGTTTAACTGGTGAAAAAAAGAAAGAGTTGAGAGAGCGGCCCAGGGAACTGCAGTGTCCCCTTGCATTCCTGGAGGTCCCCGAAGAGAGGGCTGAACCTAGATGACAAAAACCTCTCAGGGCCTGATATCTGGGATGGAGTGAAAAGGGAATCAGAAGATGGTCAGTCCATGAAAAAGACAGGGTACCAAAGGAATCAGCTAAAATCATATCTTTTCCAGAGACAAAATAGGTCAAGGGTGTAACCGGTAACATGGATGAAGCATTCCCATGGAATGAGATCATCAATTAATGCAAGAAAACTAAGATCAGCAGGTTTAACAGGATTATCAGCACACACATTAAAATCACCTGCTTCAAGATTTAGAGAGTGGCGTATTTGCAAGATCAGAAGGGTTATAAAGGTAGTGGAAAGTGAATTTTGGGGAGGCCTGCATTTGAACCAACAGTGTATCAATTCCCGAAAAGGATCAAATTTTAGCTCTCTCAACTTGATAGATTTTCAAAAGATGATATCTGCTACCCCACCACCTATTTTCTTCCCTCTGTATTTATAAAAAAAATCCCCCAAAACATATAGCCTGGCAGGCATGCTTGAATCAGGCAGAGAACGTCACCCTTTCAAAGCCAGGTCTCAGTGATGAATAGAATATGGAAATCAAGAGAGGATATTAGATCCATAATAAGTGCATATTTAGTAGCAGCCATTGACCTTGCATTAAGATGGCCGCATTGTTGCAATTCCCAGAGAGGGAATATGTCAGACAATGTAAGAGTGAAGTGGAACTCATAGAATAGGGATTCATAGTATGAGACTGAAAGTCATAGATTTTAATTACTTTGACCTTTCCAGTGACTCTAATATAGCAAATCAAACCTCAAGTCCACCAGAACTGCAATTCAAGAGATCCTAGTCACCCAACTGGAAGTGATAGAGTACTTTCCTTAAATATTTCCTTCATAAGCAGCCACAACAAAGGGGTCACGCAAAAAGGAAGGGAATGGTTAATAGAACGGAAAATGTCATAATGCCTCTGTATAGCTCCATGGTGAGACCGCACCTTGAATACTGTGTACAATACTGTGTACAATTCTGGTCGCCGCATCTCAAAAAAGATATAGTTGCGATGGAGAAGGTACAGAGAAGGGCAACCAAAATTATAAAGGGGATGGAACAGCTCCCCTATGAGGAAAGGCTGAAGAGGTTAGGGCTGTTCAGCTTGGAGAAGAGACAGCAGAGGGGGGATATGATAGAGGTCTTTAAGATCATGAGAGGTCTTGAACGAGTAGATGTGACTCTGTTATTTACACTTTCAAATAATAGAAGGACTAGGGGGTATTCCATGAAGTTAGCAAGTAGCACATTTAAGACTAATCGGAGAAAATTCTTTTTCACTCAATGCACAATAAAGCTCTGGAATTTGTTGCCAGAGGATGTGGTTAGTGCAGTTAGTGTAGCTGGGTTCAAAAAAGGTTTGGATAAGTTCTTGGTGGAGAAGTCCATTAATGGCTATTAATCAATTTTACTCAGGGAATAGCCACTGCTATTAATTGCATCAGTAGCATGGGTTCTTCTAGTGTTTGGGTAATTGCCAGGTTCTTGTGGCCTGGTTTTGGCCTCTGTTGGAAACAGGATGCTGGGCTTGATGGACCCTTGGTCTGACCCAGCATGGCAATTTTTTATGTTCTTAAGGCTCACGAAGGGCTGAGCCATTTGGGCTTTGATGAGGCTAGCTTTCAGTACTGCCAGTTTGGAAGTGACATCTGGGCGGGTGAGGCAGTGGCAGGCCCAGAGACTCAGCATGTCCCCTCAAAGTAAGAGGCAGAGCAAGGGTCCTGCAACTAAGAATCCTTGGTGCTAATCCCGGATTTTCTTACATTCTAATATTGATTTTTTTCTTCCATTGCCCTCATTAGGAGGCTGTTCAATACATCAGCCATCATTTCTGCAAATAAATATTTCCTTATATACTTCGTCTGCTAGTTTCAAGAGTACAACTTTAATAGATTCATGCAGCGTGTCATTTTTCTTTTCAGTCCAGGGCCACCCCTTTCAGCCTCATGTTAAGAATCCCTTTCTATAAGTTCCTTTTCATTAAAACATGCTTCCCTCTTATCCATTATTTATCATATTCCCCTTCTGGAAACTGCAACAAAAGCAGAACTCAGGGTGATTCTTCCATTGGATAATAGGATGGTGGTAATTGTTTAATACTGTCCACTCTTGAGTCATCATAAGTCCTAATAAATTTCATTGTGAAACTGAGCAGTTATGATCAGTAGGTTGCAGAGAAGCCTAATCAATACGTCAAAGTCTTTCTACTGTAGCTGTTAATGACTCTGACCTCTCAAATGATTCACTTTAAATACAAAGTACCCACCTAAATAATAACCATGAAGTCAATATTCAAAGGATGCTTAGCCTGATTAGGACTTCTCAAGCTAAGTAGCGGCTGCTGAATATTCCGCTATGTTCAGAGGCTATCACTTAGATGGATAAGTAACTTATCTGGTTAAGCTTTAATCGGATAACTTGTGGGTAGGCAATGGACATAATGGTGCAGCGGATTAAGTTATCTGGTGAAATAACGATATTCGGACTTAGCAGGATAAGTTATGCATCATGGAACTCTGTATATAACCTTCTCTTGTTTATTATTGTTTTTTACTCTCTCCCCGCTCCCAACCTATGTTACTCCCAGTTGAATCCCTCCTATTAATTTATCTAGCCTTCGCTTTGTTACTGCATCTTATTGTTCTCTGTTCTTTGTAAAGGCAATGCCTATATATATACTTTGGTTAGTAAGTTACATGTAAACCGACACGATGTGCAAACGGTTGTCGGTATATAAAACTGTTTAAATAAATAATAATAATCTAAGTTTAGATCTTTCAGTAGCTGGCTATGTTTTGAATATCTACCCCACATTGTTCTGTTTCTTCCTTTACTTTTTATAAACTATATGCAACCACTGCCCTAAGTTTCATTAATACTGTAAGTGTAATTAGGTAGTTGAGCACAATGGAAGAGGAATCAGAAAATTTCATTATGAATGCCATATCAATAAATTACTCCTTTAGCATGCATGTATGTACTCACAAGCTTCTGATGTTTTAGCCCCGTAGAAATACAGCATACATTTCCAAAGGTTATTGTTGTTGAATATTTTTAAAAGAATAGGGAGGGCCATAATCAAAAGCATTTCTATGGGAAATCAATGTTTTACTGCTAGATATGGGCTCTTTTTGAATATATCCTACTCTGGATGTATATAAAAATATGCCCATTGTTAAATTATTATCTACATACTGTGGGGACATTCCCAGGGATAGGGATAGGGATGGCTATGCAACAGTGTGCAAAGCTGTGTCTAAGCAAACTATGGGGCTCATTCACTAAACGTCATTAGGCCATTTACTTCATGAAAAACAGCTTTTTTTGAGCGGTAAATGTCCTAACGCAGGGATAATGAGAGGTATTTCATATACTCAGATTGTTTGAGTCCTGGCACTGCATGCATTTAAATGAGCTCATTAGCATATGACTGCATGCAAATAGCTCATACCTACCCTAAACAATGCAAATCAAATAAAACAACTTGCCAAAAAATGTGCAAGCCGTGCTATTTGTTTTGAAGTTAGCAACTCAAGAGTTGTAGCTAAATTCCCTCAGGAGCTTTGGGTACGTTAAAGTGTATCCTCAAGCTTTTGTGGCCCTATCTTAAAAGGGCTAATGACCTTATGCAAGCCCCCCTCCCAAAAGTAGGCAAATACCCAAGGGGTCTTTACCTGTACCACTTTCCCACCCCGCCGTACTTGGAGGTGGCCATAGCTCCTAAATATTAAAAATGTTAAGTTAAAACATTTTGACTAGGTCCTACGTCCCAAACCCCTCCCCTTCAATCCAAAAATCCAGCCCTAGTAGACTGGGACCCCCATCATAGCCTACCCCTGTACCCCCCCCCCCCCCATTCACAAAAAATGTCCCTTGTAGTCCAGCGGGGAGCATAAGTACCCTCTAGGTTTTGGGCCTGTTGGCCACCATTTTGAAAAATGGCACCACCCAGTCATATGCAAATCTCTGTGGGTAATTTTTCTGGGGGCAATAATCAAACAAAGCTATCCTCATAATTTTGCTTTGATTTTTCATCCAAATTCCATGGGTAAAAAGTACTCATGGGAGGAAGTGACGTCATCCTAGCTGATGGCAGCTTAGCTTTCAAGCTCTTGCTCCACCCGCGCTCTAAACAGCAAAAAAAGCATATTAAACTACTCTCTTTTCTCTCAAACTGTTATACTGCACCGATGGCCGGGAAGAAGAAAACGGTGGACTTCCAGCATTTTGCTTGCCACAAACTAGCAGATGCCGGCCCGCAGGGCAATGACAAGCACGAGGAGCCCAGCCATGATGGAGAACCGAGGGAAGAAGATGACAAATTTCATATCACAGCGGAGGACGCGCCAACGCGTGCTGATTTTCACAATTGGTTTTGCTCCCTGCGCCAAGATTTAAAAAGCTATAAAAAGGAGATTCACGGAATGCTGGATGACTTAACATAAGAAACATAAGAAAATGCCATACTGGGTCAGACCAAGGGTCCATCAAGCCCAGCATCCTGTTTCCAACAGTGGCCAATCCAGGCCATAAGAACCTGGCAAGTACCAAAAACTAAGTCGGTTTTCGCGAGGAACTTTCCAATATGGGCAATAGAGTTGACGAACTGGATAATCGAACTGGATAATCGAGGGGAAAATCAAGTGGAACTGACTAAAGGATTGCACGACACCATACAGGAAATGCAGGAAGAGAATAAAGCCATGCGTTCCAAGCTTGCGGACCTCGAAAACTGTGCACGAAGGGGAAATCTCCGTTTTCGAGGATTTCACGAAACAGCAGAAAACGAGGACTGTGAAGGTACGGTGAGACGCTTTTGCCAATTTTTACTTACTCCTGAAGGGACCGACGTGAGTCCCACTATCCCACATATAAAAATAGATTGGGCGCATCAGATCTTGAGGCCGGCAAGGGCCAATGTTACAAGAGATATAATTGTTTGTTTTCACAACTTCACCCAAAAAGAGCTTATAGCCAGCGCCACTAGAACGAAACCTCGATGGTTGTGGGAGAATCAGGGGGTTTCTGTGTATGCTGACTTTTCGCAGGCGACTATACAAAATCGTTTGGAGCTCAGAGAAGTCACTCAATTTCTATGTACTGCAAATGTTAAATACCGGTGGATGCATCCATTCGGGTTTCTCTATACCTGGGATGGCCTCTCAACTCAAATTCGCTCCGCACACGATGCGGCGGCCATTTTACAGGAGAAGGGTTTCAAACCATCGGCTGAACTAAGTCATCAAAGCAAGCAGATTAGCGTTAAGGAACAGAACCCTCGGTGGCAGAGAGTGGGAGCGCATAATAGCCGGCTCAAACGAAGCTTGGATACTTCTTCAAAAGTTGGGGCAGGCACATGACTTTTGTTTCTATCTGTTTAAGACTCCACAATGTTAAAATGTAGGGGCACACCAGAAAGTCCACAATGAAGTGTGGGTCATCTTTCTCTTAAGTATTAAGTTAAGCAATTGTTACAATATGCTGTTTTATGTTCTGCTTATGCTCATCATGATAGTAGAATTAGTAGGGGAATGTAGTATAATGTTTCTTGAGCGGGGTGGGGGAGTGTATTGGTTGCTATTTTCTTCCTCCAGAGAGGTAGGAGAATGGATCTGCAAGGAGGTGCAGGCAGATCAGTACGGGATTGGGGAGGGGGGACAGGAGAATTATGTGGAAACCAACTATTGGGGGGAATTTTCAGTGAACAGCTTATTTATGGGGCTGTCAAATATTTCGTGTTGAGATGCATGCCAATATTCCGAATATCTATCTCGCATGGGGAGAGGTGCTTTTGGGCATTAGTATGCTGCGCCACAATTTAGGAAGGACTCAGGCATAACTGAATATGGCTCCCATACATGTTGGCTCTATTAACGTTAAAGGGCTAAATACACCGCTCAAGCGCAGGCTGCTTTTTAAAGAATTGGCACTTCAGAAACTAGACATTGTCTTTACACAAGAGACTCACCTAAAGGCTAGACATGAAAATCTTATGAGATCCCGACATTATCCTAATCAATATTATACTCCGTGTGCTAAAGGGGCTAAATATACTGGAGTGGGGATTTTATTTGCCTCACAGTTTATTTTTGAATATACAAAGTGTATTAAAGATTCAGCAGGCAGATATCTGTTATTGGGAATCTTAGTCAATGGAAATCACCGAGCCCGATGGCCTTATAGCAAAATTCTATAAGCAATTTGGCCCATATATTGTTGCTCAGTTGCAGAAAATGTATAACTCTCTGAGGGAATCAGGGAGTCTGACCGGAGAAGCTAACTTAGCGGAATTACGATCCTCCCGAAACCGGGCCGGGATCCAACTATTTGCGGGTCATATCGACCAATATCTTTGATAAATTTGGATTTGAAAATCCTGGCAAAATATTAGCTGGGCGTATTAACAAATATATCACCCAGCTTATACACCAGGACCAGGCAGGATTTATACCAGGAAGGCTGGCAGGTGATAACATCCGCAAATTGTTGAACCTGATCTGGATGGCACACTCTAGTACATCCGAAACTCTCTTTCTCTCCATCGACGCCGAAAAGGCATTCGATATGGTCCGTTGGCCTTTCCTGTTTGGCGTCTTAAACAAGATGGGATTCGGATCCAGATTTTGTAATTGGCTCCATAAACTCTATGATAACCCTAGGGCCTGCTTAAAAATTAATGAGGGATACTCCAGCTCTTTTCAGGTCCAGAGAGGGACTCGTCAAGGGTGTCCACTATCCCTGGTTATTTTCGCTTTATTTTTGGAACCACTGGCTATTAACATCCGCAGGAACAACCTGGTGCAAGGCTTTGAGGTGGGCACAGACACTTGCAAACTATGTCTCTTCGCTGATGACATTATGTTTACAATTAAATCTCCCCACAATTCCTTGTTGGCGATAGAGAAGGAAATTCAGCAATTTAGCGAAGCCTCTGGCTTTAAAGTGAACTGGGAGAAATCAGAGATTCTTAACATTACTTGCTCTCCAGATACAGTAGAGGCTGTACGGCATGCACATCCCTTCAAATGGGCTACTCATAAACTCAAATATCTAGGGGTGCAACTCTCGAGACCCCCTAGCGACTTATTTAAATTAAATTTCTTACCATTAATACACAGAATTTATAGGGACTTGGATATATGGCATGGCCTACCGTTGTCGTGGCTAGGACGTATAGCCAAGGTTAAAATGAACGTACTCCCGAAATTATTATACTTGTTTCAATCCATACCCATCGCGATCCCAATTAACATTATCCAGCGATGGCAACGTGAAATCTTTAGCTTCATTTGGAAGCGCAGGCCTCCACGGGTAAAGAGACAAGTACTTTATCTATCTAAATCAGTGGGCGGTCTAGGAATACCAAATTTTCTTTGGTATTATGTAGCTTCCCAATTGCGGCCCCTTGTAGTTTGGCACAACTCACAAGAACCTAAGCACTGGGCCCGACTGGAACAACACCATCTGGCGGATATGCCTTTGGCTGCACTACCTTGGCAGCCACGGAAAACGTGGAGGGGCTGTCCAGATATGATGCAAACCACCAGAATAACTATGCAAATTTGGGATAGATGGAAGGAACGAAAAGTGGGTTCCAGGGACTATTTCAACTTACTAACCTTTTCCATAATAAAAAATTTCCACCAGGCATTCCCAATCGAGCTTTCTCGGTGTGGAAGGCTAAGGGACTGACACGCTTAGAACACATATGGAGTGGCGATGCCCTGACTTCTTTCCCAATACTGTGTAGGGAACATGATCTAACCTACAGAGATATTCTGTCTTACCAGCAAGTGACTCACTTTTATAGGTGTTCCAATGTGATCCACATGTTGACACCTGAGAAAATTCAGTTTGAGGGGTTCTGCTCTATGCCTAATGATACAGCAAAGCTTATATCCAGGATCTATCAGGTTCTAAATGCACCTACCTCACTTACTACTAGGGCCTCTTTTCTATAACAATGGGAGAATGACTTACCTTATGTACTGGAGGACGAGGCTTGGCTGGTGATCTATCATCAGATCAGTAAAGCCTCCGTCTCCTCAGCTATAGTTGAGAATGGTTACAAGATGCTCTATAGATGGTATTATACACCAGAAAGGTTGCGCAATATGTCAATTCTCCATTCTGCCAGGTGTTGGAGGGAATGTGGGGAAGTTGGGACTTTTATACACATGTGGTGGTCTAGGGCCTGTGTTTCTCCAGTGTGGACACATCTGCAAACTTGGCTTTCCAACGTACTAGGGGAGCACTTCGAGCTAACCATGGAATTTGCGTTACTTCACTATATGGATGACAAGGATAAGAAAGGTTCACAAGTGTTTGGTCTGCAGGCATGCATAGCCATGCGCATGGAGATCGCTAGTTCCTGGAAATCGTCGCAAGGACCTCAATTTTCAGCCTTCTTATGCAGATTAGATTATGTCTGTACCATGAATAAGCTCACAGCAGCTAAAAGACACAATTACCAACTCTTTCACCGCATATGGGATGTATATCTTAAATGGCGCACAGATAGCCCTGATTGACGATTCACTGATGCTCGGAGACGCAGTCTCAGACTATTACGCTCCACAGCCAGTTATCAGACTCCTATCGGACAGTATCAGTTGTTGACACGGGGGGGAGGGGGAGGGAGGCATATAATGGGGGTTATTATTGAAACTCATGGTGAAGCTTGTTTATGGCTTGTTGGTATAACTTTGTTATTGTTGTCACCAATAAACATATAATTATTAAAAATAAAAAAGTACTCATGGAATTTATACTAATGTAGCATGTTTGATTATTGTCTCCTCAATGCCCAAGATTGACAACACTGAAAGTCATAATGCTCTATATAGCCACACAACAGACAAAGAATCCTATTGCTCCTAAAAGTGGTGGCTTCAGAATAGAGTTGAGGTACACTAGTGAGACAGCTTTGTGGAGTTTTGTCTACCACAGTGTTTATTCTTTGTCTGTTGTGTGGCTATATAGAGCATTACAACTTTCAGTATTCTCAATCTATCTATCTTATAGATAGATAGATATAAATAGATATATTTAGATAGAAAGATAGCTAGATATTTTAAATCTAATATATGTAGTGATGACTGTGCTTGCTTGGCAGGTGAAAGATACTAGGCTGATCCTTCACAGGCTATTGTTTTATTCTGACTTTAGTTTGATATGAATCTTGCATCTCAGCTGGGAAGTGGTGAAGGGAAAGCCAGCGATCAGCTGGGATCTCTGGCACTGCAATATTGTAACCGGGTTCCATGGTACAACAGAGACGTAAACTGAGCAGATTCTGCCATTATATACTCTGTCTCAATAAGATTAAATTAGCAATCTAGTAAACAATTTCAAATTTTCCTTTCAGATTTGAGTTCTGACACAATATTGCTGCTCCTATTAAAGTGTTTTCATTTCCTAGGATGGCACAATAGATTTTCTAGTTCTTATAGGAAGCAAACTGCTGTGTTAATCCCCCCAAAAGCAAATTGTATTACAAGTGAAGCTAGTGTCAGAAAATATTAGGCTAAATTGTGGCATATAATGCAAGGGAAACAATTTCCTCAGTGAAGTATTCCCATAAGAAATCTCAGAAAACATTTTCCCAACTGCTGAATAACAAACAAACAAAATGCCTCTCTCCAGATAGTGTATAGTCAGCTCCCAGTAATGTAAGGAAGTAAAGTGCCAACAATTACATTTATTTACCAGCATAATTAGCAGACAGTTAAAGGTAAAAAAAAAAAAAAAAAAGATAAATTAGTCCATAATCACACACATTAACAATGTCATTTGAAGTTCTCATTCTGCAAAAAATGCAATTTTCTGTCTTTTTCTACACTCTGTTATTTACTATACTAGCCGAAATCCCTGGAAATTCCTAGGAGGCCGTTATGAGTTGCCCATCCCTCCCCACTGCCCCAGCATTTCTTACCTTCCTGCTCTGAGCCCCAGTACAGTATATTCAGCTCTATCAGAGACTGCCTTTGCCCCCTCCTCCTGCAGCCCCTGGTGTTGGGTGAGTACTAGGGAGCGCTCCTGATTCCGGGGAGATGTGTACCCTTTGGCCACGACGCGACTGCAGAGAGGAGCTCCATGGAAGCACCGCAGCAGGCAAGACGTGTCCAAGCATGGGAGGAGCAGGCTGGCCACCGAGCCCTAACCTCTGCCAAATCTGCATGCACCGGTAGAGACCCAACAACGCAATGCTGTTTTCTGAGGTAGCCCTCCGGCCACTCGATAGCCCTTTCGGACCTGCCACTAGGAAGCGGCAGATGCAGCAGGATGGACAAAGGTCGAGGACAGGCGATGGTCCTGGAACATGGACCAGATGGGACCTCGGCCTTGGACTAGGCTTGACAATTGTACAAGGTGAGGAAGCTTGGAGGCCCAGACGAGACGAAGACATGTGGAGCTTGGGACTCAGATGAGACGAGGACACTTGAAATCTCAGGTGAGATGAGGATGCTTGGTACTTGGGAGCTCAGACGAGAGGAGGACAAGAGGTAACTTGGAGCTCAGATGAGACGAGGACAAGAGGTAACTTGGAACTCAGACAAGATGAGGACATGAGGTGGCTTGGAACTCAGAAGCAATATGCTCAGATATAGATGAAGATCAGTGGTGGATTCTAGAGAGTCAGGCGGGTATCCGGATACTCCGAAGAGGACTTGGAACTTGGGAAGACTCAGACGAGGAAAAGGACTCAGGATACTCGGTCACTTAGACAGGCACTGCCCCTCAGGGTGCCCTACACAGCCGACATGGGCTTGTCGCGGACCACTCTGTACAACTGCACACCCTAGACAACCTGAAGAGGCTGGTTGCAGACCATGCGGAGGGTGGAATCTGTGCAGGACTGAGGCTCAGGACGAAGGAGGAATACGGGCAGCGCTCGAGGACAGATCCAACCAGAAGAGGGCTCCAGCCACCAAACTCAGACACCGGATAGATACGGATTTACTCCCAGGAAGGTTAGCTGAAGATGAAGTCTGAGGTGAGGCAAAGCTGGACCCGGAGTGAGGGACTGATGGTACTTCAGGGTCAGGACTCAGAACATCAGGGCTGGAACGTAGGACAGCGGGTACGAAAGGACACTGGTACCTCGGGACATCAAGACATCTAAAGACATGGGTACATCTGGACTTCTGGAGACACAGAGACATCAAGGACCTCTAGAGAGGAGGTCCTCAGGGACATCTGGAACATGACGGAAGAAGACTGAGAAGACAGAGATGTCTAGACATCCAAAGACAAGGGGACTTCTGGACATCCAGAGATGGGGAGACATCTGGACATCTGGAGCCAAGGGGATGTCTGGACATCTGGAGACACGGGGACATCAGGACATCTGAAGATAAGAGGACAGGATCCATTGAGAGACCAGAACATGGACCAAAGATGATGGAGGTTCAGGAACCATGGGCAAAGACAAGGAAGACCAACGAGGAACAGAGTACCTTGAAGAAGTGAAGAAGGATCAAGGAGGACTCATGGAATGAAGAGCTGGAACAGACCAACTCCTTGCGAAGGCAAAGATGAGTGAAGGAAGGCCCTCTTTATAGGGCTGAAGAGGAAAAGCCTAGAAGACATCGGCAGGAGGATCCTAGGAAGACAGCCCACTGCTGTCCCTTTTAAATGAAGAGAGGAGGTGTGGCTGCATGCTTAGGAAGAGGCAGGACCTTGGAGAGTGACGTCCTGCTGCAGGAAGAGGAAAAAGGCCTTGACGTCGGCAGCTCCCTGCCGTGAAGAATGAAGATTGATGCTGGCTTCCTGCCGCATGAAGAGGAGCTTCGGAGAGGCCTCCTGGACGCGGAAAAGGATGAAGACGGTGGCGGCTTCCTGGCCACGTGGAGAAGAGCTTGAGGGTGGCCACCGGGCTGCTAAAGAGGAAAGCTGGCGGTGGCCTCCAGGCCGCAGAAGGGAAGGCACTAGCGGCGGCCTCCTGGTCGCACAGGGAGAAGCTTCAGCGGCATCCTGGCCGCAAAGGAGAAGCCTGGTTGGTGGCGGCTTGAGCCACGAAGATGGAAACTTTGACGGCAGCCTCCTGGCTGTGAAGAGGGATGAGGGCGGCACTCGACGGTGGCCTCTGGGCCACGAAGATGGCAGCAGCTCGCAGGCCGCAGGAAATGATGTCGGATAGTAGGCTGGCAGTAGCAATGGCAGATATGGCTTCCTGACTGTGCTACAGGTAAAGGGTAAGAGGCTGCTTGTGAGCTAGTGTCACAAGCAGATTCACAACAGCACCCCCTCCTCAAAAGACCCCCTCCCCAGGTCTATTTCTACAACAGGGGGGGGGGGGGGTTCGATGAACTGAAGCTGGAACTTCTTGATGGAGAACTGAGGCAAGGAAGCTTTTAAGGCTGGAAGACATGGAGCTGAAGACATGGAAGATCATGATTCAAGAGGATGTATAGACAAATACTGAAGGTGCAGATCTAGCAGGATATGAAAATTGCAGGACAGCAAGGACAGCATCTCAGATTCTACCAGTTCAGGGTGGAAGAAATTGAAAACGAGGAGTCCAGGTTGAACAAGAAACACGAGTAGTCACATCTTGGAGTATAGTCCGGTACTTGGTTCTTAGTTGATCAAGACAGAAGTAATGGCGCCTGCCATCCAGTGCTCCTACCATGTGACAGGATCCGGCCAATGGCACGGATACCCTGTCACATGGTAAGGGCAAAGGGCCATCGGCACCATTTTGATTAGTGGCAGCTGACGGCCTGAGAGTGGGAGATCGCTCCCTGCGACCCCACTGGACCACCAGGTAATTTTAAAATGGTTTTGGGGGGGGGGGGTTCGGGAGGGTGGGGGAAGCAAAGGGGTCATTTTTAAAGGGTCGGTGGGTTTTTTTTTTATCGGGCCATCGACGCCATTTTTATTAGTGGAAGCCAAAATGGCGCCGATGGACCGAGAGCAGGAGATCGGTCCTGGGGCTTCCACTGGACCACCAGGTACTAGTAAAACATTTTGGGGGGTTCGGGAGGGTGGGGGAAGGTAAGGGTTTAGTTTTAAAGGGTCGGGGTGGGTTTAGGGGTTGTTTTGGTGTGCCGGTTTTCCCGCCCTCCCCCCAAATAACTCCAGTTAGTGGACACTAACCCATTAACGATTTTTCACGATAAATCGGGGGAATTTCCATTGTATCGCGCACTCTAACGATTTTTGACGATTTAAAAAAATAAGGGGACGATTTTTTTAAATTGTCAAAAAATGATTCACATCCCTAGTAATAATAACAGCCCTTTAAATCTTAATGTCAGAACATCAGTACACATCAGTACATGGTTAGTAATTGGTCACCTTTCAAGAGAGAGTGGAGCTTAAAAAGAATCTGCCATGTTAAATGTTTGAATCAAGCCCAAACATCAAGACATAAGGTTGAGAGAGCAGTGTGAGTAAAAACCGATGAAATTTTATAAAATGTGAAAAAGTCACTTATGAGAAGATTTATAACATGGACTGTTATATTTCAGAATCTGCCCTGATGCAGCATTTTTTGCGAAAAGTTAACGTTGGCAGCGACTGACAGAGACTAAACGAGTCCATGCCAGCACACACTTGTTTTGTAAAGGACAAACCTGAAACAACTAGTCAGATAAGTGCCATTTTCCCTTCCTTTGAGATGTTGGGAATGTTTCAGGATTTTTTCAAATATATGTGATAATTTAGTTCTGAAACTTGAATACATGCAACATACTTAATTTCAAGAAAAAGTCAGGCTTGTTGCTGAATATAAGTTGTTTAAGAACATAAGAACATAAGAAAATGCCATACTGGGTCAGACCAAGGGTCCATCAAGCCCAGCATCCTGTTTCCAACAGTGGCCAATCCAGGCCATAAGAACCTGGCAAGTACCCAAAAACTAAGTCTATTCCATGTAACCATTGCTAATGGCAGTGGCTATTCTCTAAGTGAACTTAATAGCAGGTAATGGACTTCTCCTCCAAGAACTTATCCAATCCTTTTTTAAACACAGCTATACTAACTGCACGAACCACATCCTCTGGCAACAAATTCCAGAGTTTAATTGTGCGTTGAGTAAAAAAGAACTTTCTCCAATTAGTTTTAAATGTGCCCCATGCTAACTTCATGGAGTGCCCCCTAGTCTTTCTACTATCCGAAAGAGTAAATAACCGATTCACATCTACCCGTTCTAGACCTCTCATGATTTTAAACACCTCTATCATATCCCCCCCCTCAGTCGTCTCTTCTCCAAGCTGAAAAGTCCTAACCTCTTTAGTCTTTCCTCATAGGGGAGTTGTTCCATTCCCCTTATCATTTTGGTAGCCCTTCTCTGTACCTTCTCCATCGCAATTATATCTTTTTTGAGATGCGGCGACCAGAATTGTACACAGTATTCAAGGTGCGGTCTCACCATGGAGCGATACAGAGGCATTATGACATTTTCCGTTTTATTCATCATTCCTTTTCTAATAATTCCCAACATTCTGTTTGCTTTTTTGACTGCCGCAGCACACTGCACCGACGATTTCAATGTGTTATCCACTATGACACCTAGATCTCTTTCTTGGGTTGTAGCACCTAATATGGAACCCAACATTGTGTAATTATAGCATGGGTTATTTTTCCCTATATGCATCACCTTGCACTTATCCACATTAAATTTCATCTGCCATTTGGATGCCCAATTTTCCAGTCTCACAAGGTCTTCCTGCAATTTATCACAATCTGCTTGTGATTTAACTACTCTGAACAATTTTGTGTCATCTGCAAATTTGATTATCTCACTCGTCGTATTTCTTTCCAGATCATTTATAAATATATTGAACAGTAAGGGTCCCAATACAGATCCCTGAGGCACTCAGGGATCTGTATTCACTATCTGTTCACTATCAAGCTGTTTACAAATATTGTTGAAAATTGGACTAAATTACGTCATAAAGACAAGAGCACAACACCTTTTTCTACATGAAGAAAAACAACAGTTTTAAAAAAATGAAAAAAGAGATGAATGAGACCAGTGACTGAACTTACTGGCCCTTAAGCATCTGGGTTGATCAGACACTTTGCCAGTTCTGAGGTCTTTTCTTTCATATTTAAAAACTTTAAAAATTCACAAGGGTTTAAAACAATTGATTTTGTTGATGTAATAATAAAGATTTTTCAAATTTTTCAAATTTCATGACAAATCCAAACAACACTATATTCTAGATTTACAGCTAGTTAATTGTCAGTGGTACATGTGGGCACCAATGACATAGGAAACTGTGGGAGGGAGGTACTGGAAGCCAAATTTAGGCTCTTAAGTAGAAAGCTAAAAACCAGAATCTCCAGGGTGGCATTCTCTGAAATGCTTCCTGTTCCATGTGCAGGTCCCCAGAGGCAGGCAGAGCTCCGGATTCTCAATGCGTGGATGAGACGATGGTGCAAGGAAGAGGGATTCAGGTTTGTAAGGAACTGGGAAACCTTTTGGAGAAGGGGGAGACCTCTCCAAAGGGATGGACTCCACCTTAACTAAGGTGGGACCAGGTTGCTGGCACTAGCCTTTGAAAGGAGATAGAGCAGATTTTAAACTACATCAAAGGCAAAAGCCAACAGTCACTCAGCAGTGCATGCTGCGGAAGGAGATATCTTCAAAGGATACTAATGATGCATTAGAGTTAGGGCATCCCAACAGAGAGGTTCCAATAATAAGAAAAGTAGTCCAAGTGCCTATAATTAAAAACTCATCTAATCTAAAAAATTCCAATTTATCCCCGTCAACTGAAAAACATAATGTTAATACAAACAAAAAACACACTTTGAAATGTTTGTATGCTAATGCCAGAAGTCTAAGAAGTAAGATGGGAGAATTAGAAGTTATAGTAGTGAATGATGACATAGACTTAGAGGTAGATTTCATAAACTTGCACACACGCGTACTTTTGTTCACGCACCAGGTACATGGGATTTCAATAGATACGCGTAACTTTGCGTGCGCCGGGCTGGTTGCCGCTCACCATGTTCCGGTCCAGGGGCTGGTCCGGAGGTCGCGGCCATGCCCCCGGAACGCCCCTGGGCCGAAACCACGCCCGCGGCACCACCCCTGGATGACGTGCCAGCTGCTTCACACCCCCGACGATGCGCAGATCGTGACACGCTCCCCGACATGCCCCCCAGGAAAGCCCCAGGACTTACTCGCGTCCTGGGGCTTTGCGTGCACCGGAAGCCTATGCAACATAGGCTCGGCGCGCGCAGGGGGTGTTTGACCAGGTTTTCAGGGGGTACGCGCGTATCTTTGAAAATCTGACCCTTAATTCGCATCTCAGAGACATGATGGAAAGAGGATAACCAATGGGATAGTGCCTTACCAGGGTAAAAATTATATCACACTGACAGAGAGAAGCATCTTGGTGGCGGGGTGAAAGATCCTGCATTTATTTATTTATTTATTTTATTTAGAAACTTTTATATACCGGTATTAGTGGGGACATCATACCGGTTTACATTTGAACAAAAAGGCTTGAAAATACATGTTAACAGGGTAAGCGAACTGGGAGGGGGATAACAAGGCGCAGAGTGGAAGGAAAGATTAACATAACAGCAACAAGCATAAGTTAACAGTATAGTTAGTTCCTCAATATAAGGAGGTTGTGATCACCGTGGGACGGTGCAGGGATGGGGAGGGGGGGGGATCTATTCAGGATAGGCTTGTTTGAATAGTAGCGTTTTTAATTTCTTTTTGAATTTGAATAAGCATGGTTCGAGGCGCATGTGTACAGGGAGAGAGTTCCAGAGGGAGGGGCCTGCAATAGAGAGGGCACGATTGCGAGTGGAAGAGAGGTGGGCTGTTTTCAGAGAGGGAACATGTAGTGCGCCCTTGTTGGTGGATCTGGTGGGGCGGGTGGACTGTGGAGTATTGAAGGGGATGTCGAGCCAATTGGAGTTGTGGGTGTGGATGGATTTGTGTATTATGGTCAAGGTTTTGTAGTGAATGCGGGAGAGGATGGGGAGCCATGCATGACACTAAGGGGTAGATCTTAAAAAAATACGCGATCGCGTACTTTTGTTCGCACACCAGGCGCAAACAAAAGTACGCTGGATTTTATAAGATACGCGCGTAGCCGCGTGTATCTTATAAAATCTGGGGTCGGCGCGCGCAAGGGGGTGCACATTGGTGCAACCTGCGCACGCCGAGCCCAGCACGTGCTGCTTGTTCCCTCCGAGGCCGCTCTGATTTCGGAGCGGCCTCGGAGGGAACTTTCCTTCGCCCTCCCCCCACCTTCCCCTCCCTTCCCCTACCTAACCCACCCCCCCGGCCCTATCTAAACCCCCCCACACCTTTGTCGGCAAAGTTACGCCTGCTGAAAGCAGGCGTAACTTTGCGCTCGCCGGCCGGCAGCCCCGCTCCGTCTTCCGGTCCTGGGGGCTGGTCCGGAGGCCTCGACCACGCCCCCGGGCTGGCACCACACCCCTGGGCCCGCCCCCGAAATGCCGCGTCACGCCCCCGAAACGCCACGTCATTTCGGGAACGCCCCCGACACACCCCCTCCCCGCCCCTTTTAGAAAGCCCCGGGACTTACGCACATCCCGGGGCTCTGCGCGCGCCGGCGGCCTATGCAAAATAGGCGCCGGCGCGCAGGCCTTTTAAAATCCGCCCCTAAATGTTCAATCAAATCTTTATGAATAGAAATCCCTTGCATGTAGGGGAAGAGTATAGTGATAGGAGTATACTACCATCTACCTGGCAAAGATGGTGGAACAGACAGTAAAATGCCTAGAGAAATTAGGGAAGCTAACCAAATTGGTAGTGCAGTAATAATGAGAGATTTCAATTACTCCAATATTGACTGGGTAAGTAAAACATCAGGACATGATAGAGTGATAAAATTCCTGGATGGAATAAATGACAGTTTTATGGAGCAATAGGTTCAGGAACCGACAAGAGAGGGAGCAATTTTAGATCTAATTCTCAGTGGAGCTCAGGATTTGGTAAGGGAGGTAATAGTGATAGGGCCGCTTGGCAATGGTGATCATAATATGATTAAATTTGAATTAATGACTGGAAGGAGGACAGTAAGCAAATCCATAGCTCTAATGCTAAACTTTTAAAAGGGAAACATTGATAAAATGAGAAAAATAATTTTAAAAAAGATTGTAAGGTACAGCTACAAAGGTAAAAAGTGTGCAACAGGTGTGGACATTGTTAAAAAATACCATCCTAGAAGAACAGTTCATATGTATTACTCACATTAAGAAAAGCAGAAAGAAGGTCAAACAATTGCCAGCATGGTTTAAAAGTGAGGTTCAAGAGGCTATTTTAGCCAAAAGATCTTCATTCAAAAATTGGAATTATCATTTATCTATCTCACGCTCTTCCATCAGAAGAAAATAGGATATGGCATAAGAATTGGCAAGTTAAATGTAAGACAGGCTAAGAGAGCTGGAAACAGTGCTGTAGCTGTGGAAGCTGGAGTCTAGGCAGCTCATGGTGACCTGTGCTGTCCTCTGTTGGGGCTATTGGAAGAAGTATGCAAATGAAACTTCACATCTTCTGATGCTAGAAACAGTGTAGGGCTGTAAAAGATAAAACCTATATTGATCACAGTATCCTTTGGATTCCTATGTAAGGGCTGCTAGAAGAAGTATGTAAATGAACCTGCCAGCTTTTTGCAGCTGAAAACAGTGCAAGAGCTGTGGAAGATAAAGCCTATACAGCTTGCATTCAGGCCCATGCAATATCATCGCGTAAAAAATGTGTGTGCACGTTTTTTTTATATGCGTGCACATCCACCTCTCCTGGGCGCTCGATGCAATAGGCAAATGAGCTGCCGCGCTAAAAGGGATGTGCAATGGGTAATTTGTGCATCCCTAGTGCTCTGCATTGTGTACCCAGGAAATGTGGCGGTGTGCCCACAACTGCCTGGCCAGAGCTCCCTCCGCACCCCCGGCAGGACAGCCTTCTGAAAGAGGATTGTTCCTTTCACTGAGATTACAACAGTGAATGGACCAATCGGCAGAAAGTGAAGGAGTGAATAAATTAATATTAAGCACCTGACAATATTAATGCATTCACTCCTTCACTTACTGCCTGCTAGGGATGTGAATCATTTTTTGACGATTTAAAATATCGTCCGATATATTTTAAATCGTCAAAAATCGTTAGAAGCGCGATACAATAGGAATTCCCCCGATTTATCGTCAAAAATCGTAAATCGGGGGAAGGGAGAGGGCAGAAAAACCGGCACACTAAAACAACCCTAAAACCCACCCCGACCCTTTAAAATAAATCCCCCACCCTCCCGAACCCCCCCAAAATGCCTTAAATTACCTGGGGTCCAGAGCGGGGGTCCCGGTGTGATCTTTTACTCTCGAGCCTGCGGTGCGTTGTAGAAATGGCGCCGGAGCTACCTTTGCCCTGTCATATGACAGGGCAAAGGTAGCGCCGGCGCCATTTTGTTTTTTGTCCCCCGACGTCAGGAGCGTAGGAGATCGCTCCCGGACCCCCCGCTGGACCCCCAGGGACTTTTGGCCAGCTTGGGGGAGCCTCCTGACCCCCACAAGACTTGCCAAAAGTTCAGCGGGGGTCCGGGAACGACCTCCTAAACTCGAATCGTTTTGCCGTACGGCAAAATGGTGCTGGCCATACGGCGATACGGCGTACAAAATGGTACAAAATGGCGCCGGCCATACGCCGTATGGCCGGCGCCATTTTGCCGGACAGCAAAACGATTCGAGTTTAGGAGGTCGTTCCCGGACTCCCGCTGGACTTTTGGGGGGGTTCGGGAGGGTGGGGGATTTATTTTAAAGGGTCGCGGTGGGTTTTAGGGATGTTTTAGTGTGCCGGTTTTCCCGCCCTCCCCCGATTTACAATTTACACGATATTTTAAAAAACAAAACCGCGACGATAAGATTCCCTCCCCACCCCAGCCGAAATTGATTGTTAAGACGATCGATCACACTATTCACATCTCTACTGCCTGCAGGGGTTCCAATTAGGCCAGATCTTGAGGAACCACAGAAAGCAGTAGATTTTTTTTTTTGTTGAGCCCTTGAGTGCAGCATGCTTTAATGCCAGCTCCTGGGCAGCCATTAAATATGCCTCGTTAAAATGGGTGCTTTGGTTCTGTGGCAATCTTTGGCATCATGGGATAATAGCTAATATCATTATCTACATATAATTTGCATGTGATGAGTGCTTTTAGCTATTTGCTTGATCAGACATGCATTTTAGATGTGCTAATCCTTCTATTACAATGGGGGTTATTTTAGCACATCCAAAATAGTATTAGCTGGTGTGCTAGCCTGACTACACTATTTTGCACTGGCCTTATTATCTTTTAGTAATCTCTCCCGTAGCTGTTAGGAAATGCATACAAATAAGCCTTCAGGTTTTCTGGTGCCAGAGTGCTAAAAGCTGAAGCCTAGATGACTTGCAGTACTCTCTGAGGAGAAAAGCATACAAAATAATCTCCCAGTTGTCTGAAGCTGGCTACAACGTGAGGACTGTGGAAATTGAAGCCTAGACAGCTCATGGTGTCTTCTGGCATGCTCTGCTGAGATCAGTATGTAAATGAGCCTTTAGGCTCTCTGGTGATAGAAAGTGTGCAGGGACTGTGAAAGTTGAAACCTATGGCTTGCTATGTTCTCTGGAGTCCTCTGCTGGGGCTGCTGAAAGAAGTATGCAAATGGGCCTTCAGATCCTCTGGTGTTAGAAAGTGTGCAGGGACTGTAAAAGCTGAAACCCAGCTGGTTCACAGTGTTTTCTAGAGTCCTCTGCTAGGGCTGCTAAGAAAAGTATGCCAATGAATCTTTCCACTTTCTGCAACTGGAAACAGTGTATGGGGCTGTGGGAACTGAAACCTAGACAGCTCATGAATTTTTCTGGAAGCCTTTGCTGGGGCTGTTGAGAAAATAATATAAATTAGCCTTTGGGTTCTTTGGTACTAAAAAGCATTCAAGGACTCTAAAAACTGGAACCTAGATAGAGTATCTTCTGGTGTATCTTACTGGTGCAGCTGAGGGAAGTATGCAAATGTTCTTTCCAATTTTTACAGCTGGAAATAGAATGTGTGTGTATTGAAGCCTAGAGAGCTTGACGTGTCCTCTGCTGGGGCTTACTATGAGAAATATGCAAATGAAATGAGCCTTCCAGTTCTCTGCTGCTAGAAATAGTGTGGGGGCTGTGAAAGCTGAAGCCTAGACATTTCAGTGTCTGCTCAAGTCCTCTGGTGGGGCTGCTAGGAGAAGTATGCAAATGAGCCTTTAAGTCCTCTGCTGCAGACAGACCCCACTTCCACCTAAGGACATTATTCATATAATTACTAATATTATTATTTTCTACTTTTTCTCTACCAATCCATATCATTTTGTGAGATTTGTTGTGTAACAGCTGTCTTTGAGGAGTATGCTACCTCAGAAAGGGAAACCTGCATATGCATTTTGAATATCACCATTATGGAAAATATAAAATGAACAACTTTTATTTCCATGGTTTTTATGACAGAGCTTTACTGTTGAAACATTTACATGGCCTTTTTTTCTTAAAGAGGGTAAGAACAAGGCAAAAACTAAAAGGACAACGTCTGAAGTTCCGGTTTTTCACAGACAATGAAATTCATGTTAATGCAGTTTTACTCTTTTAATGGGGTGTCAATACTGTTCATTGCAATTAATTCAGGATATCTTCTACCATTTTTGTGCAAAACCAACAATTCCCAGTTTTGTCGGTCACTGATAATTATTACAATATTTACAGAGAGAGAGAGAGCCACCAGCTTGATTTTTAACTCGGGCCTCTTTAGATCTTTCACAGAGCCCATGCATGTTTGCCTCTCTGTTTAAATATGTTAGCATACGATTTATGCTGACGTTCGCACACTGTCTTGGAGAGTACTTGGAATTAATATGAAACTCAAGTCACTAAATCATTTGAAACTGAACCAAGCTTCCTGCTGACTTACCTAGCAGCTTTACTACTCTTTACCAAACTGAATTCTAGCCAATGTCACTCTTTCAGTTCTCCAAGGTATATCACTGCCATTCTGGCATATGCTCAGAGTATAACCCTGAGCCATGTGACAGAAACCCATGGAGCTGCTATCTAGTACAATAGTATGCCGGCCATAAGGCATCTTTGATATGTTTTTCCTTCCAGTAAGCAAGGTGCTCTAAGCACAGAGAGTAATTCTAACAATGTAAGACAGCTATGATTTACCTGCATAATCAAATTATTTTCTTGCATTTAGCCTTCAGAATTATTCAGTATAGGCTGATCAATAAACTCTCTCTTTTTATTACTGCCATCTGGAAGTGTATAAACACTTTAGGTTAAATTTCAAAGCTTTTTTTCCCCTCATTGTGGTTAAAAGTACCTGTGCTGTGAAGAGTGGAAGTAACTTTTACCCACTTTCAGAAAAAGAGGGGGGGGAAGGGACAGAAGAGAGGTTGGGGGAGAATGCCTGAATGGCCTTTCCATGAGTACATTTGACTGTCTCAAAGCTGGTGTGATTGTGGGTAGATAGGACTTTGTCTCTCTGCCAGCCAGATTTTCAAAAGGAAATCCCCATGCAGGGTTTCCTTATGAAAAAATGAATGGACCTGCAGGCAACACAGGCTGTAAAAAAGGTACCCATTCAATACATTTCGACATCTTGAACCAAAATAAACCAGGATAAATGTTAGTTGATTGATACACATTATTTTTAGTTACTGTAGGAGTAATGAACCATCCTGCAGTGAAACGGCATGGCACGGTACCTAAGTATCACAGTTTAGTAAATATTTCAGTAATTTTCAACCTATTGCCATGGTGAGGAGCATCACATGTTCCTAGCCAGGGCAGTGCATGATGGTGACCTCCCCGTCTGCGGCTGCAATTTTTTAAAGGACCATGACAAGGTCAAAAGTTCTCCCTGGGGGTGCAAGGCCCTGGTGGGTTAGTTGTGTAAAATCATATACACTCCCTGTATTCGCACATGACCCTGAGAAGTATTACAAATACACCTAAGCCACACCAAGGTAACAGGTAATGGCCCCACCATGGGGGCCCTACACCCCTCCCCACTGACCCTCAGACAATGGTGCCTCAAAGTTCCTGGGGGTCCAGTGAAAGCGGAAATGATCTCCACTTGCTCTTGCTCTGCTAGTGTCATTTTTCCCAAATGATATTGGTTGTACCTTGATGCAGCTTGTCCATCATCTCCAAACTCCCCCCCCCCCCTACACAGGGAGAAACTGGCACATTTTGAAATATGGCACCAGTGGGGACCACGCCTACTTCTACTGGACCAACACTGGAGTCCTCAAGGTGTCATTGTCAGGGGTTGAGCCCCCAAGGAGAGAACATTATCTTTTATCTATGGGAATACTTTTGTGGTGGTGGGGGGGAGAGGGGGGGTTGCAATACTTCTGAGAGCTGAGCAGAGGGACAGGAAGGGGGATCTGTTGTAGCCCCTCTTCAAGTCTTTATCCCAGAAGTCATGGGTTACACTCAGACAGGGGGGTCTTTCCACATCCTAACAGCCCTCGGAATTGGATTTTTCGATGGAGAGAGGATGTACCTCTAAAGCCCCAAAGTGTAGGGGTGGCCTTTATCTTCTCTGGGTGAGCTATTTCTGTTTAGGCAGGAGTCTTCTAGGCGAAGGTGGAATTCTCTTCCCCAAGATACCTGAGGTCCAAAGATTGCTCCACATTTCACAGCTCTCAGTTTGTTCTTCTTCCCAGGAAGAAGACTCCAGTGTGGATCTCCAAATGAACAAAATTCTTACAGTTCTCCTTTCTAGATGTTAAACTCATTGTTCTCCATCAGCAGGGAAAGCTCCTTTCTTAATGACTTTTGGGTAGGAAGTGTGACAGCAAAAATGTTCTCCAAGGCAGGCACATTATCTTTTACCTGGGAGCAGAGTTTGGGGGGCTTCTTATATTTCTGAGGGCTGGGCAGGGCCGGTGCTTCCATAAGGTAAACTAGTTCATCACCTAAAGTACCACAATTTAGGGGGCAGCAAACTCCTGCCAGAGAGAGGCCTATAGGGGTGCTATGCCAGAGTAATACTGCCAAAGAAGGGGGAATGCTGGAGCAGCTGCTTCCAGTGGGAGGAAATGCCAAGCTGGAGTTATCACTAATAGGTAAGATGGGGGAGGGGTACATGACTGAAGGTTTGTCTAGGGTGGCCAAAAACTCTTGTACTCGCCCCGGGACTGGAGGGGGGGAGGGGGGAGTGGAGTGTAAGGAGGAGAAGCCGGTGTAGACCCTCTTCTGGTTTCTATACACGAAAAAAGGGATCACACTCGGTCATAGGTGAAGTCTCCTCATTGTCCCAACAGCCCCAGGATTTGGAAGGTCCAAGGTAGTATTATAAGTTTGAAGGAAGACAAAACTCATTACATGGAACTAGAAGAGGAAAAAGCAGAAATATTATTCAAATTCTTCAGTTTGTTGTTCATTAAAGAAGACCCTGGAGGCGGACAGTTGCTGAGGAGAGAGGTAGATACTAATCTACTACTTACAGAAGAGAATGTTTGGATGGGACAAGCAAAACTGAAAGTGGACACGGTCATGGGGCCAATGAGATACATCCCAGGATACTTAGGGAGATCAGAGAGGTGCTGGCAGGTCCATTGAAAGAGCTGCTTAATAGATCTTTGGTGCAGCAAGACTGAAAAAGGGTGGTTTTTGGCCCTGCTTCACAAAAATGTTAGCAGGAAGGAGACTGGAAATTACAGGTCTGTGAGCCTTAACACAGTGGTGGGTAAAAGTAATGGAGATGCTTCTGCAGGAGAGTAAACTATCTGCAATACATTGATCCTAGACAACATGGTTTTATCAGCGAAAGATCATGTCAGATAAACCTGACTGACTTTATTGACAGGGTGTTGAGGGAGCCCTTGATATAATTTATCTGGATTTCAGGAAAGCTGACAGTCACTTAGGAGAGCATGGTCTGGAATGAAGTGTCTTTGAAGGATGCTAACAGAATAGGGAATTTTGGGCTTTCCAATAGAGAGGTTGCAATAAATGCTAAAATGGACCAGGTGCCTTTAAGTAAAGAACAGATAGAGCAGAAAGATTACAAATTACCCCTGTCACCTGATAAGAAGGTTGTTAACACAAACCAAAAACATACTTTGAAATGTCTGTAAATGAATGCTGGAAGCCTAAAAAATAAGATGTGAGTGTATAGCACTGAATGAAGAGATAGATATAACTGGCATCTCAGAGATCTGGTGGAAGGAGGATAACCAACGTGACACTATGATACCACAGTACAAATTATATCAAAATGATAGGATGGATCAAATTGCTGGAAGGTGTGGCACTATATATTAAAGAGGGCATTGAGTCAAACAGGATAAAAGTGCTGCAGGAAACAAAATGAAATATTGAACCTTTACCTGGATAGAAATTCCAGGTAAACAGGGGAATAAAAGAGCAGTTTGGGTGCATTACCGTCCACATGGCCAGAGTGAACAAACAGACAGTAAAACGCTAACGGAAATTAGGGAAACTAACAAAATCAGCAGCACAGTAATAATGGGTGAATGTTACATCAAGGCATGCTAGAGAGCTAAAGTTCCTAGATGAAATAAATGACTGCTTCATGGAACAGCTGGCCTGGTACAAGAACCAACAAGAGGGGAAACTATTTTAGACCCAGTCCTTAGTGAAACACAGGATTTGGTGCGAGAGCTAACAGTGTCGGAGCCACTTGGCAATAGTTTTCACAACATGATCAAATTTGACATAATAACTGGAGGGAGGACACTAATAAAAAACCAACTGCGACATTTAACATTCAAAATGGTATCTCTGATAAAATGAGGAAAATGGTTAGGAAAAAAATCACCTGCAACGGTTAAGGGATAGATTTTCAAAAAGTATGTGTGCGTGTCCATGTGTGCCCGCTACCCGGTGCGCACTCATGGACGTGCAATTTTATAGCATGCGTATGCTGGCACGTGCAAGGGGGAGGTCTAATTTTGAAAAATCACGCAGCAATGCATTGGGGCCTTCCCCAGTCCACTGCAATTAAGGAGCGGACTGGGAAGGAACTTTCCAACCCCCTACCCTAACCTCCCTTCTCCTTCCCCTATCCTGCCCTCCCCCTCCCCCTATCCTAACGACCAATTGTTTTTGTTTTACCTTTTGCTCTTGCAAATGGCTGCTGTACCGGGCACCTCTAACCTTACCTCGCCCCCCGGACCACCCCTTTTCCAACATAAGAATTGCCATAGTGGGTCAGACCAAGGTTCCATCAAGTCAGTATCCTGTTTCCAACAGTGGCCAAGGTAACTTGAAATGTTTAAGGTACATCAGACCCTTCAATTAAGCAAGCTGAAGAAGGACCTTCATAATACCTGTACATGCAAGAGATGTTTAAGCACAAAATGCCTGGGTCATTTTTAATCATAGGTCCATTGCTATCATGCAGACTAGCATTTGTGCGTCAATTTTTAATTTTTTTTTATGTGCAAATAAACTGAAGTGGAGCAGAAGTGGAGCAATGGCAGCGGCAGCAACTAACATTCACATGGCACCCGACACAACATTCTGTTTTGCGGGGTGGCTGCATCAGGGGCGCACATAGAAACCGTGTTCTTGTCTTTCTGAAACAAATCAAGAGATTGAAAAATTAAAGTTAAAAGAAGGTACACTTAGAATGCTTCAAAATAATCTTTCATAAACAGGCTGTTTACTTCAGAGAAAATCACCATATTTCAAGAAATCAAGATGGCCGCACTCAGCGGCTCTAAGCAGAGTTCCCTTTAAACAAATCGTGTTGACGTCAGCATCAGCATAATCGAAAGTGACAGCTGTCAAATAGCTGTCACGGTCCAGGGAACGAAGTGTCAAACAAAGGATGCCCAAAACATATTAGAAAAATTGAAACCACTCAGTTTCTAAATTCATCCCTGCAGGATGTTCTGACGCATGCGAAAAATCCACTGTTGTTCGCGTTACAGTAAAATCTTTTCCCTATTCCCTTCCCTCCAGTCGTCTTTGATATGATCTAAAACAGACCATTTTATATCCAAGAAAGAATGCCCAGCAGTTGAAAAGTGAGTGACTATAGGTGCCTGTAATTTATTACTTATTAGACAACTCTTGTGTTCCAAAAGGCGAATCCTAAAATTGAATATAAGAACATAAGAACATAAGAAAATGCCATACTGGGTCAGACCAAGGGTCCATCAAGCCCAGTATCCTGCTTCCAACAGTGGCCAATCCAGGCCACAAGAACCTGGCAAGTACCCAAAAACTAAGTCTATTCCATGTTACCATTGCTAATGGCAGTGACTATTATCTAGGTGAACTTAATAGCAGGTAATGGACTTCTCCTCCAAGAATGTATCCAATCCTTTTTTAAACACAGCTATACTAATTGCACTAACCACATCCTCTGGCAACAAATTCCAGAGTTTAATTGTGCGTTGATTAAAAAAGAACTTTCTCCGATTAGTTTTAAATGTGCCCCATGCTAACTTCATGGAGGAAACAAAACTCTGACCTCAGCTTAACAAGCTCCGCCTCCTGGGCCCTGCTGGACAGTTCCCATGACAGCATGGCTAATTCATCTTGCTATCTACGGAAACACCGTTTATGGTAAGCAAACTTGCTTTTATGCACGTACAACCAAATGTATGCACATGAAGTAACAACATGAATAGAAAATGAAATGAAAAATTGCAACAACAAAAATTAAAAGAATAAAATGAATGGAGTGATTTGAAATAAAAAAATTGTCTGTGCACACCCTTATTGGAAAATATTGCATTGCTTTAGAGCAGAGATGACCAGCTCCGGTCCTCGAGAGCCTCAGCTCGGCCAGGTTTTCCGAATATCCACAATGAGTAGGCATGAGAACGATTTGCTTGCAGTGTTTGCTAATCTATCTCATGCATCTTCATTGTGAATTGCCTGGAAACGTGGCTTGTTTGTTGCTCCCAAGAAACAGTTAGCCACCCCTGCTTTAGAGAAATGGCCACCTAATAGATCTATATGGAGAGACTAGGGCTATCACGACTATGAAACACTCTGGAGCATTTGCAAGAGGAGGAAAATTCTGGAGGGAAGCAAAGCACAGCAGCCACCAAGCAACGGGTCCTCACAGCCACATAAACTCATAGGCAGATCAGTGCTTGAAAGAAGCTTTTTCTTCAATTCTTTCACAGCCACAAATCGACAGCTGCACCAGACATTTCTATTTTTCTGGGCTTTAGGATTTATGTTTCATGAAGTTGTTTGGCCTGCACTGAGTCTGAACTTCAGACAGGACCCTAAGTTGATAACTCTCAGCTCTGCATGGCTTCCAGGGAGTGAGGCTTCAGTTCCCTAAGGAAAGGGAACCTATTTAAAAGAAAAAGCTGCTAATTTATGAATTCCTCCTCTATGCCACCTGCCCACTACTACTGTCACCGGAGAAGGAAAGTGTTGAACAAACTGTAGCAATTTCTTCCATTAAAAGCTTTTCCTTTCTGCTTTAACAAACTCATAACCTTTTTATTTGTTCTTTTCCCTAACCACTTCAGCCTCAGAGAATTGGTGCATTTAAAGAATGTCACCGTGCTGAAGGCCTGTATTACATTAAACTTCCAAAAGAACTGCATTGCTTATTTTCTGAGCCATAGGGCTGGGGTTTTTTTCTTCCCGCTGCTGAAAAACCTGGCAACCGTGAAGGAAGGGGAGAGGGGGGGGATGGGGCACGGGGGAGTAAGAGGGCAAGGACATAGGGGATAGGAGGATTGGGGGGGGGGAGGGCAGAGGTACAGAGATGAGCCACAGGGAAGGGAGGGAGGAGAGAAAAACAGAGAGGGAGCTGCAAGGGAGGGCGGGGAGTCCCGAGGGAGAGAAAGGGAAGAAGGGTGCCGCAGAGGAAGGAGGGATAAAATGGGAGCAGGAGAAATAGGGAGAGAGACAGAGGGGGTCATAAGGGAGGTATGGATGAGCAAGGACAGAGGGAACATGAGGAAGGAAAGGAAAGGTAGAAAGAGGATGCTCATCTTGTCTCTTCCCTCCCACATTTTACCCTCCCTCCCCTGTTTATTCCTCTTCCTTCCTTCCTATTCTCTCTTTCTCATTCCCTTCTCCCCACCTTGCCCGCTCCCTCCTTTTCATTCTTTCCTTTTCCCTCCACTTTTGTTTCTTTATTCAGCCTCTCTTATTCCTCCCTCCTCTTTGCCTCTCCCTTCTCATTTCCTTATTCACATCCATTCTCCTATTCTCTCCCCAGTCTGCCCATTCTCCTCTCCCTCCTTTTTTTCCCTCTTATTCATTCTCCTTTCCTCGTACCCAACTTTTCAACCCCTCCTTCTCTCTCTCTCTCCACCTTCACATCCAGTCCTCTCTCCTCACGTCCCCTCCCTCTCTCCCATCCATTGAGACACCCTGCCTTCCCCCCCCTCCCCCACCCATTGTGCCAGCATTGCACAGCGCTGCATTTCCACTGTGAACAGTGCAGGATGGACGACGGCTCTCGAGTTATTGCTTTTTTTTTTTTTTACTGCGAGAACTCGGAGGTTTCACCCGGGACATGCAGGGCCATGGATTGGAGCTGCTGGCTGAACGGATTGGAAAGCAGGGTGGGGGTGGTAACGGCAGAGGCAAAGCAGACGGTGCAGCCCCAGCAGGGCAGTGGGATGCAGGAGGCAGCGTCCGCTTAGCCCAGGGCACAGGAGGCAGGCAGCAACATGAAAGGGTGCACGAGGGCGGGTGGGCAGTTCTGCGCGGCAGGGCACAGATTCCGGGGCAAAAGGCACATTCTGCAGCCTTTCCCTGGCCCAGAAGTGCAAAGAACTGGGGGTTCTAGGTCTCCCTGAAGCCAGCAGATAAGAGGCTTATTTACTAAATAGTGCTAAAATATGATCAACACCCAATTTTAGCAAGCATTCGTCAAGGGACTTTAATGCAGTATTCACTAAAGGGCCGAAGGGCTTCTTACCTACAGTATAATACATTTGTGTTTCCGGTGGCACTAACGCATCAGCTTTACCATCCTTGGAAGCCCTGGGGTGGCCACTGCAAGCCAATTGATTTTTTTTTTTTTTTAATCCATTTTTACTTTATCCCCATCCTCTCTCCTGTTATTATTGGAACAGACACTTTAGAGCCAACCTTCCTGATGAAATGCATATTTTATTTTTCCTGGCCTGCTCTCTCGTTTAGCCATTCCTTCTCATGTTTCGTGGCCGTTCCAGCATCTTTGCCATGCATGCCAGCCAGCCTGAAAAGAAATGTAGACCGCCTGATTAGCATTCCTTGCTAGCTGCAGTGAAACCGCTCACAGAAACATAGCGCTACAGAACGCCACCCTTCCAGACTTCTTTCCCAGGCTGCCTCTGCCCTATCTAAGCTTGCGTTGCTTCCCTCCTAATCATCACAGTACTAGTGCCTCCTCAAAACGGTGACCTTTAATCTTTCTTTTTCACTAGTGCATATGATCCGTGTCTCCCAGTAGCTGGGTTAGTTCAGGAATCGCAAGAGCTCATAGCTTTGACAAAATAAAGGAGGTATAAAATGAAGGCTATTTTTCTTTGCTTGGACAGCCAAAACACAATTCTGTAATGCAACATTTTGGCAGCAGACTGCATTTTGCTACTTTAAGAAATGCCATTCTGCCTGCATGCTGCTTAATTCGTATCTCCTCGGTCCTACATTTTTTTGCAACTGACTGATCAAATGTAAAGACTCCCATTTGTCAAGCCATCATCGTTTGCCTTTGGCTGAACATGTGCCGGTATCTCAAAGGACTTTATTACCGTAAAAGAAGAAAAGCCATTACAGAAAACAATGTCTTAATACTTTTCCATTGACAGTGCCCTGCACCAGCACAGTGAGTGCACAAGGCCCCCTCCCCCACACACAGTCTTTGTATTTCTCAAAGTATAATATCAAATCATACAGCTCCAATACATGAGCATCTCTGAAATTCAGCTACTACGCACGAATGCTGTGGTTTTTCGGATGAATTTGCACTGTTGCAAGAGGTCTAGCAATCACTCTCAGTGACCAGGTCCCTCACCCTCTGAATGCTTTCATCTATGTTATGGCCTTCAAGATAAATCTTCTTGATGAGGGCTCCCTCTTTTTATGGCATTAAAGGGACGCCGCCCCAAATAATTATAAACATATCGTGATGTTAGTGGGTAAAGCCGTGGAGCAGATGGTATTAAGCAGTTGCAGCACAGCGCACACTGGCTATGAACTATCCATGCGAAGGCTGATGGATATCAGTGCCCACCTAAAGCTGCCCGTAGACACTCAGGTACTGACCTTCCGGACAACCAGCTATAAATCCAGTCACTCGGGGGCTTTCGTTTTGTGCTGGTGCACAGAAATAAGGGACAAAGGGACTAATCACCACTCTATTCATGTGTGAATCAAATTGAAATGAATTTTAGATTTGGTCTTGTAGTCCATCAGCTTCTTCATTCAATCTGGACATTTGTCCTCCTTTTGCCTGTGTGCATTTTATCTTCCAGTTTTCCAGCAGGTGGCAGCATTGCTCTTTGGCAGTTGAAAACTGGAGCGTCCTTGCACATAATTACCATGAAGAAGACTAAACATCGCTGATATATCTCTAATCTCCTCTGCGTGTTAGTTATGTTTTTCCCTCCCCTCCCCTCCACCTTTTCCACACCGCGCTCGTTCACATGAAGATATAACATTTGTGATCTCTGATGCTATTGCTGGCTTCCCACACACAAACACGATTAGACCACATATTTTTCATCGTAGCCCTGTGATGCATCTTTTGCTCGAATCGTTTATAATTTCCTTATAGATCATCCCTATTCCTACTGTCTTGCACCTGAAGTTACCGTAAATCTGTGAAAACAACACATAAAAACACAGGCTTCTTTTTTTTTTTTTTTTTAACTTACAGGGTCTAAAGACAGGGGAAATTTATAACCAGACACAAGGCGATGAGTTCTGTTTGCAAAAAAAAAAACAAAAGCCACTCGTACAGAGTAGGATAGTATCTCTGGCACAGGAAGGCTCCTTGGCTCTGCTGCTTCTCCTGCTCCTGTGACTGCTGCCTCTGCCAGCAGCACTGCATGAATGTTGGGATTTTTTTTTCCTTGCTGTTTCTCTGTAGGGATGCGGAGTTTAAGAGCTGAAGGATTAATTATGCAGTAATTCATTGAAAGAGAACAAATGAGATACATGAAACGTGCCCGCCGTTGCTTGAATTCCCTTCCTAGCTGGTAACAATTAATAGGAAAAAGCCAAACGCCCATGCACTCGGCCATGCGGACAACTGTCACGTAGCTGATGGGTTTGGTTTTTTAAAATGCTAAATGTCTGGGGGGGGGGGGGGGGTATTTTGTCCCCAATTATGTCATAAATGAGGCATTTGTTTGCCCTTCCATTGGACGTCGCAGTTTGGATGAGCATTTTTTTTTTTTGTGTATGTTCTTAACAACCGAAACAAAGAAAGTCAATTATTTGACAACCTTAGGCATGGTCAAGTGGTCTAATCCATAGCTGGAACTATGAGCATTCCCCCCCTGTTTGAAAGGGGTCCAACCCAAGTTACAAATTCTGGTAGGTGGTGCTGGAAAATCTGCATCCAGACTCTCAAACTTCTTGCTCGGGGGGGGGGGGGGGGGGGGGGGGGTCGGATTTACTGCGTCATGCAAAACAGAATTTCTTACATGGAGCCCACCCTGCTTGGGGGAGCTTTAAATCTTGTCTGCTGCTAAAGGCAGGTGCACAATTCACTTTTAAGACTACGGCAGCTGTTTTTTGGGTTTTTTTTCTGTCACATTTCTTTTCCCTATCCCTTCCTCCTATGGAAAAAGTTCAATTAGAGACAAATCAGAACAGAGCTATGTCAGGACAGTAAGAGAGAGAGAATCCCAAATCTTATCAAATAGAAGGCAAAGGATCGGGATTAACTATGTCAAAGGCAGCGGGGAGACCAAGCAAAATGAAAACTAAAAATGGAGCACATGACCTAGCGGAGTGAAGGTCTGAAACAATGCAGGGAGGAACGAATGCGGCAGAAGGATGACATCCGCACAGAAAATTAGCAACGGCATCATTCGGTTTAAGGAAGATTGTAATAACTGGACACATACAATATTAAAGATATTTACAATACAAAGGAGGAAGAGGAGGCGGACTATGATATCCTTATGTGAGATTTTCATTACGTGCATGGCAACATTTGGCAGAAACAAGTCAGTCTGAATCAAAAATGTAATTGAAAGCCAAAACAGGCCTTTTAGAAGAGAGGTTAGCAGGCCAATATCCCATATATTCAATGGGATAAACATCCCGCTAAATATACAAGCTTAAATTTATCCGGCTGCAGGTAGCTGGATAACAAAAATCCTAACTGGCTATATTTGAAAATAGCTGGATAGGGCTTTACATCTCCGGCCTTGTGTGGCCAGACAACGTGCTCCTTAACTGGATATCTTTAAAGATATCTGGCTAAGTAGCTCTGTCAATAATGAAAAATAACAAATAAGTGGGCCAGCGGGTCATCCCTCCCTCCCCCCCCCTAAATATCGTATAAAGGCCCCATATTCTCCCACAAATTGTATAAAGGCCCCATCAGGCTGTGTCTTCCACAAATCCTCCAAATCGCTAAAATATAACTAAGACATTCGCCCCTCCATTCTGGTGTTTTTGAAATTACACAACCAAACTGCTCCATCCCTTCACTACCACCACCCACCCACCCATGAGGATTTAGAAGATTTCTATGTACCCACTTCATTCCTGACCCTCCCGATTCTCCTGATACCGTATATTTGATTGCTAGGAGCAAGGGAGCCTCCACTCTGCTCCTGGCGCCTCCGCACTGCTGATACAGTCTGATACAGTAAGCATCACGGGAGAGTGGGTGCTCCGTGTTGAGCGCTCCTGGGTGCGCAATTCTTTATTTAAATGAGGGGTCGCACTAATAAGTGTTACTATTTAGGAGAGTTGTGGGTGGATCCTTGGACGGGTGGCAGATGAAGATCCCGAGAGTTGTGGGTGGATCCTTGGACACCCGCAGGGGAAGATCCCGAGAGGGACCATGGTCAGGCTCAGAGTTAGGAGACAGACACACACTAGTTCTTTTATTAGACAGTATACTGAACTACCAGAGGTGGCACTAGTGAGCTGGAATGCCCAGCTGGGCTGTAGTCCCTCAGATACTGGAACAGCGATCCCTGGAGGCTGAGCTGTAGAGAAAATAAAATATAGTAAGTAGGCAGGGTATGCAGGGTTCATGGACAGAACCTGATGGTAACACTCACACAATGTCTCATAGAAGCCCAGGAGCTGGAATGAAGTAGGCCCTCGAGGAACGAGTACCTGGTTCCAGGGAAAGCTCTGAGAGAGCGATGGTAACTCACAGATGTAGTAGGCAGCGATGACTTCCAAGCAGAAGTGAATTCCGATGAAGTCTGGGAACGAGGGCCCTCGAGGAGCGAATACTGGTTCCAAACTGCAATCTACAAAGTAAGAGAGAACGAGGCCCCCGAGGAGCGGGGTACCCCTGGTTAGTCCGAGGAGGCAGAGTAGCGTAGATAGAACAAATCCTTATCCAATATCCGTTATCCTTATCCTATCCTTGCTAACTCGAGTTGTTAGCAATTCAGAGACCTTTAAATTTCTGAAGCGGATGACATCATCTCAGGGGGATGCCCCTGAGGTTCGCGCCACTTCTGGTACTTGAGGCAGGGCCGCGCTCGCACCCCTAGGCATCAGGACAACATGGTGGATTGCAGTGTCGGGCCAGTCTGGGGATGCCGGACGAGGATGGCTGAAGATGCCATGGCAGCCAGCCTTCCATCAACCCCGGAGGGAGTCACTCACCAATGCGGTAAGGTGGGCGGAGTGGAGACGTCGGGCAGCGACAGTCGCAACAATAAGGAGGTGCTAGGGACAAGAGTGCAACCCTAGCGCCTTATTAGCGTAGAGGTGGCTGTCAGCAGGTTCCGACAACCAACGCTCAATTTTACCGGTGTCCGTTTCTGAATCTGCTGACAGCACGGGTTAGGAAAACGGACGCAGGTAAAATTGAGCAGGCGTTAATTTCTGAGCATAAAATGTGTGGCTTGGCTGCACATTTTACTTTCAGTATCCTGGGGACAAACTAATAGCCTCATCAACATGCATTTGCATGTGATGAGCACTATTAGTTTTCGGGAAGGTTGGCCGCTCATTTTCGACACACCAAACCTCTTACAGTAATGGACGTACGTCGAAAACACGGGGCCAATCGCATGCTGAATGGTGCACTCAGCTGAGCGCACTATACTTTATCAGCCTGTAAGAGAGACAGCGCTGGAAGCATTGCCTCTCTCGGCTAGAGGTAACTACTTATCCGGTTATAATTTAGCTGGATAAGTGGTGAAATATGTCACTTATGAGTTATCCATCTAAATGGTTTTTGAATATTGACCTCATAATATGACAGGTTTGATAGTCCTGGAGGGCTACAACCAGGTCTGGTTTTCGAGATCTCCACAATATATATGAATAAGGTAGATTTGCATGCACTGCCTTCAATATATGAAGATATATCTCATGCATATTCATTGTGCATATCCCATAAACCAGACCTGCATGCGTGGCACTCCAGGACCAGAGTTACCTACTCCCTGCTGTATATCTTGAGATACAGATGCTTTGTACTTTAAAATATGCAAAGTGGGTGTGTTTAAAAAATAAAAATCATTGGGAGATAAGGAGAGCAGTGTTACTAAAGTTTTCCTTGATATAAGATAATTTTTTTCTTTTTAGGGCTAATTTTGAAACTATCTCTGTGCATAAAACACGGGTTTACGCACATTAATGACTTGTACATTTGTATGCGGATGGTGCACATAAACATATATCCGTAACTCGATTTTACACCTAGATTTATGAGCACAATAAAAATAGGCCTTCTAGGGAAAGATGGTGGCAGAGTTGGGATTTACTTTTGAATTTTATAAGTCTGCATGTAAATTAACCCACACAAGATATGCCCTGCAAAGAGCAGACACAACTTTATGTGGAGGAGTTTCTGCTCATTCTTCAGGATAATTGTCACTGAAAACTTAAGCTTGCTTTGAAAATTGGCATAAATCATGCACTTTGGCAATGCATTCATTATAAAAAAAACTTCCTTTAGGCTACTTAGTAGATTTTATTTTTGGACTTTAGAATTTTGATGTTGGAGTGCCATACACTTTTTTATCTTGTTCCAAGAAAAATCAGATAATTTCTAAATGAAACAGCTCCCTAAAAAAGCTTGTCAAGAAATGTATCAAGCTGGACCAATAAAAAGGTTTCACCTTGTATTTTTATTCCAGTTTGCTTACGTTTATTTCTGCAAATGAAGCAGAAAAATGGCCAGGGTAGCCCACGTTTGAAACTTGGGAACTGAACTGACATTTGTCAACATTATAGTCTTGGTTGGTGCTAATTCAATCATTTTTCTGTACTCGTCAGCATGTGTCCAACATCTGAGTGTATATTTTTCTGTAGAAACTCAACAAAAAAAAAAAAAAAAAGCTTTAGAAGTTGGACCTTTCCGTCAGTACATCATTCCAGCTCTTCTCAGTCCTGACAATCTGCAGGAGCTGAATTCCAACGAACTTCCGTAAACCTAAGCTAGACGCGCCAACATAAAAACTATTTCATAAACTTGTTTTATTTTTATTTTACATGCAAAGGCATACTGCTTTCTGCCTTGTCGTGCAGTCATTTTAAGCTTTCAGAGGAACTCCTCCGCACCTACGCTGAGGCAGGATGCTTACAGCATCTGCTGCTGCTGGAATTCATTTTGGACACTCTGTATTGCTGCTTGGCATTCCCAAGCAGTCCTGGATTTTTCACTTCTCTGCAACTTCTATTGTTGGCCTCCGCTTCAGTCAAGTGTTTATCAAATTGTTGCTCATTCTTATTCAAAGCATGTAGCTCTGAACACAAAAATAATCCTCATGCAGCTTTGTAAGAAATGATATTGCCTACAATGCAGGATTGGTAACACCTGGATATTCTTTAGATTTTTCTGAAGGGCTATCTGCAAGTTTAAAAAAAATCAAACATGTGCAAGCCTGGGCAATTTTAATAGATTTGGAGTGGACAAAGCCTGGTCAGGTATCTGCTGGGACAGCAGGATAGCCCTACTGTATTGTCTTCTATCACCTGCGTTTTCCAGAATACTCAGAAGGTGCTCATGTTCCATCAAGAGCATGACGAGATCAATTATATCACAGAAAACTATTTAAAATAGTGCACAGACTGAGGGAGAAATAGCAAGAATAATTTCTTTAGTGCAATTTACTGCAAGAGAAAGAATCTGTTTCACTTTGCAGCTGATCAGTGAGAATACAATTTCATTTGATGAAAACTATTTAGGGAACTCAAGAAAATCCAGCACCTTTTCATCAAGGGAAATACTTATTCAAAGTAGGGTGAATTTCATGAAAATGTAAACATTTTGCACTGTACAGCTTAAGGATTTCTCTTTACAAGATAGGAGCTGATCCTTACAAAAGCAGAACACAGAAGCAAACTTGATTCCCAAGGATGTGGCATGAAGACCGTGGACAAACAAAGAGCAAAGTTTTTCCCACCAGCATAAAAGCAGTAAAAGCCCTGAACTGAATACATCTCATCCCACATGTCATGATATGGCTTTGGAGAAATCGTTGGAATGTAAGAGCATGCCATAAAGCATGCAAATGTCAGGTGGAAACGGGTACAACCATGCACTAGCATAGCTCCAAGTTTTTAAAATAGCACCAGCGAAATATTTAAAAAAAAATCTAAGCACACGTTAGAGCTAAGCTGAAGCTCCAATGGTATACGTGGTTGGCATGTGGTACTTCATGCTCACCCTGAGTTATGGTACAGCTATCTTACACATCTCTGAGGGTCATAAGATGAGACAGACTACCTGGAATGCTCTCATGGCTGCTAGAGGTTTTTATTTTAATCACAAAATCTCTGGGATGGAAATCAATGCACTCGCCTTACTCACACGCAAAGTGCATCTCCACACTGTTTGATTGTTCCAATGACTCTTGCCTTCATTTAATCGTACTCTGATGGGGAAGACTCAGAATCTGAAGTAGACAAATTTGAACGGTTCCATTCATTCAACATCATTTATGTTCACTGCCGGATAATTGGCGATTTTGTTCAGGAGCCCTCAAATCAGGATGGTTTCCAGTAAGCACTGCTAGTGCAGAAATTAGGGAAGATAAAGCCCATAATTGCTGCAGACTCCTTCCGATTTTTCTGGCATGCTTTCCACGCCGTGGGGTTAGCAGACGGTTGCAAAGAACTCTCTGGAAGACTCCTTTGACTGCTTGTCACAAGCTGCTCCTGGCTCAGGCACATCCAACAATTCTCTCTCTCTCCCTCTCTGTATCACAAGGGGGTCTCTTACCCCTATACAAGCAGAAAACATACCAATTGCACAATTTAAAGGGGGCTGACGCTCAGACTGAACTGGGACATTTCCAGAACACAGAAATATATTGCCGGTTTTACCTGTGCTAAGAAAAGATTGCGTTAAGTAACAGTAGGGATGTTTCACAAGTCTACCACTTCCGGTGCCTTTCCCAGATCTAATTCCCTGGTCACCAAATAAAAAACATTAATCTGATCTGACTGATAGAAAACGAAAATAGTAATCCTAGAAATGTATACATTAGGAAAAAAATGATTGGGTTATGGAGCAGCCTCCATAGGACAGGAGAAGCAAATAACTAGGCCCAGCACAAAGAAGGGGATGCCTGTGTGGAGATCTCATGGCGATATATAAACGTAGCCTTTTTTTTCCTGGGACTTCCGTGCATAAGGGGGCACACGGTCGGGTACTGCAGAGGATAAACAAACTTTGTGCAATCTCTTGGTTGTCCCAGATAGAAAGGAGGAAGCAGCCTACTTCCAGGCCCAAGACAATCAATTTCCCGGTCAGTACAATAGTGCTCTGCGCATGCAGACGTGATGTTGCAGTAAATAAATACAAAGTTTACCGAAGCAAAATGGAGAAAGTTGAACAGTGATAAGAATGGCTTCTTCAGAGTTACAATCCCATCAGTGCAGTAAAAAACAAAACAAAACATAAAACAGTCAAAAGTGAATGTTCCAGATGTCTCTTTGATCTCCAGTAACTCCAAAACAAAAGTGTGGGGTCTTCAATCCTAATTACAGACTCTACTGGGTATTTGCAATTTTTGCAGCCCCTCTGGAATGACTCTCCTCTCCTGGTCTTTGCATGGATACCCTCCACAGGCTGCCCTCACCGATTTCTTCTCTGCAAAAAAAAAAGAGAGAGAAAGAAAAGCAGCCAGCAAGTCATTTTAGCAATCGGCAAGAAATCCTTGATCTCGAAACCATTGGAAAAGAGTTCTCTCACCTTTGAGGCCAAGTCTGAGAATGAGCACACTCTCCCAAATCAGCAGAAAAATAAAGGAATAGGCAGAAGAATCTGCGTGGAAACAAATTTTTCCAACAGAAATACGAACAATAGAGGGTACTTCTAATAAAGCATGGACAACACTCCTGCTTCCACCTCAAAACTCCTCCAACGTTATGAAACTTCTCCCCATAGAGATTCAGTTTATCAACTGTGGAAAATCTCTCCCATAGGGAATGGATTATTTAAATGATACAGTACATGCTGCTGTTTCAATACACACGCTAAACACACATATATTTGTTAAAACAATAACCTCTACTATTAAGGACCTGGAGTCCCTCACATAGAATAAAGGAAGATTCTAGGCAATGTAGCCAGTGGTTAGATTTTTATTTATTTTATTAACAAAAAAAATGTTTTAGAGTATTTTGGCCCTTTAAGAAGGCAGATAGGGTCAGTGACAGACAGCAACAGTGACAGCCAGAAAGTAAAAGAAAGGTCAGGGAGATACAAGTAAGGAAGGTTTTAAAGAGCATGGTCCCTTTAAATTCCTAAGAAGAGATGTCAGGTCTAGGTTGCTATGGATGACATCACAGGCTGCCAACTAGTCATAGCAACATTTTGAAGCTATCATTTATTTTTCTCTCTGCTATTTCTTTAAGCTGGATTACAAAGTGGATTTTATTAAGTAACTTTACATTTACAGGCGAGAACTTACTTTAAAGAACAGAGAAAGGGTTTTCCAGGAGTGCCTAGTCACAGTCACATAGTAATATAGTAGATAATGGCAGAAGAAGACCAACATGTCCATCCAGTCTGCCCAGATACATAGTAGGGTTGATATTCAAAAGATTAAGGTAGTTAAATTAGGATTTTACCTGAAAAAATGTAGCCAATTATAAATCCCTACCCCTGATCCACACAAAACTGCTGTGTGCACAGATTTAGCTGGGTGGAGATGTGCCTGGGGCAAAGTTTTCAGATTTAAGCCTGTAAACACAATGGGGCGGATTTTCAAAGGGTTACACGCATAACCCTTAAAAACCCCTCCTGCGCGCGCCAAGCCTATTTTGCATAGGCTCGGCGACACGCACAAGCCCTGGGACGCGCGTATGTCCCAGGGCTTTGAAAAAGGGGCAGGAAGGGGGTGGGGCGCAGATCCGGGGGCGGGACCGAGGCCTCGAGCACGGCGGCCGATCTGGGGGAATCACACGCCGGCAGCCGCGCACAAGTTACGCCTACCAGAGGCAGGCGTAAATATGACAACAAAGGTAGGGGGGGGGGGAATTTAGGTAGGGCTGGAGGGCAGGTTAGATAGGGGAAGGGAGGGGAAGGTGGGGGAGCGGAAGAAAAGTTCCCTTCGAGGCCACTCCGATTTCGGAGCGGCCTCGGAGGGAACGGGGAAAGCCATTGGGGCTCCCCTAGGGCTCGGCGCACGCAAGATGCACAAGTGTACACCCCCTTGTGCGCGCCGACCCCGGATTTTATAACATGCGCACGTATGTTATAAAATCAGGCGTCGATTTGTGTGCACCGGGTTGCGCGCACAAATCTACGCATTCGCATAATTCTGAATATCCGGCCCAATATTCATTGATATCTAGATAAATTAGTTCCTCTAACTGTGATCACACAAATAGCTGCTTTTAGTCTAACTACACAAGATTGGTGCTTTTAGATTTAACCAAATATTCAACTGCAATTTTAGCCAGTTAGCTATGGCCAGTTCACTTTGCTGATCATTGATTCTTTATCTTTCCCATCATAAATGGCATCAGAAAAAAGGCCAAATTAGCCCATCCAGTCTGCCCAGTTGACACTCCCATGTGCAGCTCAGTTTCGACTCCACCACGAGTCATATCTGTACCAAGATCTACTAGAATCTTTTAATGTATCTACACCTCCACTGCTAGGCCACTTTAGGTCTTGTCATCTTCCTGTATGATTCTTACAATACCATCACTAAATCCAACACCCAGGTAGCCTTGCCATCTCTTTTCTAGTAAGCCCCACAGCCACCAAAATACCCAGTGCTATGTCATTAGATGAATCAAACATTAAAGATCAGGGCAGGATGAAGATTCTTCATAGATGTACGTACAGAGCATTGCAACTCTGGCAACACAATTACAATACTTTCCTTCCTCTCTTTCTCTCTCTCTCTCTATATATATGCGAACACCCAAAAAAGTGAGCATAAATGTGTGTCTTATAAGTAATTAATAACACTAACCCTAAGCACTTCTAGCAGAGGTGATAAACATATATATATATATATATATATATATATATATATATATATATATATATATATATATGTACATACATGGTACATGTGCATTTATTTATATATTTTATTGCCACAGGGTGACTTCCACCTGTTTCAGCTAAAAACAAGGCAATCCTTTTTGCTAAAGTATAGCACACCCTGTAGAGCTTCTGAAGGCCAGGCAAAGAAATCCTTCCCTCATTAATCATGACATAATTATACCTTTTAAGCAGTGCTCAACATCACCAACAGCACATGGCTGAAAAATGGCTGAGCTGGTGTGTTTTTGCAATTGATTCTCTTACTACAGCAAGGCCAAAAGAGATAATATTCCAAACTGCATTTGTTGTTAACGTGGCACAGAAGTCCAAAATCCTAGCTTCCTTTAGCATCTGAACAAAATGTCTGTTGGCTTCAGTTAAATAACAATCAATAAAAAGCAGATCACCAATTTTTAATTTAGAAAACTGAGGACTGATATGCTGCATAAGTGACCACAATTTAAGGTCGATGGGTAACATAATATTCTGGGGTTGGTTTTCAGCTGGATCTAGCTGGCAATTGACCTGATTTGGAAGTTAGGTCCCACTAGGTGAATCTAGATCTAGACCCTGGTGTCAGTAAGGGACTAGATTTAGTTGTGCAAAAATCAGGCAGCCTCTGGTGGCATTCCCAGGGTTTGGGGGAGGACTAAGCTGGCTAGCACTGATTTTCATGGCTCACTGGCTAGATAAACCCGGCCGACTACAAGCACACAATTGGCAGGCTCTAAATGTGGTTAGCTAAGATTTAAGTCTAATCTAGCCGGCAGCTAGGCTGAAGCTGAAATTGATCTTACCGTAGCAGGAAAAGATAAAAAATCGTAGCTGGCTGTCTTAAGTGTTCAAACGCCGTACTGAAAATACACCACCTGGTGTCTTTAGGGACATTTATTTCCAATTTAAACCGATTTTCACCTGTAAGTTCCAAGATGTTTCCAAAGTTGAAAATCAGTTTAAATGAAATTTCACCCTATTTTTAGGTATCTTGAACAGCTGCAGAGGCAACATTTCCATACCTCCCTGAGACTAGTGCAAGCAGAAGAGAACACCCTGCTGTATTTCAAGTCCCTCCCTCTTCCCCCTTCCCCAAGCAGTGAAACTATGCCTCAGATCTCCTCCCAACTGCAACCGCACTCTCCTACAGGAGCCGAGAGGAGATTTGTAGGCTCAGTTTCACTGACCTCATCTCTTTGCACTGAGAGGAGCCTGGCAGGCTCGGTTCTGATGACCTCATCTCCATGTGTCTGGGAAGCCATTGCTTAGGTGAAAGCTTTCCGGCCCACAGGGATGAGGTCATGCAGAACTCAGGCTGTTTGCTTCCTCTCTGCTTCTGTAGGAGAGAATGGTTGTCATGGGGGAGAAGGGTTGGGCTGTTGGTTTAGCTCCAGGAAAGGCATTGGCCAGAGCATAGTTTCAAAGTCACCTATCCAAACACAGATGAGCATTATCCCCCACCAGAAGAAGTTTCTGGCAGGATCCTTGCCTATCTGGCTCAGCGCAGACTCAGAAGTGCAGTGTCTGCGGGAATGTGAGCGTGCAGCTGAAACTGAAGGGAGGAGGAGCCTGGAGTCACCACAGCCGGTAAGAACGAATAATATTTTCGGGGGAGGGAGATTTTGTGAGGGGGAGATAGAGGGGGTTTCTGTGAGAGGGTGAGACAAAGGGGAGATTCTTAAGGGGAGAAGAGGATTTTTTTGGGATTCTTGGAGGGAGGGGAGGAGACTTTTGGAAAGAGAGGAGATAATGAAAGAGTGGAAGAGGAGTGGGAGAAAAAGTGGAAATGCTGGGGAGAGGGTTAAAGGGATCAGAATCAGCTGAAGAATCATTTGAGGGGAGGTTATATGGGTGGGGTGGGAAGGATGTTTCTGTCCACCAAAATAAATTCTGATTTTCTTTAAGAAAAATTATGAAACTTTTTTTTTCCCACTGATTTCCTCCTGTTTTTGTTCTTACCAAAATAAAAACAAAAAACCGAAGCTCCCCAATTATATGCTAATGTGATCGTTTTGTAAAGCATACTTATGCTGTTGACATTTTGGGCTCCATTTTCAGCAGAAACTGCATAACTGCACATTTGCACTCCTTCTTTCAAGCCCAAGGAGATTTGCAAATGTTTATTTTTACAGTTTACGTATAATTGGCAATTAAGAAAAGACAGTGAAAATGAATTTAAAAGGACACAAATATAATATAAGCTCATCCTACGACTTCCAGAAACTCTAGCCCTCAGTGCAAAGCACACAAAGCCTTACTTCAGACAATCCGATTCAGCTGTGGCACTGGAAAATAAGGCAATGCAATGTATTTCCTTTTAGGTTCCCTACCCTAATAAGCACATCCCCGGTCATCTACTATCACCCGAAAAATTTACTATCTGGGAAAGGTAAAAAAAAAAAAAAAAAATCCCCCAAAGTAGTCTCTTGTAGGAAATAATATATTTCAAAGGAATTTTAAGGAAAACACTGCCTGCTGCAGCACCGCAAGGCTTTGCCTGTCTTTTCTTTTGAGTTGCTTTCCACAAATCAAGGATAATTCAGTCTTTTGACTGTAAAAGTATCCCGTCCCTCTCAGGTCACCGGAGGCGTAGCTCTCGTCTTTTCCGCCTCCTGGGTTACCTTCAAAAGAGCAGAAGTGTTCAAACTATCCAAGGGAGCACAACTTTCCTGGGTGCCACCTGTCTCATTTGCCCTCTGTTTAAAGGAAGGCAGGTAGTATACCCTTGAGGTAGGTGGAATAGCCTCAGGAGGAAATTTCAATATTTCTAGAGCATCCTTTTTAAACATGTCTGGTGGGGGAGATAATTATAGATCTGGGAAAATTAACAAAGCGTACATTTTTCCTTCTAGTGACATTCTCAAGATTTTTCAATTTATTGTGTAGCTTGATGTTGTCCTTTATGAGGGCAGAGTCAATTGCCTGTAGAGCAAAATAATTATTCTCCCAATTCTGCATGCGTGAAGTACAATTTTGCTGCAATTTCTTCAGAGAACACATAAAGTCAGTTTATGCATCCAGGTAGGAAAAATCCAATCCATGCTGCTCTGCCCCATATCTCCTTCAAGGAGATAGTATCAGGTACAGCAAGAGGTGAGACAATAACAATATCTCGCTGGTGCAGGTACCATACCCCTGTGGAGGAACTTTGTGCTGCTGCCTTGGCATCTGGTGCATCTGCAGAGGCCCCAAATCCTAACTTGCTGGTAGGAGCACTGCTCCACATTCCAAAATCTTAGCGCCTAAGAGCTCGTCCATCTCCTGGGTTTCAGCAGACAGTAACACATAAGGACTTCCATCTCTCAATCATGCCAGCAAAGCCGTTGACTAGTGGTGATTGCTGCAGACCACGTCTAGATTCCTGTGCTCTCATCGGCTGGCATGAAAAACACAAGGATCTTCTTCCAGAGATGACTGCAGCCTTCGGACTGGAGAGAGCAGTCTGCCTCTTTTATTCCTGCAACTCTTCAACTTTGGAAGCTCCAACAACTGCTGCCTGCTGAACAAAGGAATCCATGGGGCTGACAAGACTGTTGATGTAATGGACTCAGTCCCTTCCTTTAGTGGCTGAAAATAAAGGAGCTCCAACAGTGGTGCTAACTGATGCTCCTCCAAACAGAATTTCGATAAATCAGTTCTATGCCTGTTGTTGTTTCCTCCCTGAGAGCACCTCTTCTTGATCGGGTTAAAAGTGCGTGTATTGTGATAGCTTGCATGTCCGTTTTATCTGCAGTGAGAGGAGAAATGTTCACCCAGAGGCCAAGGGGAAATTATCCCTGGGAGCCTGCAAGCCAGTTTTCAAAGACAAACCCCACTCTGGCTTTATCTCTGGAAATGCAGCTGGCTGCAGAATAGTGCTCGTGTTTCCCACATGCCTTTGCACCTGCTATGAAGAAGTACTAAACGATGCGGAAAACATACATGTGCTTTCTAAATAAAAGCTTCACGTGTACCTCTCCTTCCCGACCTCCCTCCCCCCCATCTCTGCCTCATGTTGCAGATGGGTGAAAGTGTGCACAAATGTTGACAAGGTTTTGCTGCCTACCCCACCCTACTCTCCCCTTCCTGTTAACACCCCTCTCTGAAACCCACTTCTCCACCTTTTGTTTTCCCTCATACTTCCCATCACTTCCTATTGTCTTTCCAGCTCTATACTCAGTTTATTGTTTATATGCCACCGTACCTGGGAAACTGTAAATTGCTGCTGTAAATTACCATCGTACCTGTAAATAGTTACCCCATTTCTATATTAGTTGCAAGTTCTTGTATACATAGTTATTGTTCCCTGTAAAGGCATTGCCGGAAAGTTGAATTACTTGTAAACCGATACGATGTGCAAACGGTTGTTGGTATATAAAAAGTTCTAAATAAATAAATAAATAAAATAAACATGTACTTTTATCCACTAATACCTCCATTAAATGTGATTTGATGATTGTCCCCCCCCCTTACTGCGGGTAAACGTTAGTGAACAGGGTTAAATCAGATGGGAAAAAGTGTGTGCAGTGATTGCATTGTTCCAGCACAAACTTTTCACTTGCTTCAATGCAGGTCCAAAATGCGTGGGTGCTTTGCACTCCACGAGGAGTTTCCCTTTGAAAATGAACTTGCAGGACCACAGAGACAAAGTACTCCAAGCTCATTGGAGGTGCACATTATTGATCTTCCCAAGAAGAAGAGCTTAGCAGAGCTTCAAATGATCTCTGTTGTTGGTTGAAAGGGAACCTCATTGGGACTTTGCTGTGTGTAGAAGTAGTTTCTTGTAACTGTAATATATCTCTTCAGCTACAAAATTACAACAGCACTTGTGATGAGTGACACTACTTAAGAGTCTACAGAAGAGTCAACAAAATAATATTTTCCTTTAAAAGCATACACTTGTCACATTTTTCTTACATTTCTTTATGCTCTTGCCATTTTTCCATAAGAATAAATTATTCCATGACATGACCAATTGTTTCTTTTTTTTTTTACTATGCATCCAGCTGTTATTTGTGCTTTGTTCATAATTAGCAGAACCTATGTTGTTCAAGTAGAAGACTATTCTATCTATCTATCTATCTATCTATCTATCTATCTATTTATTTATTTATTTATTTGATTATTTATTTATTTTTATACCGGTGTTTATTTATTTATTTTATATACCGGTGTTAGTGGGGACATCATACCGGTTTACATTTGAACAGCAGATAGAAATTACATGTTAACAGGAAGTTACATCTGGGAAGGGGAGTAACATAAGTGCAGAGTGGAAAGTAACTTAACAACAAGAAAACAAAGGAATCCTTAACAGCAAGATATATCAGAAGAGCAGCAGCTATAATTTTAAAGTGAGATGTTGAAGCCAGCTTATTGCCCCAGGGATAGCTGAAGTAATCTCCTTAATTTCTCCTCTATACTTCTGATCTGAGTCTTGGGCTATTAAACGTTCCATGGTTTGATCTTGATAGACACAATCACATTCTGGTGAAGATCTTAATTGGCATTTCTGCTGGAGGTATCTGATTCGACCCTGGCTTAGAGATGTCTATAAGCCATGTGGAAAATCAAAACGATGAACCTTTTTAATATGTCAAGGCTTCCACAAGGTTTTTATTTATACATTTTTGTAATCACCATTAAGTTCTTCATAATCAATAATAAATTTGCTTTGCTTAAGATTGAAACCATGGGTCCAGAATGGGTTACATGATCTTAAGCATTGATAAGGAATGTTGGCGATATCTTGGTAGATAAGAAGATTTTCATCACTCTTAATTAGCTGATATTCTCAGCGGATCATAGTATTATAGCTGATATTATGGAGAAGAAATAGAAAATGGTGGAAAATTGCAGTCTTTACACGATCCACTCTATTAACTAGAAATCTTGACTAACACCATCAATCAGGTGGCTTAACACTAATTAATGAAATTCTGGTCCCCAGAGCAAACATTTATGCCTTCATATTGATCTTCCTTGGAATATATACTGAATAAACTCATAAACTGACAATTTACAATCTTGGGGAGTCTGTTTCTGTACCTGTCCAATTCCTGCACTCTCTAACACCTCCTTCCACAAAAAATGTTTACAGTACTGTATGAATCCTGGAGGAGAGGAGGTGCAAGGGAGATATGATACAGACCTTCAAATACCTGAAATGTTTTAATGATGCACAACTGAAAAGCCTTCTCTGTTGGAAAGAAATCAGTAGAGCTAGGGGTCACATAATGAAACTCCATGGAGGATGACTCAGAACCAACATCAGGAAATATTTTTTCATGGACATGGTTGTGGATGCCTGGAACATCTTTCCGGAGGAGTTGATAAGACAAAAATGGTGAAAAATGTCAAAGGAGCATGGGATAAACACTGTGAATCCATAAAGGCTAGAATATGGAAATGAAGAAAAGAGTGCATGGGGGTAACTTGCTGGTATGGTGGTTACTACCCTTAACCAATAAACCTTCATACTGGTGATGCAACTCCATTATTTTTTCGCCTCTTATTATATGGTTGATTAAGTTATACCCCTTGTTACATGTAAACCGATCTGATATGAATTTTTTTCATGAAGGTCGGTATATAAAAATGTTAAATAAATAAAATAAATAAAATTATTGCTCTCTGCTTTTACAGAAGGGGAAAAAGAGGAAAAGGGGAATTAGATTCAGATAGCAACCAACAAGGACATTAAATTTTAAGGTCTGGTCAAACAAATAAGCATGGGGGTATAAGACTGGTGCAGCTGTTACTACCCTTAACCGATAAGCTTGATACTTTTGATGCAACTCCAACATTGCTCTCTGCTTCAACGGCAGAGGGAAAAGAGGAATTGGACTCATACAGCAACCAACAGGGGCCCTGACTTTTATGGTGAGGGAAACTGATAGACATGGGCACAGCCTACAAGGCGCAGCAAATATTACCATAAGCTTACTGGGCAGACTGGATGGACCATTTGGTCTTTTTTGCCATCATTTCTATTTGTCTATGTTTCTATGAATCAATTGGTTAGTCTGAACTGTCAATGGTCAAAATTGAATTCTCCTGATGTTTTAAAGGAATTAAATGATTAACCATCAATATTTTCAGGGTAAAAGTGAATAAACAACTCTTGCACTCAAAAACACCAGAATAACACCAGACATCTCTGGGCTTGTCAATCTATTGAGATTGTTACACTTTAGAAAGTGGTTGGTATTATAGCGTTTAATATCTGGCCACAGAGGTTGGTATTTTCCAACCTCTGTGGCCAGATATTACACGCTATAACAATATGAAATAAGAACGAAATCAAACATCTAGGGACCTTCATTTTTGTTAGTTTTTTTTTTCCTGGGAATTTTTCAGGATTTATTTTGATAAGAATGAAAATAGGAGAAAAATCAGTGGAAAAATATTTTCATAATTTTTCTGGAAGATTATCAGAATTTATTTTGGTGGACAGAAAACTCCCTGTGGTAACTTGGGTGTTAGTGGCTTGGGAAGAAGCCAGGAGGAATAAGGAGGCAGATTCTGGCTGTTTCCTTTAAGTGCAATTTATTTACAGTGCAAAACAAAACCAAAGAATTCAGCTCACCTTAAGTTCAGGTAGAATAAACATCAAACATAGCAGGTTTTAGCATAGGCTGCCTTCCTGCCTGCTCCCCAGAGCCCCTCTAACCCTTCTGGGCCCTGTCTTCTTATGCTAGGCTGAAAAGATCCTCCTTGGACTCAGAATCCCTTGCTGGGTTGGCACTTAAGGAGGCCATACTAATTGTGCACTGGGTCTAAAGTGTCTTGATATTGGTTTATTAATATTCTCTTTAAAAAACAGTTTTGTAGCCTTTGGTTTCTCTATTTTTTTTCTTTTCTGCTTCTCTCTGGCCTTTTGAAGTAGATTTTTTTGATGTCAGGTCTTATGAGTTAAGCTAGTTAAAGGAACAGAACCTTTGAAGGTTGTCATTTTAATGTGCATTTAAGTTTGGATGTAATAAGGAAATACCTGCCTGGTATTGTCCCTAAAAGGTTTGTATATACACCCTGAGACATGCATACACCATTCTGTATCTGGGAAAAGTTCTTGTTGAATCAGGCCCTAAATATTTTGTTGTATTTTGCACTACACTATTATTTCTTACCCCGATCACATTCCCCAGCCCTCTCTTTTACTCACCACTTATATCCCTCACAGAATCACAGTCCCTGCTTTTCCCTATCCCTGAGTTCCCACTCTGCATCCTTTTGCCTGAGACCAACTCTTGCAAGTCCCCACTCAGTCCTTCAGTCACTACTCATACACCCAACCCAATTATTGAGTCCTTCCTGTTCCCCTTTCACAACTTATGAGTCACTGTGCTCCCAAATACCCATTGCTTCTCCATCCCTGTATCCCAAGTCCCTATAGTTCCACCATCCCTATCTCATTTCCCATCCTCATAGCCTGCCTGCTCCCCTATCCTGAATCCCCACTCTGCTCTCGAACTCCCATTCCTCAGTCCCCACATTCCCCCACCTTTAATCCTTGTGTTTCCATTCTCTGCTCATCTCCACCTCAATCCTTGATATCCTTCTGACTCTCCAGCCCCTCCAGCTTGAAGACTGCCGATCCTTCTGTTGTCCTTCCAGGTCACTCTCTCTCTCTCACCTCACTTTCCAGACCAGCCGGGTGAGGAGCATGAGCCGGCAGTGAGTATAGCAGGCCCAGCAGTCGGGTTCTTCTTAAAATCATTCCTCCCATCTCTCCCTCTTGTGCAGGAGGGACAGGCGCCAGAGGCACGAGGAACCAGGCCTTTGCTTCTGCCAGCTGGGTTGAGGGAAAAGGCCACACCGCTGATCATCTTTTTCTTCCCCACGGGCCACAACTTGAGATGGGACTGTGAGAAGTGGCTCTCTGTTGGCCCAGTGCAGGTCACATAAGTGGACGGACGGCACCACAGATTATTTTCTTTAGACCAACATGTGCCGCCTCAGAGGACAGGAGCAGCAGTGACTCTTTTTATTTGGCCCCGCATAGATCACATCAGGTAGGAGGAGGGTGGGGCAGTGGCAGCTTGATAATGAGCAAGGCAAGCTTCCCACCCCCTTCTTTTCTTTCTGGCAGGAATAGATCCACCTCCCCCCCAACACACCTCCTATGCTCTTATTGGTCATATTCAACCCAGGAATGGGATGAAGCTGACCAATCGGTTCTGCATTCAGTATTAAGGATGTAGCAGGGTAAAAAAAACCCCACAGATGCTGCTTAGGACAAGCCTGCATGTTTGAGGGCAATCCTCGAAAATCAGGGATGTCTTATAATATCGGTTTGTATTTGTAAATTGCCTTGCTGTAACCATTAGGAACGTTGATTCATAAATCAATAAATTGTCATTATTATCGTAAATTAGGACCAGAAGTAAATAAATACATTAAAATAATTACCTGCGCTTGCGACTGTAGGTCCGTTTGCAAGCCAGAACGTTGTGGAAGACCCGATGCTGGCAGGCTGAAGGAGAGCTAATGTAGTGTGAGAAGTAGGCAGTGCAGAGATGTAACAGCAACTTGGGTTTCTTTTATGTCACTCCTTTTCCCCTACAACCAGCAACAACGTGTTGTGGCAAGCACGGTAGCAGCTAGGCCTCAATTGAAGGGGGGGGGGGGGGGTGGAGGGCAAGAGAGAAGCTCGGCAAGGTCAGCCACAGTGGAGTGGGGAAGCTGAAGTCTGTTTGGTCCGGTACCCTTTCATTGCTGATCTGCCGCCACTGAAGCGTGCCGTGACGACAAATAAATTTTAAAAAAGTAGAGCCGCATTCAACCAGGGAGTGCGGCGAGGATCGGTGCGGCCTGGGCCTCCCTGACGGAGGTGAAGAAGAGAGGCCTGAAAGGGAGGTAAGGCGTCGGATCTCCGGGGTCACTGTTGTTGCTGGACTCAGCCACCGTAGCTATAAAGGCACCGCCAATGTAAAAAATAAATAAATAAATAAAAGTAAGGAGCCGGAAGGCGGAGTCACTACGAGGGGGCCCGAGTGGATGACAGGATGTCCGAGGGTCGGCGCGATCGGGGCCTCACGATGGAACTGTTTCTCCTGGTTTTTCACTGCTGCCATCAACCTCCCTGGCTCCAGCAGAGAGAGTGACGGACCACAAAGGAAAACAGCAGGGAGAGTCAGCTGACCAGCAGCAGTCAGCTGTGTCTCTCATCTCCACCGTCACCACTTTTAGGGAGAATCTCTGCGACGGATTTAAAAAAAAAAAAAAAAAATTAGGAGATGCTCAGGAGCACAGGGAAAGGCCTCCAACACAAGAAGAACTGCTAGGCCTGTCTCACTGATGTCATCATTGATGTCAGCGGGACACCTGCGATAATGGAGGGTGGGGGGGGGGGGGCCTTAAAAACACCAAAATATTCTCAAAATTAAGCAAAATTGAAAGAAAAAAATGGAGGTGGCAAGATAAGGGACCATGGCCACCTGACTGACCTCACCGACTGATGCTCCAAAGCCAATTTAAAATGGTGGATTACGCCCTAAATGGAAGCCCTGCATTTAAAACTTATTAAAATAGCTACAAACCAAGGAATTTTGACCAGCGACCAACCATCAGTTGGGGCTCTCACAACTCTGGCACAGCCGACAGTAGAATTATGGAGGTAACTCATTTTAAAAGACAGCTATTAAAATATTTGGGAGGGTTTGAGAACCATTTAAGGGCTCAAAAGGATAGAAAAAATATATATATAGGTAAGGAAAATATTGCCATATATAAAAGAAAATACCTCTGGAGCCCTTAGCTAGTTAAAAATGTAAAATTATTAATTGAATGGTAGATGCTGTTCACCTCTAAAGCTAATGGACCAGCCCAAGGCACTCTTCAAAAGCGGGAATTGCCATAGTGACAGACAAAATTCCGATGCTGTATCCCAGGGTAACATAGCGACGGCTTCCCTAGCGATATGTGAAGAGGTCAGCGCAATAGTACTAATAAAAGGCAAAGCACAGAAATGACTATAATTGTTAGATAATATTAATGAAAGAAAATCTACGGAAAAAAAATTCTCAAAATATTGCTTAGATGACCACTGGCATTAGGAGAGCCATCGGATGCCTATGATAGGAACAACTGATAACTATATACAAAAAAAAAAAAAAAAAGCCCTCGTGACATCATCGAGTATTAATTCAGTAAAGCCCTCAAAGACAGTTAGAAAATCCAAGAGAACCTGAGCGGATCTGATCCAGAGAGCAGGCGCTGTGTTGGTGCTGCTCTCACGTGTAAAATACATTTGCTCAGAGAGTTAATAAAACTGGTAAGAACAATAGAAGGCACACTAGAATGATTAACATATAGATATTTAATATGATAGAATTTCCAGTAATAAAGGTAAGGGCTAGTGTTAAATAAAAAGTAATAATAAAGTCAGCTTCCCTGCGATATATTAATGACAGCTTTGATAGACGGAATGTCAGAATGTACAAAGCATTGATGTGAAACAAAGTTGCCAATAGAGAGAGAGAGAGAGAGAGAGAGAGAGTGAACGAGGCACAGATACCCTAGTCCTGTATTAACCTGAGGAAGTTCAAAGCTAAAGAGATGCTGCTGTATGAGCTACTGAAGAGATCTCTAAGAGTTAATGGAGACTTTCCACAAGTAGAACTGACTGCTTAAAAAGAAGACTATAAGTGATTCACAGTGTTGAAATTCACTTCTGTCAGTCATAAAAAGAAAAAAAAAAATAGACACTCTAAAGCAATAGGGAGAGAACAGATAAACTTATAGAAAAAAATGCAAGATGCACCCTATTTTTCTTGCTTAGTTAGGGTATATTCAATTATCATTTATTTTCTTAATTAGATATTTCATTTCCACTAAATCAACGGAAACACATTACACCAAGGGGAACGCGCATATTTAGCTTACGGAACATTTATCGGTGCTAGGCAGTCAGATTTCTCTTTTTGATTCATTAAAGAATTAGGTAGTAAGTTAAAGGCTGTGTCAGTCAAGAGTTCAATGTACCCTAGCAACGTACCCTAAAGACATCGAAACAACATAAAAGTAAAGTTAAGTGTGTGCACATGGACTGAAACAGGCCTACTTATGCAAGACAATAAAAGATACTATAGCAGTGATGGCTAACCTATGACGTGTGTCAGAGGTGACACGCCGAGACGTTTTTGCTGACCCGCGCAGCATTTCATGGACTATCGTGAATTTTTTTTTTTTCTTATTAACTGCGCCGAGCCTTTTTTTTTCGGCTGCACCGACCCTTTAAAATTTGTTTTTTAGTATACCCCCACCCTCCGGACCCCTCCACCCCCCCCCCCCCCATGCCCCCAGGCACAGGGAGGCTCATGTGGCGCAACGATAGGCAGATAGGCAGGGCCGTGGTGAGGCTCACGTCACCACGGCCTGAAGAAAAAGATCGCATTTAAACGCGCTGGTGCTCCTCCTCCTTCCTGCCTGTGTGGCCCCGGAAGTAAACGTTGCTGGAGCCGCGTGGGCAGGAAGGAGGAGAAGCATCAGCACGTGCAGAAGAGAAGCAGCACTTGCGCTTACGGGCCGCCGCGAATCACAAGTCGCAGCGGCCCGAGAAGAGGAAGAGGCCCGGTAGCAGGGCCACTGTGTCCCGAGAAGATTAGGGCCTGAATGAATGATTGTATGAGAGAGATCATGTGCCAGTGAGAGCCTGTGTGTGTGTGAGAGAGAGAGAGAAATGCATGTGAGAATGAGAACCTGACTGTGTGTTTGAGGGAAGAAGATGGAGAGAAAAGAAACAGAAAAAAAGACAATATAAAAGGAATTGGCAAAAAAAATAAGAAAGGGAAGGTGGAAAAAAAAGCCTGTGACCAACCAATTAGAAAACTAAGATCAGACAGCAAAGGCAAAAAAAAAAAAAATTACTTTTTAGTGATTGGCACATGTAATCTTTGGGAATGTGCAAGAATAGCACTTTCTCTACGGATCTCACAATGTACGAGATCAGCATGGAGAAAGTGGAAGCCCACGGGGCCTGCACAGAGGAGGCAGCAGAATGGGCTTCAGTGTCAGTAGCAGCAATCGGCGCCTCCCCAATAGCCATGCGGCAGCAGTGACAGTGGCAGCAGAGGAATGAGAGAGGTTCCAAGGTTGCTGGCAAAAGAGAGGGGGATCTGTCTTTAGTGTGTGCATGTGTATGAATGGGAATCTGCCTGGGGGTGTATGTGTGTGAATGCATGGGTGCCTGCCTGGGGGTCTGTGTGTGTGAGAATGAATGTGTGCATGCCTGGGGGATGGAGCGGGAGTGGTGTAAAAATGAATGGGAGCCAATAAAAGAATCTGACTGACAGATGAAGTTTGTAATGCTTGCTTGGGCTTGACGTGTACGAAATACCAACCTTCAATTGAAGATTTAACCAATGAAATTCAGCAACAAAAAAGTCACTAAGCAGGCAAGGTAAAGAATTATTTGTTTTTGCTTTATTAATAAATACAGTACATATATTAAAATTATAACTTTTTGTTATTAGAGCTACAAATATCACAAAATTATGGATTTTTCTAGAAGTGACACACCACCCGAGTTATCCTCGTTTTTTTAATGAATTTTGACACACTGAGCTCAAAAGGTTGGCCATCACTGTACTATAGGATAGAAAATACATTAATGACAAAGTATAAAACGGCAGATTTTCAAAGCCCTACGCACGCCGGGCCTATTTTAAAAGGGCCCGGCGACGCGCATAAAGCCCTGGGACGCGAGTAAGTACCGGGGCTTGCAAAAAGGGGAGGGGGCAGGGCGTGGTGGGGCCAGAGGTCTCCGACACAATGGCCATTACTGCTGTGTCGGCCATTACTGCTGTGTCAAAGGATCGTGTGCCGGCAAGCTGACGGTGTGCGCAACTTGCGCCTGCCTCGGGCAGGTGCAAAAGGTAAAATAAAAGTCAGGGAGGGGTTAGAGTAGGGCTGGGGGGGAAAGGTTAGGGGAAGGGGTGGGAAGCTTAGGTTAGGGAAAGGGAAGTTTCCTTCCAGGCCGCTCTGATTTCGGAGCGGCCTGGGAATGGGGTGGGGGTAGGCAGCGCGGCTCAGCACGCACAAGGTGCACAATTGTGCACCCCTTGCACGCGCCGACCCCTGATTTTATAACTTGCACGTGCTTGCACGTGCAAGTTATAAAATTGGATGTACATGTGTGTACATTGGGTGTACATGTGTGCGCATGTTATAAAATCTAACCCAAAGTTAAATACAAAGAAAATACTGAAAAAAGAAGCACTGTTGAGCTTATCTAAAAAACTTTTTTTATTTTATTTAAATATATGAAATTTAAAATAAAAGAGCAGCACCTGCTATACTTAATGTAACATATCAAAAGTTGTATTAAAACAATACACCGATTATTTTATAACAAAATCAAGGATATAATTGTAAAGTATATGAAAAAAACGTGTGCATATATATATGTATATCATATATGTATATCATACAAAGATTACTTAACAACATACAAAGTTACTTTAACAACATTCAGGAGACTGTAATAGGTATTCGTTCTGGGTATATTCATTGATCACTTAGAAAAAAAAAAAAGGAACCACAAAATATCAATTCTGAGGTTTATATTTAAAGACTGGAAGTAAATATCTCAAAAGTTGTAGTTAAAAATATGTGATACTTATCTGACAGATTGAAATGTTATAATCCTGAGTAATTCTTTCTGTTTCAATATTTGAAGTTATGCTTTATTTTCTGGTATTCTGCGAAACAGAAGCAAATATGAAGTTATTAAGTTTTATGTTTATAAGTAACACTGTATGAATTTAATAACCTAATGTTGATTCTGATACTATTTGTTATTATTAATAAAAGTTTTGTTAAAGGTCACTTGGAGAATCCATAATTTACCCTATCCTACTTTACCTCTGCTTCCCCTTCCTACCAGCAGGAGATATATTGAATAGGTTTCTTGATTGGGAAGAGAGATTTTCACATATACTCCCTTATAACTTAACACCGGGGTTACTGCTATAATTCCCTCAGCCTTAGGACACATCAGAGTGGTGGAGGAATCCTAGTTAAGATGGTTTACATTATTATTATTAGTCAATAGACAGTAGGGGTGAGCAGGGGTAAAAAAAAATTGTTTTCGTTTTTAGGTTTGCTTTCAGGAGGTTTTATCCCCATGAATTACAGTTTGTGGAATGTTTGATTCACTTCATTCATTTGAAAAAATGAATGGAGAAATTACTTACCTGATAATTTCGTTTTCCTTAGTGTAGACAGATGGACTCAGGACCAATGGCTATCAGCAGATGGGAGACGGAGTCAGATTTCAAAACTGATGGCACCCGTGCAGCATGCTTAGCTCTTCAGTATTCTCTTCGAAAAGCCAGTGTGGATATATGTTGCTTAATACTTGATTACACTTGATTAAACTTGAACTGGTTCAACTGATTATGTATATATAAAAAATTTGAACTGGAGACCGCCAGTGCACTCAAACAATAAACGCTGAAACCTGGGTAACTGCGGGTATCTTGAACTAGAAGTAGGCCGTGGCTTACCAGTACTTGCTCAGTCTCTAGATTTGATATCCAAGGTTCTCGATTTCTGGAGCAACCGTGGGCGGGATGCTGAGTCCATCTGTCTACACTAAGGAAAATGAAATTATCAGGTATGTAATTTCTCCATTTCCTAGCATGTAGCCAGATGGACTCAGGACCAATGGGATGTACAAAAGCTACTCCCCTATCGAGTGGGAGGCTGCATGTAGCCCATTTAGTGCTGCCCCTGTGAAGGCTGCATCCTCCCTGGCCTGAATATCCAGGTGGTAAAACCTGGAGAAGGTGTGTGGGGAGGACCATGTCACCACCTGACAGATCTTGACTGGCGACAGGCCCAGGAGACTGCCTGGGCCCTTGTAGAATGTGCCTTGACCTGTAGGGGTAATGGTCTTCCTGCCTCTATGTAGGCAGCATTAATTACTTCTTTGATCCAGCAGCTATGGTGGCCCGCGAAGCCGTTTCCCCCTGTTTCTTCCCGCTCTGAAGAATGAACAGATGGTAAGTTTTGCGCAAGGATTCCAATCTCTTCAGGTATTGGATTAGTATTCTGCCGACATTCAGGTGGTGGAAGAGGCGTAGGTCTTCCACCACCTGAATGTCAGTGGTGGAAGAGGCGTAGGTCTTCCGAATCCCTGTGCTCCCTGTTGCCAGAGGATGTGGTTAGTGCAGTTAGTGTAGCTGGGTTCAAAAAAGGTTTGGATAAGTTCTTGGAGGAGAAGTCCATTAATGGCTATTAATCAATTTTACTTAGGGAATAGCCACTGCTATTAATTGCATCAGTAGCATGGGATCTTCTTAGTGTTTGGGTAATTGCCAGGTTCTTGTGGCCTGGTTTTGGCCTCTGTTGGAAACAGGATGCTGGGCTTGATGGACCCTTGGTCTGACCCAGCATGGCAATTTCTTATGTTCTTATGTTCTTATGATATGGTCTGGTTCATATAGAACTGGGAAACTACTTTCGGAAGGAAGGATGGTACCGTACGTAGCTGTACGGTGGCCGGGGTGAGCCAGAGGAACGGTTCCCGACAGGACAGTGCTTGGAGGTTGGAGATGCTCCAGGCTGAGCATATTGCGATCAAGAACACTGTCTTTAAGGTCAAGAGACGTAGGGACAGGGCGCTAGTTGGCCTGAAGAATTCCCCTGCTAGGAAGTCTAGAACTAGGTTGAGGTTCCATAGAGGCACTGGCCACTTTAGTGGTAGTTGGAGTTGTTTGACTCTTTTCAGGAAGCGGGACACATCAGGATGAGTTGATAGTCTGATGCCGTCCACTTCGGACCTGAAACAGGCCAGTGCTGTGACTTGGACCTTGAGGGAGTTGAGGGACAACCCCCTTCTGCATGCTGTCTTGTAGGAATTCTAGGATCGTGGGAATCTTTGCTGTCCTTGGGAGGAGACCGCGGTCTTCTCACCAAGCTTCGAATACTTTCCAGATCCGTATGTAAGACAGAGATGTGAAGAACTGTGTGCCCGAAGCAGGGTGTCAATCATGGCTTTTGAGTAGCTGCGCATCTTTAGGCTAGTCCTCTCAAGGGCCATACTGTAAGAGAGAATCGAGCCGGGTCTTTGTGGGAGATTGGTCCCTGCTGAAGAAGGTCCCTGTATGGTGGTAGATGAAGAGGATTCCCCGCCAATAGTCTTCTCATGTCTGTGTACCATGGTCTTCTTGGCCAATCCAGGGTGACTAGTCACCCTGGGGGTGTTCTAGTCTTGTGGATGACCCTGCCCAGTAGTGGTCAGGGTGGGAAGGCGTACAGGAGGCTTTCCTCTGGCTAGTTCTGAACGAAAGCATCGATTCTTTGAGATTGTGGTTCTCGTCTGTGGCTGAAGAATCTGGGGACCTGGGCATTGCGACAGGTCACTAGTAGGTCCATGGCCGGGAGGTCCCATTGATTTACTATCAGCTGGAAGGCTGTGTCCACCAGCGACAATTCTCCTGGGTCTAGGCTTTCTCTGCTTTGGTAGTCCGCAAAGATGTTGTCGTCCCGCGATGTGGGAGGCTGAAATCCCTTGTAGATTTATTTACACACACTCCATGAGGGGATCTATTTCTAGAGACACCTGCTGGCTCTTGGTTTCTCCCTGTTGGTTGATGTAGGCAATTGTCGTTGCGTTGTCTGACATGATTCTGATGGACTTGCCTCAGAGACTGTGGCTGAATCGTAGGCTGGCTAGTCTGACTGCTCGCACTTCCAGGCGGTTTATGTTCCATCCCGCCTCTCCCTTGTTCCATTGTCCCTGGGCCATCAGTTCCTGACAGTGAGCTCCCCACCCTCGCAGGCTTGCATCCATGGTGAGCAAGAGCCACTTCGGTGTGGATAGGTTTATGCCTCTGCTTAGGTGTTCTTCTTGTAGCCACCATTGAAGCTGCTCCCAAACTTCTGTCAGTAGCTGGAGGCAAATTGAGTAGTTCTGGGATACTGGATTCCATCGTTATAGTAGGGAACATTGTAGCGGCCACATGTGGGCCCTTGCCCATGGAACAACTTCCAGAGTTGATGTCATGAGGCCGAGGACTTGAAGGTAGTCCCATTCCTTGGGGCAAACCGAGGTCAACAACTTTTGTAAATGATCCATTAGCTTCCTTCTTCATGGAGGTGGAAGGTAGACCTTTTTCTGTTTGGTATCGAACTAGACTCCCAAGTATTCTAGTGACTGGGAGGGTTGTAGACAACTCTTGGTTGTGTTCATGACCCACCCGAATTCTTGTAGTAGATTCTTGACTCTGGTGGTCACATGGCGACTCTCCTTTGGAGACTGCCCTGATCAATCGTCCAAGTAAGGATGTACCAGGGCTCCTTCTTTCCTCAGTGCTGCCACCACTACCACCCTGATTTTGGTGAAAGTTCTGGGAGAAGTAGCTGGTCCGAAGGGTAGTGTTCGGAATTGATAATGACAGCCCAGTATCGCAAATCACATGAAGCGCTAGTGGTTCTGATGGACCAGGATGTGAAGGTAGGCTTTGGAGGTTAAGAATTCTCCCAGTTGTATCGCCATTATATCGGAGCGTAGGGTTTCCATGCGGAAGTATGGAACCTTCAGATAACAGCTAATGGCCTTGAAGTCCAGGATAGGCTGAAATGTTCCCTCTTTCTTGGGAATGATAAAATAGATGGAATAGTGGCCAGTATTTTGTTGAAACGTGGGCACTGGTACAATTGCCTTCAGGCTGAGTAGTCTTGCTAGTGTGGTCTCCACTGCCAGTCTCTTGGAGTGGGAGTGGCACGGCAATTTCATAAACTTGTCTGGGGGAATGCTTTGGAATTCCAGTGAGGACCACTCTCGAATGATAGTTAGGACCCACTTGTCCAAAGTTATCTTGACCCATCTTTGGTAGAAGAGGGTAAGTCTGCCCCCTATGTCTTCTTCCTGTGGATGGGTCTGCATCTTCTCATTTTGGGGTACAGCCAGAGCCTGCTCTTGAGCTTGCTCCTCTCTTAATATGCCTGTTCCGAAAGGGCTGAGACCTTCCTTCAGGATGAGGTGCTTGAGACTATGTATTCTTGTAAGGCTTGAAGTGCTGCGATCCTCTACTCTTGGTTCTTCTGGGAGAGGAGCGCTGATATGTCCTCAGGTAATCAGGGTACTGGAGAAACACCCCATTTATTGGCTAATTTCTCCAATTCTCTCCCGAACAGGAGGGATCCTTTAAAAGGCATTTTTGTAAGGTTCGCTTTGGAAGTCGCGTCAGCCGACCAATTTCGGAGCCATAATTGTCTTCTTGCCACCACTGTGGCAGCGACACCCCTGGATGAGGTGCGCACAAGTCTGTGGTAGCATCAGTGAGGAAGGAGACCGCAGGCTCCATAGCTTCTCCGGGCGTGGTTGCTTCTCTGCAAGGATCAAACAGGAACGTGCCACTAATGCTCAACAGAAGCAATTTGTAGCATCATTGCTGAAACATCAAAGGACTGCTTAAGGATGGCTTCCAGCTTTCTATCCTGGACATCCTTCAGTGCCGCTCCTCCCTCCACTGGGATCGTAGTGCGTTTAGAGACTGCACAGATCATATCATCCACTTTGGAGAAATGTAGAAGTTCCTTAACCAGGGCTCTCTTCTTGAAGGTAAATTTTCTTTATTCTTTCTTGTAAATGTTACAAGATTCTCGTTTGTGATAGTGTCCACATCTGCTATGGAGATGGAGAAATACTGAAGAGCTAAGCACGCTGCACGGGTATACAGCTTTGAAATCTGACTCCGTCTCCCATCTGCCATCAGGAAAGCACAATACCCATTGGTCCAGAGTCCATCTGGCTACACACTAGGAAATCAAACATTTAAACAAAAAAAAACAACCCTGAAAAAAAACCCTGCAAATCAAACAAAAAAAAGAAAATGGGTCCTCCCAAGACTTCCCATCCTGTCTCTACTAGAGATGTGAATCATGTGATCGATCGTCTTAACGATCGATTTTGGCTGGGGGGGAGGGAATCTGATCGTCGCGGTTTTTTTTTTTTTTTTTTTAAATCGTTTAAATCGTAAATCGGGGGAGGGCGGGAAAACCGGCACACTAAAACAACCCTAAAACCCACCCCGACCCTTTAAAATAAATCCCCCACCCTCCCACCATACGCCGGCGCCATTTTGCAATACGGCAATACGGCCATACGGCCGGCGCCATTTTGCAATACGGCCCTAGTGCATGAGATCGCTCCCGGACACCCACTGGACTTTTGGCAAGTCTTGTGGGGGTCAGGAGGCCCCCCCAAGCTGACCAAAAGTCCCTGGGGGTCCAGCGGGGGTCTGGGAGTGATCTTCTGCGCTCGTGACGTCGGGGGACAGGAACCAAAATGGCGCCGGCACTACCTTTGCCCTGTCATATGACAGGGCAAAGGTAGCGCCGGCGCCATTTCTATTAACGCAGCCGTGGCCCGAGAGTGGAAGATCACACCGGGACCCCCCCACTGGACCCCAGGTAATTTAAAACATTTTCGGGGGGTTCGGGAGGGTGGGGGATTTATTTTAAAGGGTCGGGTGGGTTTTAGGGTTGTTTTAGTGTGCCGGTTTTCCCGCCCTCCCCCTTCCCCTCCCCCCTCCCCCGATTTACGATTTTTGACGATAAATCGGGGGAATTCCTATTGTATCGCGCCTCTAATGATTTTTGACGATTTAAAATATATTGGACGATATTTTAAATCGTCAAAAAACGATTCACATCACTAGTCTCTACTACCCATCCCTTCCACCCAGAAAAATGCTGGGACCAGGAACCCCCCCAACCACCATTTACCCAGTATAGAAGGGATCCGCTGGTGAGGCCTAAGCCCACATCAATGCTCCAGCCTATGCAAAGCCAAAGCCTTGGTCTTGGCCTACGTAAAGCCAATGCCTCATGCTTAGGATAGGCCAGAGTCTAGGCCCTGGCCCGAAACTGCCACCCGGCCCAGAGGCCAGGTCATGACACCAGATCATCAGCTCGGACCCAGTTCTGATGCCAAACCCAACCCAGAAATGGGTCCAGATTCCTGGGCCTTGGCCTAGGCTGGGGGCAGGCATAGGCTTAATACCATGGCTTAGCCCAGAGGCCAGATCCTGATGCTGGGCCTTGACCCAAACCCAGGTATGATGCTGGGGCCTGGCCCGGAGGTCAGGTCCTGATGCAAGGCAATGGCCCAGCCCAGAAGCCGGGTCCTGATGCTGGAGCCTTGACAAACCCAGGCCCAATGACAAGGCCTAGCCCAGAGACCAGGTCCTGACACCAGGAGCTCGATGGGAACACAAACCTAATACTGGGGCCCAGTCCGGAGGTCATGTCCCAAAGTCAGGCATTCACCCCAGACCCAGCCCAAACACTGAGGTTTGGCCTGGAGGCCAGGTTACAATGCATGAGTCTCAACCTAGGGTCAGGCCCAGGCCCAGGCCCAGAGCCCAGCCCTTACAGCTCCATTGATGCCATCTTCTCCTTTCTTTGTTCTTTAAAGTGATGCCATGCATTGAGATTGTGCTAGGCTTAAATAACTCTGGTGCATTCATCCCAGCAGACCACACCATTTTTATGTATGAGATTGCTGGGTCCTGATGCCTGGGCCTCGGCCTAGACTGGAGCTCTGACATCACAGTTCAGCCATGAGGCCGGGTCCCAACCCTTGGGCCTCAGTCCAGACCCAGGCCTAATGCTGGGGCCTGGCATTGAGCTCTGGCCTCACAGCTCTGTTGACACCGTCCTTTTCTTTCTACTTTCTACTTTAAAGTGAGTGAATCATTTTGAGGAATGGAAATGCCTCCACGCCAGGCCAAGGCATTGGGCTTGGGTCTGGGATCCAGCCTAGGCTGAGGACCAGGTGTCAAGCCTGTGCTGTGGTTTCAGGCTTGGTCTTGGGCCAAGGCCCAGGTGTCAGGACCTGGCCTAAACCTTGGATACCCAATGGATTAAGTAAGTGACTGATCAGTGGACTCATGACTCAGCCAGGGCCTTTACATCGGCCTGGTCCTAGGCCGAAGCACCAGGTTTGTGCTCAGGCCTAGGCCACAGCCCCTGATTATAGACATTGTGACAGGACAAAGCAAATTGTGGCACCATTTCTAGCTCTGTACTACATAATAAACTCTCCTCATGTAATAAAACATCATAACAAAGTAGAGATGGAAGAGAAAGTTGAAATAATCAATCCAATCTGCCCTGCAATTTCCTAAGGTAATAAACGCTGCTCTGTGCAGGTTACCCCCATGTTTCTGTTTAGGGTAGTAATTTCTGCTCCATGCTGGTTACTCCAATCCTTATGTTAAGGATAGTAATATTTACAATCAGACATGCTGCTTGAACATGCTTTGGTTTTGGTTTTGGATGAAGAAGCAGTCCTGTGCTTTTTCCTTGATGTCTACGTATCCATACCCTGAACCATAAAAGTCAGGGCCCAGCATTGGCTGTCATCTGAATCCAATTCTCCTCTCCCCCTCATTTTTGAAGTGGAGAGCAATGTTGCAGTTGCACCAAAATCATCAAGGCTAATCAGTTAATGGTAGTAATCTCATACCTTCTGATTAAGGATAGTAACTGCCACTCCATGCAGGCATTCCAACTTCTAACCTTTATGGATCCACAGTGTTTATCCCATTCCCTCTTGAATTTATTTACTGTTTTCATCCTCACCACCTCCTCCAGAAGGGCATTCCAGGCATGCACCATCCTCGCCATGAAGAAATATTTCCTGTCACTGGATCTGGGTCATCCCAGCATGGCTTCAGAAAACTTTTCAGCACTGAAACCCTGCTTCTTACACTCATCGATACCATCCTCAGAGGGCACGACCAAGGCCAATCATACCTCCTGATACTCCTCGACATATCTGCCGCCTTCGATACCATCAACCACAGAACCCTCCTCACCAGACTCAAATAAATTGGTCTACGAGACACTACAATCAAATGGTTTGAATCATATCTCACAAATAGATCCTACAATGTAAAGATAAACACATCAGAATCCCCCCGAATACCACTTACACACGGTGTCCCACAAGGATCTTCCCTATCCTCAACACTATTCAACATATACCTCCTCCCACTCTGCAAATTCTTCTCAGAATCACACTTCACTTATTTTGTATATGCAGATGACATACAAATATTACTCCCCATAAATAAATCCATCGAATACACCCTAGACAGATGGAACCAACTCAGCACGAATATAAATTAACTGCTAGCACAATTATCACTCTGCCTCAACCAAAACAAGACTGAAATCCTACATATATCCAATGATCACCCTGCTATACCCCTCAGCAACAACACCCCTAAAAACACAGGGGTGCAACTTATACCATCTGCAAAAAACCTGGGAGTGACTATTGACAAGGAACTCAACCTCAAGCACCACATATCCAACATGATCAAAGATGGATTCTTCAAACTGCAAACACTAAAAAAGCTCAAACCCCTTCTTCACGCTCAGGATTTTTGAACAGTCCTACAATCAATAATCTTTTCAAAACTCGACTACTGCAATACAATTCTCCTTGGACTTCCTGAAACCACCATCAGACCTCTTCAGGTACTACAAAATGCCGCCACCAGGACCATCACAAACATAAAAAATGCAACTACATCACACCCACTCTAAAAGAACTCCACTGGCTCCCCATCAGCCAAAGAATTCAATACAAAACCCTCACCCTCATCCACAAAAAAATAAACAACAATGAGATGAACTGGTTAAATACTGCCTTACTCCCATACTCCACACAAAGGAACCTCAGGTCCTCAGATACTGGCCTCCTCACCATTCCCAACTCCAAAACAGTGCACCTCACCTCCACCCGCAAATTAGCCATATCCGTGGTGGGCCCCACACTTTGGAACTCCCTCCCACCCCTTCTCAGAAATGAACCTTCTACCCAAGCATTCAAAAAACAACTCAAAACCTGGCTATTCAGAAAAGCCTTCCTGCCAGATACTTAGCCCCCCTCCTGGGTTCAATGCTGACTCTAAAATGAAATCCCCCTAACCGCTGTCACCCCCCTTGGTGAAACCCCCTACAGCCCCCATTTTTTTCACCCCTCCCCACCCTCTTCATCCTCCCTCCCCTCGTCACTCATCATATCATTTTTTATTCACCCCTCCCCACCCTCTTCATCCCCCCTTCCCCCCCAGCCACTTATCATAAACATCCCTAACACCCCACCCCCAGTTAACCTCCCAAAGACTCTATCTAAATCCTCATCTAAAAATTATCTTCCCAAGCAATGTTGTAATGTTATAATAGAAATGTCTCTCTCTATCTCTTCTACAAGTTACCTCGTTACAATGTAAAATGTTATAATATACAAGTTACCTCATTACAATGTAAAATGTTATAATATAATTATATTATAAATGTTACAATATAAGTGCATCTCGTTAGCTCTTACACAAGTTACCATGTTACAATGTAAAATAAGCAGATCTTGCCTTATTTATTCAGTTTTATGTAAACCAATGTGATATCTCGATCGAATGTCGGTATATAAAATCAAATAAATAAATAAAATAAATAAATCCCCCCTGGAGTTCCATTTCATGACCCCTTGTTCTACTGTTTCCATTCAAACGGAAAAGGTTAAAAGTTTGAGCATCATTAAAACCTTTCATGTAATCGGAAGGTCTGTATCATATCTCTCCAGCAGTTCCTCGCTTGCAGGGTTTACACATATTCAGATCCCTCAGCCTCTCCTCACAGGTCTTCCGATACAGACCCCACACCACCCCAATACATATATATATATATATAAGGGTATAAAAGGTTATAAAAAGACAAAACAGACAAATGTGTAAATTAGAATTATCAATTAAAACAGAAACATATATATACAATGTCAATTAAAACAGAGACATATATAACCAAAGACCATGACAACACATAATATATTTAAAAATTATATATTTTTCTTTTTTTTTACAAATTCAAGCAAAAAATATTAATTAATTATCAGTGTTCATATTAGGCATTTGGTGCCTATCAAGAGAAAATGTAGGAAAAACATAAACCAGAATATGGGGATCGGTATGTGAATGAATACATTATTTGTGGTTTTCTTCATTTCATCGGTGCCCGGTCTTTGAGATTCAATCTACCACGGAGTTAAATTCTTCTTAAGTAATTAACCGCCTTCTCTAAGGGACTAAGTTTTGTTAGTGACTAAATTGTTCTTTTTGCACATCCTATAGATACAGTGTAATTTTTCTCTCCTTACTTTTTGGGACTGAATTTTCATTTTATAATTTTTAAACTGTGTTACTTTTAATGGTACTTTGGATTATTTTTAAACTGGGTTACTTTTTATCATACTTTAGATTGTTTCTTTCATCTTCTTCTTTTATTACAGTTTTGTATGTGAAAGGAAGTTTTAAATGTTGGCAACAATTAATTAATCAGCTTTTTAGATTTATAAGAGTTGACAATCAATATCAAAAGACTGTTTTCTAATGGTCTGGAATTCCCGGATAACATTAGCAGTAACTAAGGTATAAATACTCACAGCTCAAATAATTTATTCATTCACATACCAATTTCTTCAATAAAAATATATCAAGGACTTTTGGATCTATCTCTCTTTCTTAACCCTGATCTGTAAGGTTCTCCAGTTAATGGACAGTTGATGGAGTCCAAGTAGAAGAGGACTGGATGCCTTAAGTAACATATTGAACTGAAGGTCTTCTTGATGAGACCCTATCTGCATAGTGATGGGCAAGTGTGATCATGTGGCCGGTAAGGATTCTCTGAAAATGGAAGAAATAACATGAGAAGTAGTCAAACTGGTAGTAGGATGACCACATTGGCATAACAAAAAATCTTGAATAAAGTTGCCCCCGGCTTTGATATCTGGACTGAATATTTCCAGAAGGTAAGGGACATTGGTACCATCAATTGTGAAGAAGAAGCAGGATGATGAAGAACTGCCTTCCCAACTAGACTTGTTCCTTCAGATTTCCTGGTCTCACCAACTGATAAAATGTCCCTGGGCTGCCCAGTAGAGGCAGAGGTTATGACGTCTTCACCTTTGTTTTTCATTGACCAAATGTTGGGAGTTACTTAATTGCATGGGCTCCTTAAAGCAAACACCTTCAGTGGATCTAGAGAGGACTTCAAGCGACTTAGGGGCTTGAGAACTATGGGAGTAGCCTGATGGGAGTTCTTCTTCTCTCGAGTTTGTTCCTGAAATCTCAGATGTATTTGAATAGCCAAGGCAATACATGCTTCTAGGGTTGGGGGAAGGTCTCGAGCTGCTAGTTCATCTTTTATTCTTCCAGATAAACCTTGCCAAGAAAAGGCAGTTTGGCTATCTTCGCCCCAACCAAGTTCAGAAGCATACTTGCAGACCGAGCGAATACCTTGATGAATACAAAGAAATTCAGTGGCAGTGAATGAGACATGCCCAGGTTGGTCTAAGATCAGGTGAAATTGTTGTATGAAGTTATCCAAGTTCTCAGGCAAGAGCGGGCTCATCCAATAGGGAAAGGAACTCATCCAATAGGGAAAGGATATAAGTAATCTTGACATGATAGGAGAAAAACATGTTGGCTGTAATTCAAAATGCATCTTGCAGACATTGAGGAACCCTCTGCAATTTTTGGGGTCCCCACTAAACCTCAGAAGTGGTGAAAGCTGTATCATGGATTTCATGGTCCAGATGAATGCAGGGTTTGCCAGAGCTAGTACTGGGACTGAAATTGGATGTTAGGCTTGTATTTCATTTAAGCACTGAGACAAGGTATTTAGTAACCCATTTACTTAATCAAGTTGCTGCTGGGCCTATTGCATGAACCTGTTCAGGAGACCATTCAATTAAGTGTTTTGTTCCTTCATTTGGATGGCCAACATAGCGATGGCCCGTCGTGGGGACTCGTTCACTGAGCACATGGCCTCAGCAACCTGCTGTGAGAGACCTGAGTGTGAGCCCCTCTTTCTGTGACACAATTGGTGCAACCTTGAGGGCGGAGCTGTAAGTTCTGTGCCAACAGCGGTCAAATGAGTCCAGAAGGTTGTGACTAGGGTCAGATCCGAAGAGCCAGACAAGGCTAGAGACCAGACAAGGCTTAGGCTGATGCTGAAAACAGATGTGGAGCGAGGATGATGCTGAGGCTGAAGCTGAAGACAAGCATGGAGCAAGGCTGAGGCTGAAGATGGATGCAGAGTAAGGCTGAGGACTGAGGCAAGGCTGAAGACTGGAGAAAGGATGAAGGTGGGCAGACTTGAAGCCTGACAGGCAACCTTTTCGGAGGTAATCCTCTGTTGCATGGTTGGGGTTTAAATTCCCGGCCCTGTAACTTCATCAGAGGGTGCCTGGATCATGGGGTCCCGCCACTGGACCTTTAAATCTCAGCGCATGCCTAGAAGGGGAGCAGGAGATGCGTCATTTCCCTGCCATGTGAGTGAAGTCGCTTACAGGATCATGCTGCGATCAGTAAATATAACAATTTGTGGATACTTTGTCCTCTGGGCAGTTTTCAAAATGAAAATACATGTATTCTTGCACTTTGAAAACTGGTGGAAAGACTTTTGGTAAAAAGTAGCTGCCACATTTTGAGCAATGCAGGAAATTTGCCTCCAATATTGAAAAGCATCTGATTTCTAAGAATAAAGTCTCAAACAGTTACTTCAAAGATTATAATGAGACTTTCATTTAGAACACACTTACTGTAAGAACGCATTTGTATTCTAATTGCATGTGTGCAGTGCCATGCAAGGGTGCCCAGCTGCCCTAGGCAGTAACGTCATCACTGCAGCTCTCTCTTTCTCTCTTTTTCTCCATGCATACTGCCGAGACCCGCACCGAAACGCACCACAAGTGCCATACAGCACCTCCTCCCTCCCCACTGCCAGTCAACACCAGTCACCCGGCACCTTAGGTGATCGCCTACTCCGCCTAATGCTCACACCAGTCCTGCATATGTGTACCTTCTTTTCACATTCCTCCACTAATACAGGAAGGGAATATAGTCTGTCAAGAAAACATTTCAGAACTATGCAGGCCTCACACATCCAAAGGAAAGAGATTAAGGGACCAATTAAAAGGAGGCTATTCTGTAAAGGATGGTCTCTAATCCTGGGGTCTGTATTTAACTACATGCTAGAATTTTGACCATGGATAACATGTAAGAATGATATAAGCACTGCTTGCTAATGAATGCATGGAGCAATATGTATGCATTTCTTTATAATCATTTGATATTCTGCCTTTCCCTGAAGGTAGGCCCTAGGCAGATTACATGAAGTAATTAGGCATTGACTACATAAGCAATGGATACATACAGACTTGATATACTGATATGAGGTAGATTGCAAGTAACTAGATAAGAAGGTGGTGTCCATAAGGAAGGAATAAAGAAGTAGGTGCATTAGATGTAATATATAATATAATATAATATATTATGTAATATATAATATATTACATAATAAAAACAAAAAGAATAGAAATTCTCATTAACAACTGATTACTTACCACAATTTTTTATATTTTTTTAATCCAAAAAAAGATTTTAGGAGAAAAAAAGCCTGCTCATAACAAAATATGCAATAGACATTCAGGCATCTCAGCTGATTCCACTCATTGCTGGCCAAAAGCCACCACAGTGTAAAGTGACAAAAACAATTCTGAACTTGGAAATGCGTTATTGATTCAAGCCAGAAAACTCCCTCATGACCCCAACAAAGGTCTCCATTTCACCAAATTGGCTTCTTCAGGGGGCTGAAGCTTGTGTCAGAGTTATGGCTCAAGTAACACTTAAAGAAGCTTAACTTATAAAGATTTTCACAAGTTCACTTCGAATATATTGCAGTGTGAAGCAGCTTCGTGGTGCTTTATATTACTGGGAAAAAAAAGTTATCTTATGAAAGTTCTCTCCTTGCATCAGCACCATTCAGATAGTAATTCAGCGTGTTTAAGAAATCTTTTCTTGTGTTGATTAGAGCGTATCCTGCGTAACACTGCTACATAGTTATAGTTATACCTACAACATAAGAACATATGAAATTGCTGTACTGGATCAGAACAAGAGTCCATCAAGCCCAGCATCCTGTCTCCAACAGTGGCCAACCCAGGCTATAAGCACCTGGCAAGTTCCCTAAGAGGGGTTAAATCCCATGCTACTGATGCCAGTAATAAACTGTGGCTATTCTCAGGGACGGTAACTTCCAAATCAGTGTGAGGCTGCAAATGTGAGCACGGGCATTGGCCTGCACCCAGGAACATGGCTATTTTATAACATATGCGAGTATATGCGCACATTATAAAATAGCCTGGCTGCGTGCACGAGTGTGACAAATTTTAAATCCATACCGATCCAAGTACAGATCCCTGAAGCACTCTACTGTTTACATTTCTCCACTGATAAAACTATTTAATTCTACTGTCTTTCTGATCTTTTAGCCAGTTTGCAAACCACAAAAGGACATCACCTCCTATCCCATGATTTTAATTTTCATAGGAGTTTCTCATAAGGGACCTTGTCAAATGCCTTCTGAAAATCCAAATGCATTAAATCTACTGGCTCACCTTTATCCACATGTTTATTAACCCCTTCAAAAAAATGTAGCAGATTTGTCAGGCAAGACTTCCCTTGGGTAAATCTATGCTGGCTATGTCCCATTAAAACATGTCTATCTATATGTTCTGTGATTTTGTTCTTAGAATAGTTTCCACTATTTTTCCCGATACTGAAGTCAGGCTCACTGATCTATAGTTTCCCGGATCATCCCTGGATTCCTTATTAAATATCGGGATTATATTGGTTGTCCTCCAGTCTTCAATACAATGGACAATTTTAATGATAGGTTACAAATTACTAGTAATAGATCTGAAATTTTATTTTTGAGTTTAGGGGTGTACACCACCTGATGCAGATGATTTGCTACTCTTTAGTTTGTCAATCTTGCCTATTACATTTTCCAGGTTCACCGTGATTTAGTTTAATTCATGCGAATCATGATCCTAGAAAAACGTTTCTGGAGCGGGTATTTCCCCAACATCCTCATTAGTAAACACTAAAAAATTCATTTAGACTTTCTGCAATCACCTTATCTTCCCTGTGCCCCTTTAGCCCGTCAATCATATAACAGTCCAACCAACTCCCTCAGGGGCTTTCTTCTTCTGATATATTTAAAAACGTTTTTTATTATGAGTTTTTGCCTTTATGGTCAGCTTCTTTTCAAATTCTCGCTTAGCCAGTCTTAACAATGTCTTACATTTAACTTGCCAATGCTTATACTTTTTCCTATTTTCCTTTGATGGATCCCTCCAATTTTTGAAGAATGTTCTTTTAGTTAAAATAGCCTCTGTTATCTTGCCTTTTATATGGTTATAAGCAGAAATGTCACTTGCTGTTTTATCTCTGAGATACTGAAAGTATGAGATATGCCCCTTCCTCCAAATTGGTATCCATTTTCCTATTTTATGTCTATCTATGTGTGTGTGTGTCTGTATCTTCAGCAGAAGTGGCCCCAGGGACTACAGTGAGCTCTTACATTCCGTGAAGCCCCAAAAAGGGGGTTACATATGATATTCTATTTAATGTTCGAGAGTTTCCTTGGGAATGTTTGCTGACAAAGCTACAAACATTATGAGGTCAGGAAAGTCAACAATCTAGAGACTAGGACAGACTGTAAGAGAGGAGAGAAAGAGAAATGGAAAGCAGATTAAATATATATGAGATATATAAGATCTCTGGTAGACAGTTTGCCATATATGTTCCTAGAAGCCATTAATTAAGGAAGCATTGGCCCAACCTTATACATGACTTTGCCTTGCTGTACTATTTTCTGGGATCTCAACACTGGAACATTTTATAATCTAAGGGCCTGATTTTAAAAAGCATTTACTCGAGTAAAAACCAGGTTTACTGGAGTAAATTCACTTTACTTGAGTAAGTGGGTTTTTGAAAATTGCTACAATATATGCCATTGACTTGTCCATAGGATTTACTCACATAAGTGCACTTTACTTGAGTAAATGGCTTTTGAAAATTGCTACAATAGTAGCTACATTTACGCATGTAGCTCCTTTTGAAAATTACCCCCTAAGCATATAAAAATGTGAATATGATTGGCATCGTGTCCATTAAAATACTGCCTTGAGGTGCGGCCTTGTCCATCTAGTTTGAAAGAAACTGTCAATGTCTTTTTATCAGAAAAATTAAAAGTAAACAACCCAAAAACGTTATTGGCCATACATTGATGCTTGGCATCTCTTAGAATCATTTTTGGCTGCTTTAACTAGTTTTCCCTGTCACATTTTCCAGTTAAATCCCAAAGACAACAGTAATGTCTATTGTCGCATTGTATACAACAAAGTGAGCATTGTTTACATTTCTATATTGCTTTTTAAGGGATTCTAATTAGTTAATCAATTTATTTATTTAAGTTTCTATATTACACTTATAATGAGAACATGCTAAGCGGAGCACAAAGTTTTGCATAAAACAAGTTATAAAACAATATTAAACATATATTCAGTCTCATAAAATATTAAAATATCATAATATCAATCAAATTATTTATGATTAAGCCCAAATGCTTCTATAAATAGTGTTGCCTTCAGCTTTTTTAGAAAACTTTTAAGATGCTAGTTCTGTTTGTGATGGGGGTCCAAGCCATCACTAATATTTCCCTTGTAATTTGAATGTTTAGTAGTTGTAGGAGGGGTTTTATGTTAACCCCACCTTTTTGGGGGGTGTGGAATCTGGGGTGCATATTTCCCAGGAACATGCGCAGAATTTCCCAGGGTAGATACTGCAGAGATCCCCCCCCCCCAAAAAAAAAAAAATCTCAAGGAAGCAGTGGATTGGAGGTAGTAGTTGAAAAGGAGAATTAGTGATCCCTTCAGGATCTATAAGGAGGAGAAAGGAGATTTGGGGCTTTCTACAAGGTCTCCAAGCTAATAGCTGAGTACTTTTTGGATAGCCCTATGCTTTTTGCATTTTGATATTGAAGGATCTATTAGATAAATGAGGCTTGACCGACGTGCCACAAATGCGTAGTAGAGAGCAGCTCTACTGTGCATGTGCGGGTGAACACGTCAGTCAGAGCAGAGCGTCAGCTCTTTGAAAACATGGCGGTGGCAGTGAGGAGCAGTGGTGGCGGCGGCGGCGAGGAGCGGTAGCGGCGGCGGCACGCGCAAGGGAGGAAGGGACCTCCCCTGGAGATCTTCCATTTGTGCCATCCGAAGGGGTTGTGAATGAGCTGAGAGAGGGGGAGTGACTGAGGGGAGGAGGGAGTGACTGAGGGGAGGGGGAGAGAGGAGGGCGGAGGGAGGAGGGAGTGACTGAGGGGGAGAGGGGAGGGAGTGACTGAGGGGAGGAGGGGGTGACTGAGGGGAGGGAGGGAGTGACTTAGGGGAGGAGGGGGAGGGAGGAGGGAGTGACTGAGGGGGGAGAGGGGAGGGAGTGACTGAGGGGAAAGAGGGAGTGACTTAGGGGAGGAGGGGGAAGGAGGAGGGAGTGACTGAGGGGAGGGAGGAGGGAGTGACTGAGGGGAGGGGGAGGAGGGAGGGAGACTAGAAGGGGGAGGTGGGAGGGAGAATAGAGGGGGAGGGGAGAATGAGGGGGAGGGGGGAGGGGAAGGAAATGGACCGACATTTTTTTTTTTAATGTAGCCTGTTGTTATGGGCTTAACGGCTAGTTTTTGGATAAAAGATTCAGGACTTTGAGCTTTGAATTGACCAGTTTGAAGGGAAGAGCATACCCTGGGGGGGGGGGGGGGCAAGGATTTTGTTGCCTGAGGACCTAAAGAAGCAAGGGTAAGAAGATTTTGCTACTCTTTGATACAAGCACTTAAAGGGCTATACTCCAGCAATTCAGTGTGAGGCAGTTTTTTTTTCCAGTTTGAAGAAAAGTTAAAACTTGGACCCATCAACATTGGATGTTTTTATATATGGGGAAAGTTCTCTTGCAGTTTTTGGGCTTGGGGATTTTCTTCTGTTTGGTGATTGACTTTATGCTGGAACCCCATTCCAGTTTTCCCACATTGCAAAGGGAGCAGTTTTTCAAGGGAAGTGAGAAGGGGGATAACACCTAAAATGGACAAATTGAAAATAATCTTCATTGCTATTACATTTTTTATGCTATTTTTGATTTTTGGTATTTTGGCCTGGATTATGCTTTTTAAGTTACAGTAGAGACTATTTTATTTGATCATCACTCTTGGACACCAGGGAGTAATTTTCTTGATTTTCCTACCCTTTTTAATGATGAACTGTATGACTTGTCATTGGTGTGAATCCATTTATATAGCCTTGCTGCTGTTTTGTTCATTAATTCTTCTCTGGAATGTTTGGCTCCTGTTGGAGGTCCCTCTACCTCCAGCGTGAGCATCGAGAGAGAAGGAAGAGTAGATAGGCATGCCAGGGGCACTGGACAATTATTCCTCCTCCCTGTCCAGACTGAACGCAGACCCATGCCACCCCTTAATGATGGATAAAGCACCAAACGAGAGGAGTGGTTTCATTTCATTATTTAATATAACATTTCTTTGATAGGATTACATAAAAAGGGCTATGGACTAAGTCAACATGACTTTGGGTATACTGTCACCTAATGCATGGCAGAAAGACATTTTATTCTAAATATAAAATGCATGAAAAGACACTCTGACATACCATGCAATGCTGGTATGATTCTGAAGTCAAGTCCTTCAAAGAGTTTGTATCCTGCAAAAATTCAGTGTGTGGCCAAGATGACTGGAAGCAGTGCGGAGGAGGTAATCAGTGCATTCCTCCCTCACAAACTACCCTACCTCCCCTCCACAGTGAGGGACCCCCACACCCACCTCTGATTCCTTTTTAGTTGTGAGACTCCCCTTTCTCTCCTGGTTCATCAGAGTGAAGAGAAAAATATCACTGAGACTGGGAACAGGATGAAGAAGGAACCAGGGACAAGGAGGGGGAAAGAAACATGAGTAAGGGAACCTAGAGGAAGAAGTATTCCCAGCTTCAGGACACCCATGGTGAGAATTATTACTACTAGCTTGATTAACTGGGATCTATAGCAGGCACAAGCAAATCAATTGGGCAGACTAGGAGGACTTTAGGTTTCTCATCTGCTAACATATTATATTTTTATTTGGGGATAAAATGAATTTGGCTATAATTATCCATTCTGGGCTCAGTTTTCAAAGTCATTACCAAACATAAAAAACAAGTTTATGCAAGTAAATGGTTTATTATAATATGACCTGGAGGTTGTGCACACAAAGATATGCAAGTAACCCAACAGTGCACATACATTTATGCACTCACAAAGAGGGGTTCCCAAGGATGGAACTGGAACAGAGTTTGAATTTCCATGTGTACTTTTGATTCTAAAAAAGTATACATGCATTTACATTCACAACTACCACTTTGCAAAACACAGATGCAACTTGGTGCACTTTTAGATAATTTTCAAAGTGAACTTATGAAAACTGGTGTAACAATCATGCCACTGTTATATGTTACCCTCAATTTTACAAAATTACTCTCCTATGGCTATACGTTATAAATCAGGAGTAGGAAAGGAGCCTAGTAGTTAGAACAGCAGGTTGAGACCCAGGGAAGCTAGGCTTTGATGGCTCTTTCTCCCACTCATGGTCCTTGTGACCTTGGACAAATCATTTCTTCCTCCTTTGCTTTAGTTATGACATAGATTAGATTGTTAATCTATGTCATCACTATGTTAATCTATGTTTGGCAGAGAAATAGCTATAGGACCTGAGTTATAACTCACCATGAGCTTGGATCTGGAGAGAGTGAGCAGTAGGGATGTGCAGAGCAAAATTTTATGTTCATATTTTTTATGTCCGAAAGGGGGTCCCACTTGCGGCCAATATGGACATAAAAAAAATCCAATGAGTTGGGTATATGTACATATGTGCAAAAAAAAATTTAAACCCCCTCACCCTCCTTAATCCCCCCCCCAGACTTACCACAACTCCCTGGTGATCGAGCGAGGAGTGAGGACGTCATTTCTGCAATCCTTGGCGAGAAGCATGTGACGTCGGTGGCACGTCGAGTGACGCGGCGTCACGTGATTCCCGGCTCGTTCGCGCCGGACGGCTCGTTCGGCCCAAAAAGAACTTTTGGCCAGCTTGGGGGGGCCTCCTGACCCCCCCAAGCTGGCCAAAAGTTATTTTTGGGCCGAACGAGCCGTCCGCGCGAACTCGCCGGGAATCACGTGGCGCCGCGTCACTCAGACGCGACGTCACGTGATTCCCGGCAAGTTCGCGCCGGACGGCTCGTTCGGCCCAAAAAGAACTTTTGGCCAGCTTGGGGGGGCCTCCTGACCCCCCAAGCTGGCCAAAAGTTCTTTTTGGGCCGAACGAGCCGTCCGGCGCGAACTCGCCGGGAATCACGTGGCGCCGCGTCACTCAGACGCGACGTCACGTGATTCCCGGCAAGTTCGCGCCGGACGGCTCGTTCGGCCCAAAAAGAACTTTTGGCCAGCTTGGGGGGGCCTCCTGACCCCCTCAAGCTGGCCAAAAGTTATTTTTGGGCCGAACGAGCCGTCCGGCGCGAACGAGCCGGGAATCACGTGACGCCGGCGTCACTCGACGTGCCGCCGACGTCACATGCTTCTCGCCAAGGATTGCAGAAATGGCGTCCTCACTCCTCGCTCCATCACCAGGGAGTTGTGGTAAGTCGGGGGGGGGATTAAGGAGGGTGAGGGGGTTTATATTTTTATTTTGGCTCAACAATCGCGATTTCCCACATATCGAACATATCTATGTTCGATATGTGGGAAATCTGATCGTTTATGTCGAATCAATTTTTTAAGTAAAAAAAAAATATGAGTTGCGTTTTACTAATGCGGTCAATCCGAATGCACACCCCTAGTGAGCAGTTATATCCAAATCAATTAGACTACTGTAATGCACTATATCAGAGACTTCCACTTTTATGCCTAAAACGTTTGCAGCTCCTTCAAAATATGGTCCCTAGGCTTACTACAAGTGCTTGCACTAGCATTGACTATTTTAAAGGAGCTGCATTGACCACCAGTTGAATTCTGCTTGCAACTGAATGTTCTGAGTACCGTTTTTTTGTAGCTTCTGCACAGCAGCCCTAAGTCTTTGGAGGACCTATTGTCGTATGCACTTGGCAGAATTATTAAGTCGTTGCAGCAAGCCTTGATGGCTATTCCCATTTGTCATCAGCTGAACTGTCTATAGCTCTGTAGTTTGGGCATTTAACAGCTTTGCATCTCAGATGTGGAACAGTGTGGAAATCCAGGACTTGTTTTTCACTTGCTCCTGTTGTCTGGGACAAGTGTCTCTGCTCAGGAGGAATAGAAACACTACACGGCTAATTGCCAAATCAGAGGGAGAACTGTGTGCTGGCCTGTCTCCTGAGCAGTGCAGAACTCCGGATTTGTAAGTAAGCAGACTCAAGCAGTGCTAATCAACCCAGCTGAAGGGCAGTTGATCTACAAAGTGCCATAGGACAGCAGGTGTGTTTTCCTTCTCTAACAGAAGTTATCAGAAAGAAAGTGGTAATCCAGGCCTTTATTTTCACTTGTTCCTGCTCTCTTAACTCCCCCCCCCCCCCCCACCCCTCACCCAGTCACCTTTCTGAAAAAGGTCAAATGTCTCTTTATAATACAATTAAACTATGTTGGTAAATAAAGGGATTCTGTTGATTCACTAAGTATAATTGAAGAATTTCATATAAAACACCTCTCGCCCACCATTACAGGAGGACCTTGCAAGACTGGAAGAGTCGCATCCAAATGACAGATGAAATTTAATGTGGACAAATGCAAGGTGACACATACAGGGAAAAATAACCCTTGCTGTAGTTACATGATGTTAGGTTTCATATTAGGAGCTACCACCCAGGAAAAAGATCTAGGTATCATAGTGGATAATACACTGAAATCGTCGGCTCAGTGTGCTGCGGCAGTCAAAAAAGCAAACAGAATGTTAGGAATTATTAGAAAGGGAATGGTTAATAAAACGGAAAATGTCATAATGCCTCTGTATCGCTCCATGGTGTGACCACACCTTAAATACTATGTACAATTCTGGTCGCCGCATCTCAAAAAAGATATAGTTGCGATGGAGAAGGTACAGAGAAGGGCAACCAAAATGATAAAGGGGATGGAACAGCTCCCCTATGAGGAAAGACTAAAGAGGTTAGGGTTGGTCAGCTTGGAGAAGAGATGGCTGAGGGGGGATATGATAGAGGTGTTTAAGATCATGAGAGGTCTTGAAAGAGTAGATGTGAATCGGTTATTTACACTTTCGGATAATAGAAGGACTAGGGGGCACTCCATGAAGTTAGCGAGTAGCACATTTAAGACTAATCAGAGAAAATTCTTTTTCACTCAACACACAATAAAGCTCTGGAATTTGTTGCCAGAGGATGTGGTTAGTGCAGTTAGTGTAGCTGGGTTCAAAAAAGGTTTGGATAAGTTCTTGGAGGAGAAGTCCATTAATGGCTATTAATCAAGTTTACTTAGGGAATAGCCACTGCTATTAATAATTACATCAGTTGCATGGGATCTTATTAGTGTTTGGGTAATTGCCAGGTTCTGTGGCCTGGTTTGGCCTCTGGTGGAAACAGGATGCTGGGCTTGATGGACCCTTGGTCTAACCCAGCATGGCAATTTCTTATGTTCAGGTTCTGAAGAGGTTGCAGGCCTCTCTTTATTTCCTATGGCTCCACTGTTTTTTTTTCTTCCTGATGCTAATCATCCCTAATCTTATTCCCTGCTGCAAACCATGACTAATACCAAGTCCACCCTCCCTATCCTTATATTCTCTCTCCTGCCCTGCTGTCATCTTTACTATCCACTGCAATTGAACGTCAAAGTTTGCTTCCCCTCTTCCTGCCACTTCCACTGTCCCTGACAGCATGCCATTCTTGTTGCTATTGGCAAACCTCTACCCATCTTCTCCTGCTCCTCCTCCTCTTAGCTGAGGATATCCCAATCCTGGACCTCCAAGGCAACTTTCACTCCATCATTGCATATCTGGCCATTATCCGTCCAGTCTTATCACTATTCCCCTTCTGCCTCCCTCTTTTCTTCCTTTCTCATGCTTCCTGGGGAATGCAAACTCTATCTCCAAGAAGCTTGCTTTTAAAAAATTACCTTTTTATCTCTTGTTCTCTTCAATTTCTTGCCTTAACTGAGACCTGGTTTTCCCCTGAAGACTCTGCTTTTCTGTTGTCTGTCATTTTTTTCTCCCATACACCTCGCCCAGTAGGCCATGATGGTGGTGTTGGATAGCTTCTCTCCTCCTGTGAGTTTCAACCCCTTCTCCCACCTCAATTTCACTCTTTTTCTTCCTTTGAAGCCCACTCCATCAGTTTGTTCACCACACTACCTCTCCAGTTAGTTGTCCTCTATCATCCCCCTAATAAATCCCCCTCCTCCTTGTTCACATACTTTGATTCCTGGTTTTGCTTCTTCATTGATGTATCTTCCCCTTTCTTTATCCATGGTAACTTTAACCTCCATGTTGATGATCCCTCTAACTCATATGCCTAAAAACTCCATTCCTTATCTTCATTTTATCTCCAACTCTACTGTACCACTGCTATTCACCAGCAGGACCACTGCCTTTACCTAGTCCTTTCTTCCAACTTAGTTCTTTCTATTTAAGACTAACATCTGACAACTTTCACACTAAACTACCCTCCTCCATGGACTCATCTAGTCACCACCTACACCTTCATGAATTTCCAAGCTGTTGACTCTTGTATCTTCTCCACTACTATTTCATCTCTCCTATCCTTCACTATACTGCCTGATTTATTTGATGAAGAAGTTTCTTCTTGCAACACTATACTCTCTTCAGCATTATACACTCTTGCCCCTCTTCTTATCTAACCTGCAAGATGCACCAAACCTCATTCTCAGCTCACACATAGAATTTGCTACCTTTTTTCTTTCACCCACTGCTGAACTTCTCTTGCTAAAATCCTGTGCCCATGAACATTTTATGGATTTCAAATTTATTTATTTATTTTATTTAATTTATTTATTTTGAATTCTGCTGATCACCTTCCAGTCTGCTATTGCACTTGTCAAACAAGACTACTAAATTCATCTGGCAAGCTCTCTGGCATCCAAGCCTTGCCATCTTTTTGCCACACTCAATTTCTTCTTCAAACTTCCCTTGCCTCCATCTCCTTCATCCTCCTTTCACTCTCTGCCCAGGTTATGGCTGACTACTTCCAATACAGGATTCACAAAATTAGTCTTGAGTTCTCAACCAGGTCACCTTTACCTCCCTTTCCTAACTTTTTGCCTCTACTCTTCCCCTAGTCTCCATCACTCTTTCCTCCTTTCCTAAAGTCACAGTAGAGGAAACTGCCCATCTTCTCTCTTCCTCCAAACTCACCACTTGTTTCTCTGACCCTATTCCCACCCAGTTCCTCAGCTGTATCTCCACTGCAGTCACCCCTTCCATCTGTCCCATCCTCAATCTATCACTCTCCATGGTTATTCTTTCTGCTGCCTTCAGACATGCTATTACCATACCACTCCTTAAAAATCTCTCACTGGACTGTACCTGTTCTGCCAACTTTCATCATAAGAGCGTAAGAAATTGCCATGCTGGGTCAGACCAAGGGTCCATTAAGCCCAGCATCCTGTTGCCAACAGAGGCCGAATCAGGCCACAAGAACCTGGCAATTACCCAAACACTAACAAGATCCCATGCTACTGATGCGATACAGAGGCATTATGATGCAATTAATAGCAGTGACTATTCCCTAAGTAAACTTGATTAATAGCAGTTAATGGACTTCTCCTCCAAGAACTTATCCAAACCTTTTTTGAACCCAGCTACACTAACTGCACTTTTTTGAACCCAGCTACACTATCTGCACTAACCACATCCTCTGGCGTTGAGTGAAAAAGAATTTTCTCCGATTAGTCTTAAATGTGCTACTTGCTAACTTCAGGGAATCTCTCTAGTCCTTCTATTATTTGAAAGTGTAAATAACCGATTCACATCTACTTGTTCAACACCTCTCATGATCTTAAAGACCTCTATCATATCACCCCTCAGCCATCTCTTCTCCAAGCTGAACAGCCCTAATCTCTTCAGTCTTTCCTCATAGGGGAGCTGTTCCATTTCCTTTATCATTTTGATTGACCTTCTCTGTACCACTACCTTCTCCATCGCAACTATATCTTTTTTGAGATGCGGCGACCAGAACTGTATATAGTATTCAAGGTGTGGTCTCACCATGGAGCGATACAGAGGCATTATGACATTTTCCGTTTTATTCACCATTCCCTTCCTAATAATTCCTAATATTCTGTTTACTTTTTTGACTGCTCAGCACACTGAGATGACAATTTTAAAGTATTATCCACTATGATGCCTAGTCTTTTTCCTGGGTGGTAGCTTACTAGCTCCTAATATGGAACCTAACATCGTGTACCTACAGCAATGGTTATTTTTCCCTATATGCAACACCTTGCACTTGTCCACATTACATTTCATCTGCCATTTGGATGCCCAATCTTCCAGTCTTGCAAGGTCCTCCTGTAATGTATCACAATCCACTTGTGATTTAACTACTCTGAATAATTTTGTATCATCCGCAAATTTGATAACATTACTCGTCATATTCCTTTGCATATCATTTATATATATATTGAAAAGCACCAGTCCTACAGTATCTCCGTCCTCCTTTTTGCCTCCAAACTAATTGAATGTGCTGTTCTGCTGTCTTGACCTTCTTGCATCTCAAGCCATACTTGATCCACTCCAATCTGGTTTTTGCCTTCTACATTCAACTGAAACAGCCCTTGCCAAAGTCTCAAATGACATGTTTATGACTAAAGCCAAAGGCCTTTACTCAGTCCTTATCCTCCTTGACTTATCTGCAGCTTTTGAAACTGTTGCTCATTAGCTATTTCTTGATACTCTGTTCTCACTTGAATTTCAGTACTTTGTCCTGTCTTTGATCTTATGTTACCTCTCCCATTGCACTTTTAGGGGTAGATTTTCAGAGCCCTGCTCGCCTAAATCCGCCCAAAACCGGGCGGATTTAGGCGAGCAGGGCCCTGCGCGCCGGGAAGCCTATTTTACATAGGCCTCCCGGCGCGCGCAGAGCCCCGGGACTCGCGTAAGTCCCGGGGTTCTCGGAGGGGGGCGTGTCGGGGGCGTGTCGGGGGGCGGGCCCGGTCGTCGCGGCGTTCCGGGGGCGTGTCGGCAGCGTTTTGGGGGCGGGTACGGGGCGTGGCTACGGCCCGGGGGCGTGGCCGCGCCCTCCGTACCCGCCCCCAGGTCGCGGCCCGGCGCGCAGCAGGCCCGCTGGCGCACGGGGATTTACGTCTCCCTCCGGGAGGCGTAAATCCCCCGACAAAGGTAAGGGGGGGGTGTAGACAGGGCCGGGCGGGTGGGTTAGGTAGGGGAAGGGAGGGGAAGGTGAGGGGAGGGCAAAGGAAAGTTCCCTCCAAGGCCGCTCCGATTTCGGAGCGGCCTTGGAGGGAACGGGGGGAGGCAGCGCGGCTCGGCGCGCGCAGGCTATACAAAATCGATAGCCTTGCGCGCGCCGATCCAGGATTTTAGTGGATACGCGCGGCTCCGCGCGTATCTACTAAAATCCAGCGTACTTTTGCTTGAGTCTGATGCGCAAGCAAAAGTAGGCTGATCGCGCTTCTTTTAAAATCTACCCCTTAGTGTCTCCACTGGCAAATCCTCCTCTACTGCCATTCCACTTTTAATTGGTGTGCCTCAGGGTTCTGTTCTGGGCTGTCTTCTCTTCTCCCTCTTATTAATTCCCTTGGTACTCTGATTTCCTTTCATGGTTTTCAATGCCATTTTTATGCCAATGAATCTCAGATCTACCTCTCTACAACAGAAAGTTTACTAGAATTTCAGTCCCAGATCTCGGTCTGCTTGTCTGGCATTGCTGCCTGGATATCCCACTACCACCTTAAACTCAACATGGCCAACACAGAAGTCTTTATCTTTCCTCCCAAGCCTATCTCCCCTCTTCCTTCTTTCTCTTTCTGTGGATAACACAGTCATTCTCCCAGTCCCCTCAGCCACAACCTTACGAGTCATCTTTGACTCCTCTCTTTCCTTCTCTGCACATAATCAAAACTGCTAAAACATGCAATTTCTTTCTTTTTGCCATCAACAAAATCCGTCCTTTTCTTTCTGAACACATTATCAGAGCCCTTATCTACTCTCTCAATCTCTCCCATTTAGACTATTGCAACCTGCTCCTCACAGGTCTCCAGAGAGCCATTTCTCTCTGCTATAATCTAACCAAAATTCAGCTGCATGAATTATCTTTCACCAAAGTCACTACACCCATATAGCCCCTCTTCTGAAGTCTCTGCATTGGCTCCCAAATCCATTCCCACATACAGTTCAAGTTCCTCTTACCCACTTACAAGTGCTTTCATCCTGCAGCTCCTCACTATCTCTCCTCTCTTATCTCTCTCTACACCCCTCCCCAAGTGCCTGCTCTGCTTTCAACCTGGCTGTACCATGTACTTGGAATAGACTACTTGAGCTGGTACAGCCTGTTCTCTTTTACCTTGTTTAAATCCCATCCAAAAACCCACCTTTATGAGGCAAGCATCTTGGTCCACCTTCAACCTCATGTCTTTGGATCTGTATTGATTAGATTGTAAGCTCTATTGAGCAAGGAATGTCTTTTGTGTGTTGTTTGTACAGCGCTGAAAACTTCAAGTAGCTTCATAGAAATGCTAAGTTGAGTAGTAGTGGAAATGGTGTTTTAAATTCTGTGCACTATTTTATCTCCCATAGCACTAATATAATAATGAGATGCTTGACATACAAATGCTTTCCAAATACATGCAAAGCAATGTATTACTAGGAAATTTCCAGTACATAAAATAATGTGGCTTGCCTGAAAAATTGCAAGCTGTGTTATTTCAAGAATGTTAGCTACAATTCAAGATTTGTAGCTAACTTTCCATGGGAACACTTGGATACTAATGCGGGTCCTGATGCTCCTGGAGCTGCAAATTAAAGGGCCAGAGCAGCCTGAATGTTCCTCATCCATTAGTGAGACACCCATCCGACCCCCCCCCCCCCCCCCCACACACACACACACTCCACCCCACTGACTCTAGAGACATGACTAGTGCCCTACATAAACTAAAATGTAAAATAAATGTGTGCTGCAAAGGCCCCTTCCCATGCTTTCCAACTTTCACCTCTTTATTTAGCCAATTGAACACTGACAACTGAAAGTTGATTAAAAAGTTTGTCATTTTAAAACAACATGAATACATGAATAATATTTGTTATATCATCTAAAATGACAAAACATCTAATGGAATACTGTTGATGCCATTTATGTTTAATGTGCCCATATGCCTTTTAGCACGCATTACAGAGTTTCAACAAATGATATACCCAAAATTAAGTAAATCATAAAATTAGCATGCACTCATCCAAATGAATGAAGCAAACAAGTTAGATGGGAAAATAAGATTCTATACACTATAGAGATCTGTACTGAAATAGCACGGAGGAACATTTTTTCAGTGCACACAGTATTGAATGCAGTTGCACCTTACAGATCTCAAACTACTTTCTGGATTCAAATCATAGTAAAACTGCAAAACCATCTTGGAATAATGGTTCAAAAGCACTGCGGGGAAAGATAAATGAATACTTGTTATAGCTATAACAGCAATACAATATTAAATTACCATTTTCACTTACGAGACCTTACTCCAATAAAGATCTTTCTTTTGTTCCTGAAATGTTTACGTAGTGAATTGAATACCAATTCCCGTTGGTTTGACAAAATGTCAGTACTTCTTTGTTAAAGAAGAAAGCAAGAATTCTTAACATGCACCCTTTCTCATAAAATGTAAGAATTTTGGCCTTATCGCCCTCATTAACAGCAGGACATTTTGAAACTACATTTTAATCTCCTGGTCAAGATTAAACAAAAGGAAGGAGCATTGTTTTTTTTTTTAATTAAAGCTTGCTGATGTATTTATGTGAAAACAAAAATGTAAAATGATAAACTACGAAAAAAAAGATAAAACCCGAGATATCTGCCTAAATCAAGTGAGCAAAAACCACGGATTATTAAAAATAGTGAGAAAGTAACAAAACACTTCAGAAAGTTATGCTTAGTTTTTTTTTTTTTCTTTTCTTTTCAAGGGCATTCATATATGCGGTCAAAAGATTTGGAGTCCATTTCTCCTATTACTATATGTCACTGTTTTTTGAATTATTATACTCCTAGAAAGATACTTTCCATAAAAATAAAAATCGTGTTGTGATCAAATACGCTTGTGAACAACCAAGAGACAATTGTCACATTTTTTCTTATTTTTCAAACACTGTGGCAGGAGAAACAACCTGGGGCATGCCGCTGAGGTATGGGGGTGCAGCAGCCGAAAGTTGAAAACCCCTCATGCAGGCCTGCTTAGATGCCAAAATACAGCTGGGTTGGAAAGGTGGAGAAAGCTTCTGCATTGCCATTCCCTTGGCTAAATTAAGATACGTTTTCTCATTTTTGAAATAAAAAATATTCATGAAAAAAAAAACAAAAAACATTTTGAAAAGCTTTATGGGGCAGGGTGTTTATGACTATCAAAGCTCAGTGCATGCCCAAGGTTGTTTCTATTGCTGCAGCATTTGAAAAATAAGGGAAAAATTGATGAGAAGAGTCTCTTGGTTGTACCTGAATGTATTTAATCACAACAAGATTTTTATTTCTATGGAAAGTATCTTCCTAGGGCTATGATGATACAATGTAGAAATCTCATCTTTCTGTACCTATCCTCACTCTAAATCACATCAAATCTTCACTGATGTGTACCGTGCTGTTCGTACCTCTGACTGTGCATGTAATACTGCCTCCCAAAGTCTAGACCACCACCAAACTTCACCTCGAGATACTAGTTGACCCTCCTACAGTGATATAAATAGTTGACTAATAGGTGTGTTACTCCAGAAGCTCTATCTCCACTCCACTCCACTCCTCTCCTCTCCTCTACACTCTTTCCCTCTCCCTCAAGCCCCTCCTGCCTAAAACAGTCCAGGCATGTTGCGCAGCATGACACCAGAAAAAAAAGCTGTAGATATTTCCAGCATTACAACATGTAATAACATGCATTATACTATCCCGCACAACATTAAGCACCCCTCATTTTCATAAACTCCACCCTTTTGACTAAATGTTACAAATTTGCATATACATCTCCTGATGCAATAAATACCGCATGCGTTATGGTGTTATCACGGGCGTTAGGGCCCTAACGCGGTTTGATTAATTACCCAATAAGCCATTTACACTTTATCCACGAGTTTCTGCTGAAATTTGCAGCTTTTCCTGTATCTTGTTCTAATCTGCACATAACGCCCATCCGGCCCCAAAATGTTCATGCCAGTCTTGTTTACACTAAATGAGCTTTTATTTCAGCAGCATTAAATGTCTCACTCCAGAAAGCGACAGCGCTTCCCAGTCTGAAGGCATCATTATTTCAAAATGTAAAACACATAATCTGTGTCTATTAGTGGGATGGAATATTGTTCACCCTTCTTTCTTCAGCAGAGCAGAGCCCCACCTCCCCCCAAAAAATATTCTTTGAATTGTAAATGTGTAGCATATTATTATTATTATTATTATTTTAGGTATGCAGAGGCAGGAAACGTTGGCACACGATGAAGAAGGAAGCAGAGCAAGAATTCTGAAGTATGTCTGATAGTTCTGATTAAGGCAAACACAATTCAGCCACAATTTGGTTTTCTGTTGGCCAGGGTTTCTTAATAGGGGAAGGTGGCGTTTCGGTTCAGCCGGTGTTACTGACCCAGCCACTTCTCTCTCATAATCATTCAGCAAACGCAGATAGGCACTGGAGTGTCGATTATCCAAATTAATTGGAGATTGGATTCTTGCGAGTAAGCAACACTTCAGGTAATCAAATGCCATTAAAACAAAGCCATTTTTTTTTTAAAATAAATGTTATGTGCCTCCAGTAAACGCTGGATTCATTTTGTTAAAAAGAAAAACTACCCCCCCCCAAAAAAAAAAAACAAAAACCCCTCCTAAAGCTATACCATTGCTAGAACAAAATCATTTGCAAATCTACTGGGTTTTTTTTGTGTGGGAGGGGGAGGGAGGGGGCAAGGAGGAGATAGAGTGGGAATAAGTGTGAAAACACAAGTCTGGATAATGACATTTTGTGCTAGTTAAAATGGAGATTGTTTTTGTGAGAAGATGCAGTACTGGAATTTCAGTCCTTAGTGCTGCACGAGAGTTGGGGGATGCAGGGAGGGGATGGGGAGAGTGAGAACCGAAGGTGGGGGAGTGTTGTGCGGTGACTGGGAATGGACTGGAAAGTACAGAGCCAAAATCAAAGGTCAAAACTACAGTTTTGCTGAAATCTGGTAATAACGTGGGGGTAAGCTGCACGGAGCAGGAGTTCCTACCTTGGGAAGCTTGCTGGGCAGACTAGATGGACCATTTTGTAGGGGTGTGCATTCGTTTTGAACGCATATGTAAAACGCAACTTATTTTTTTTTTTAACTTAAAAAAAGTGATGATGCGCAACGCATCGCATTTTCAACTTATTCAACATAGCTACGTTGAATACGTTGAACCTAAATAAACACTTAAACCCCCACCCTCCTGACCCCCCCAAGACTTACCAAAACTCCCTGGTGGTCCAGCGGGGAGTCAGGAAGCCATCGCTGTTTTCCTTTGCGAGGAGCACGTGACGTCGGCGTCACGTCGGAGTGACGCGGACGTCACGTGTTTCTCCGCGCCTCCGCTCCGGGACCCCCGTTGGACCCAACTGGAACTTTTGGCCAGCTTGGGGGGCCTCCTGACCCCCCCAAGGAAAACAGCGATGGCTTCCTGACTCCCCGCTGGACCACCAGGGAGTTTTGGTAAGTCTTGGGGGGAGATTAAGGAGGGTGAGGGGTTTAAATTTTTATTTAGGGAACCGGTGAACGTATGGACAGACCCTCAACTTATGGGATTCTCCATATGTCCATATTGAACGAAATCAACTCTCACCTTCAACTTATCAACTTATGAACGCAAACTTTTTGTCTGCACATCCCTACCATTTTGGTCTTTTCCTGCGATCATTACTGTGTTACTATGTTAGTATATGTTAATAAGTGAGTTTAATTATAGCTCAAGACATTTTGAATATACTGAACGATAAGATGACTTTCTCTACAGATCAATGACTTTCTCTACAGATCAATTCTCTTTTGGCTTAAACTATGACTTTCCTGGGAGACTGATATAAATGTATTTTTTTTTTAAATCTGAAATCTGTTTATTGACACTGTACAGGAAAAAACAGAAATAGCCTAATGCATATGGTACATATTGTACCTGATACAAAACCACATGTTGTGACAATGTTTAATATTTTTCAAGATAGAAAATGAACCTGCTCCCTCCCAACCCCCCCAAGCTGGCCAAAAGTTCCTTTTGGGCCCGAGGGTCCCGGAGCGAACCCGCGGGAAATCACGTGATGTCGGCGTCACTCCGACGTGGCGCCGACGTCACTCCGACGGGACCCTCGTTGGGACCCCCCAAGCTGGCCAAAAGTTCCTTTTGGGCCCAACGTGGGTCCCGGAGCGAACCATGGGGAATCACGTGGCGCCGCGTCACTCCGACGTGGCGCCGACGTCACGTGCTCCTCGCAAAGGAGTTCAGAAATGGCGTCCTGACTCCCCGCTGGATCACCAGGGAGTTGTAGTAAGTCTTGGGGGGGGGGGGATTAAGGAGGGTGAGGGGTTTAAATTTTTATTTGCACGTATGGACATAGACTCAACTTATGGAATTCTCCATATGTCCATATTGACCGCAAATGGGGCCCCCTTTCGACTTATGGACTTATGAACATAAACTTTTGCTCTGCACATCCCTACTGGTGTGTATGTGAATGTGAGAGAGAGAGAATGTGATTCAGAGAATGAGAAGCCTGTGCACATGGAGAGCAAGCATGGAAATGAGAGAGAGACTGGTGTGGGTGTGTGTGTGTGTGTAACAGAGAGAAAGTGATTATGGAAATGAGAAGCCTGTGCATGTGAAGAGTGAGCATGGGCGTGAGAAAGCTGGGAGTGTGTGAGATACAGCATGGGAGTGAGAAGCCTGTATATCTGAAAGAAAGCATGGGAGTGGGAAGCCTGTGTATGTGTGTGCATGCATGAGAGAGAGACTGGTTGGTAAGGTGACGGTGTGTGTGAGAGAAAGAGACTGGTGTATGTGAATGTGAGAGAAAGAATATGATTCAGGGAATGAGAAGCCTGTACACGTGGAGAGCGAGCATGGAAATGAGAGAGAGACTGGTGTGTGTGTGTGTGTGTGTGTGTGTGTGTGTGTAACAGAGAAAAAGTGATTATGGGAATGAGAAGCCTGTGCATGTGAAGAGAGTGAGCATGGGAGTGAGAAACCTGGGAGTATGTGAGACACAGCATGGGAGGGAGAAGCCTGTATATCTGAAAGAGAACATGGGAGTGGGAAGCCTGTGTGTGTGTGTGTGTGTGACTGTGTATGCATGAGAGAGATTAGGTGACTGGTGTGTGTTTGTGTGTATGTGTGTGTATGAGAGAGAAAGAAAGTGATTATGGGAAAGAGAAGCCTGTGATTGTGAAGAGTGAGCATGGGAGTGAGAAACCTGATTGTGTGTGAGACACAGCATGGGAGTGAGAACCCTGTATATCTGAAAGAGAACATGGGAGTGGGAAGCCTGTGTGTGTGTGTGTGTATGCATGAGAGAGATTAGGTGACTGGTGTTTGTTTGTGTGTATGTGTGTGTGTGTGTGTGTGTGTGTGTGTGTGTGTGTGAGAGAGAGAAAGAAAGTGATTATGGGAATGAGAAGCCTGTGCATATGGAGAGAACAAGCATGGGAGTGAGAGACTCTTGAATGTGTGTGTGTGAGACAGATAAAGTGATTATGAGAATGAGAAGCCCATATATGTAAGTAGAACATGGGAGTGAGAAGCCTGTGTGTGTGTATGGCATGAGAGAAACTGTTCAGGAAGGTGACAGGTGTGTGTGTGTGTGTGTCAAAGACTGGGAGATGATTGGTGTGTGAGAGACAAAAATTGGTCATGGGGCCATGACTGGTATTGTGTGTGTGAGAGAGACATGGACACTAAGGAAGAGGACCATGAGTATGGAGCTTAGCTTCTACTGCTGCTTCTGGTATGTGCCACGGCCTGCATGGAAGAGGAGTAAGAGAGCTGCTGGAGGGGGTAAGTAAAGGTGGCTTTTTAAATTTATTTTTCTTGATTGACTGCCATTTTAATTATTTAATATTATGTGATGTCTGCTTTTTTGAAATATTTTATTGGTGTTTGGAGAATGTTTAATAGTTTTTATGAGTTTTTAATTGTTGGATGTTATTCTGTTCATAGCTGTTTTGAAACATTTATTCTGCTTATTAGTATAGTTTTACAATTATTTCTGTGTGGGGATCTGTAGCTGCTTGCTAGTTCTGTTTTCCTAATAAGAGGTGTATTGTTTTTTTTAGGGCCTAATTTAATATTTGTAGTGTTGCCTTTTCATAGATAGGGTTGCTCCTGTTTGAGTGTATTCCATAATACAGGTGTAACTGTGTGTGGATTAGTTTATGTGCATTACTTACAGATCCTGGGAGTATATTAGGTCGGTTCTGCGTCTGTTACCGAGATGAGATATTTTACTAGCATGTAAGCGTTTGTATCAGTCTTATTTGTTGTTTTTTCTCAAGAGGACATGCATTGGTGCTAAACTGCTGTCTTTTCATAAGTAGGGCTATTGAGCCTGGAAGTAGAAGGAGTTTGAGTTGCTGTTACTGCGATGACACCAGAACCAGAATATCTTTTTTTGTAGGGTGAGTTGTATGGGGAATATCATAAATCTGCTTTACATTCATTATTGTGGGTCAGGGGGGTTCCCGTGGATACAAACTGTACTTTTAAATCTAGCTCCGTGACGATCATGGGTCAGTGTTTCATGCATGTGACAACCATCTGTCAGGTGTGTCCCGACAGAAAAAAGGTTGAGAACCACTGATCTATACCATTCAAGATGTAGCTCTGAGCTCTATGCAGTAGAGACATGACGTAAGGCATCCAAGTGTCTATTGTTCTCTTCTTAAGCAGGAATTAGGAAGAGTGTTTGCACACTTAGGGGCAGATTTTCAAAAGGTTTGCACACTTAGGGGCCTATTTTCAAAAGGCCCGGCAGCGCGCACAAAGCCCCGGGATGCGTGTAAATCCCGGGGCTTGAAAAAAAGGGGCGTGGCATGGTGGTCCGGGGCGGGGGCAGGATCGGTGCCTCCAGGCACAGTGGCCATTTGCCGCTGTGCCCAGGATCACGGGCTGGCCATCGGCCGGCGTGCACAACTTGCACCTGCCCAAGGCAGGCGTAACTGGGTAAGAAAAAACATTTTAGGGGGAGTTTAGCTTAGGGCTGGGGGGCAGGAGAGTTAGGGGAAGAGAAGGGAAGGTGGGGTGGTGGGTGGGGAACGGAGGAAGGCAGTGTGGCTCGGCGTGCACAACGTGCACAATTGTGCACCCCCTTGCACGCGCCAACCCCTGATTTTATAACTTGCGCGCGGCTGCGCACGCATGTTATAAAATCGGGTGTACATTTGTGCACGCTGGCTTGCGAGCAAAAATGTATGCTGCGCATGTATGTTTTAAAATCTGCCCCATAGATTTCCATAATTAACAAATTGTGAATACTGTTGCACCAGAGAGTTATGGACGGCTCATCTGCTTGTCTCCATACCTGAAGGAAAGTAGTGGCTGCCAAAATGAAAACTTTTTTGATCCACAATTTTTGTAGCGACGTCCCAGGAAAGGATGTAGAAAATATGCCCAACAACAATGCTGTCTGAGGTGAGGTGCTATATGTGGAGATCACATATAGCACCAACATAGAGAAAGGCTTTTTTGCAGGAAACTTTGAACTCGTGCACAATCCAACAAAGAATGACCCAGGTGAGCAATCCCCTGATTACATTTGAGACGTATACCACTGTCAGTGATTTTAGCTAGACGAGCTGGATGTTGTGAGGTATAAGGTCTATGGATAATTTTTTTATCTTGTTTCTCTCATTAAGGTATTACAAGTGACAGAGTGGACAGCTGAAATGCAAGTAACATAATCTGGAAGCAGGAACTGAGTTCTCACCTCCTCTTGCCACTTAGCCCATGCATTGTCCAAGGACCAGTTCGTAAACGTATTCACCAAGGTCTTGTAGAAAAAAGAAATAGAATGACGAATAGGTTCCTGCACATCAAACCAGTCCAGGATGAAGTGCCAATTCGGATTTTGGAGATCAGGAACACTGAGGGTTTTGGCATAATGACGCACTTGATAATAAAAGAAAAGGTCATTTGAGGACAACTGAAACTGTGCATCTGTACCAGGAAAGGACAGAATAGACCCATCTGTGAGAAAAAAATGACTAAAACAAATTAACCCCTTGAGTTCCCGGACATGAAAATGAGAAAGGCCCAAACCTGGAAGAAAGCTCACATTTCCCCGAATTGGTAAAAAAGGGGGTTGAACAAGAATGCAAAAAAGAACTGGACAGAAGCCACTTCCACATTTTATGAACGGGGGGAAACAAAACTTGAAGATTGATCGTATTGGGAGACAAAATAATAATTGACCTGGAGTATAAACCTAAGAGAAACAGGAGAAATCAGCTGCGACTCCAGATCAATATCTGAATAAAAATGTGTATTTAAAATCCAGCAGCCCAATATGTCATCCATGGTGTCACTGAAGGCGCTATGTGACGAAGGAGTGCAACTAAGGAGCAGGCTTTGTGCACTCTTTCGTGCACAGTTTGGTACGCCTTGGTACATTTTAGCTTTTGTTTGTTAGTTGTTGTTGAGTAGGATTTCTCATGTCTTCTTTTTGGTTCTGGGGAAGTTTACTTTGAGCGGTGATGGGTTTGGGTTAATTTATGGTTATGGGTGGCAGTTATATTCCGGTAATTTATGGGAGGGGGAAATTCATTGATGGGTACCGGAGAGTCCAACTTTGTTTTTTAAATTATAAGATTAGGAGTGGGTTAGAGAGATTGCTTTTTTGCCCTGTTCATCTTCCAATTCAAACTAGTTACCCCTTAAAATCATTTTTATCAGTTGCTTATATAAATATTCACTTGTTATGTAATAAGGCTGAAGTTATTTTGGAATTGTTGTTCGGAAGGGATCTTGATCTTTTATGCCTCAGTGAGACATGGTTGACTATGAACAATTGCCCTTTCCTAAATTTATTGTGTCGTAAAGGTTATTCTTTTATCCAGGATGTTCATCTGAAAAGAAGGGGGGGGAGGTGATTTTATTTTATAAATCTTGTTTTTCTTAGAAATGATTACATTATCACTGGACAAGAGTGGTGAGAGTATAGTGGTATGTCTCAACAATTGGTTGATAGCAATTCTCTATTGCCCCTGGGGCATTTTATGTCAAGATCCAACATTTATTCTTGATTTTTTAGTTTTATTACATTTACAATTTAATAAGGTTTTCATTTTAGGTGATTTAAACATTTATTCTTCTAGTAAACCTTTAGCTGGTTATTTAGATGACTTGGATGGTTTGAAGGTGTTACAGTTATCATAAGTAATTGATATAGCTACTGATAAGGGTGGCAATATACTAGATCAACGAATTGTATCTGATTTGTATTGTTGATGCTATTCATGACTTAATGGTGCACCCGGTTTTATGGTCAGATCATTGTTTCAAGTCTTTTGCATTTGCTCTGGGTAATCATATGTGTGTTGTTAAACAGCCACATTCTAAGTTGTTATGGGGCCTAATTGATTTAGTCAGTTTTAAGAATGAATGGTTATTGAATTCAGGTTCTGTAAATAAGGCTTCTGCTTTATCCGTAGCCAGTTTATTGTGACAGTCTTTATTGAATGTGACAATTAAGTTGGCTCCACAAGTATTAAAGACTTTTAGTTGGTCAAAACCTGGTCTTCCTTGGTATACTTCTGATCTTCGAAAGACGAAACAGGAATTGCATTGGGTAGAGAGATTGTGGAGGAAGCATAAGTCTGAGGAAAGTAAAGCAGTATATTCAATTAAGCGTTGTGAATATAAAGTATTGTTTGAATCTACAAGAAGGGTACATTTTCATTCTCGTTTCTCGGAATCTTTTAACTGACCATAGGAGTTATTTACGGTGGCCCATAAACTTATTCAAGATTCAGAAGTTAAATACAAAATTATTCAGTTTTCCCCTAAAGAGTTTGCTGTGGAATGTATGCCAAAAGTGTCTAAACTGTTTGATAAACATCCAGCAAAGTGTTACGATTTGTCTTTGGTGTCACGTTCTAATTCTTCCATAAATTAGTCAGTGATGAAGTAGAGTTTGACCTTTGGAGTCATTTTGAGTCAGTTGGGATAAAAGAAGTGGAAGGTATTTTGGGGATGTTAAAAAACTCATTGTGTCCTTTGTTCTCTTGTCCTTTTTCTTTGATTTATTTATTGAAGGAGGAGTTTTTTTTAGAAATTCTAACTGCCTTATGTAACCTGTTCCTCTATGAAGCTGCTTTAAAAGCATCTTCAGTTTTTCCGATATATAAAAAGGGGGGACTTTCATTGCTTGATGAGGCTATGGGTAAAGATGTGTCAGGTGAAACACCTGTGTTTGGAACGCCTTTGACTGGTTCCTCAGCAGGGGACGGCAGCTCAGTGGGCACCGCACAAGGCCTCCTGGTTTTGGCATGGATCCTTCTGCCTTTTCTTGGGTAGAATATTTTCAGGGATTGCAATCCTTTCTTCAGGTATTGATTTCAGCCCCGTCCAATCCTGTCAGGTCAGTTCCTCAGGCGATGGCCTCTCCCTTTTCTGGTACTATGTTTAAGTGCCAAAGTACACCTCAAGCTGTCATGGGTTCCTGACAGGAATCTGAAGGGTACTGATGATGAGGCAGATCCTGACTCTCTAGAGCAGAGCTTTCCAAAGTGTGTGTTGCGACACTTTAGTGTGTCACTTGCAGTGTGCCGGTGTGTCGCGCAAGCCCGGTGCATGTGACGGGGCAGAGGAGAGAGGACGGAGAGAGGAGAGCTCGGGGGAGCCAATGTGGCCGCCGGTGGACCTCATCCCACTGGCGGCTGAGTAGTGAAGTATCTCTGTGCTGTGCCGGAGACACACAGCAGGAAGATCGGCAGGGCCGTGGAGGAGCTCACGTCACCACGGCACGAAGAAAAAGGTCATGTCTAAATGTGTAGGTGCTTCTCCTCCTTCCTGGCCGTGCGGCCCTGGAAGAAAAATATTGCCTGAGCCGCGCAGGCAAAAAGGAGGAGGAGCATCAGCTGCGTGCAGAAGAGGAGCAGCATTGTTGCAGCAGGCTGAGAAGAGGAGGAAGCCCGGTAGCAGGGTCGCCACCATGGATTGGCCTGAGAAGATCAGGGCCACTGTCACGGATCGGCCTGAGAAGATCAGGGCTGCCACTGCGGATCGGCCCGAGAAGCTCAGGGCTGCTGCAGAGCCCATCCTGCAGTGACCCGTGAAGAGGAGGCCCAGAGGCAAGAGAGAGGCTGAGGGCCCATAGAGTGTGTGTGTATGAGATGAGCTGAGAGATTGTGTGCGTGTATGGGATGAGTTGAGAGATTGTGTGTCTTTGTGTGAGCGTGAGTTGAGAGACTGTGTGTGGTGAGAACCTGAATGTTTGCAGAGACAGCATGTGAAAGCCTGTGTGTGTGTGAGAGAGACAGCATGTGACAGTGAGAGCCTGTGTGTATGAATGATTGTATGAGAGAGAGCATGTGAAAGTGAGAGCCTGTGTGTGTATGAGAGAGAGAAAGCATGTGAGAATGAGGACCTGACTGTGTGTTTGAGGGAAGAAGATAGATGGAGAGAAAAGAAATCGAAAAAAGACAATATGAAAGGAATTGACAAAAAAATAAGAAAGGGAAGGTGGAACAAAAAAGCCTGTGACCAACCGATTAGAAAACTAAGATCAGACAGCAAATGTAAAAAAAAAAATAAATTACTTTTTACTGATTGGCACATGTAATCTTTGGTAATGTGCAAGAGTAGCACTTTCTCTATGCGGATCTCACAATGTACGAGATCAACATGGAGGAAGTGGAAACCCACGGGGCCTGCACAGAGGATGCAGCAGAATGGGCTTCAGTGCCAATAGCAGCAATCAGCACCTCCCCAATAGCCACGCGGCATCAGTGACAGTGGCAGCAGAGGAATGAGAGAGGCTCCGAGGTTGCTGGCAAAAGAAAGAGAGGGGGATCTGCCTTTAGTGTGTGCATGTGTATGAATGGGAGTCTGCCTGGGGGTGCATGGGTGCCTGCCTGAGGGTGTGTCTGTGTATGAGAATGTATGGGTGTCTTCCTGGGGTTTGTATGTGTGAGAATAGGTGCCGGCCTGTGTGTAGTATATGTGTGTGTGTGAGAATGAATTGGTGCCTGCCTGGGGGTCTGTGTGTGTGAGAATGAATGTGTGCATGCCTGGGGGATGGTGAGGGTGGTGTGAAAATGAATGAGAGCCTGCCTGAGGGTCAGTTTCAGTGTGTGAGAATGACTGGGAGCTTGCCTGGGTGTATGTGTTTGTGTGAGAATGATTGGGAGCTTGCCTGGGTGTGTGTGTTTGTGTGTATGTGAGGGAGCCAGTGAGAATGAGGGCATGAGTGTGTATGAGAAAATCCAGGGGAGTAAGCGTTTGTGTGTGTGTGTGTGGGGGGGGTGTGGCGGGAGAGAAAGTGTCTTAGAGCCTGAGTGTTTCAGTGTCTGTGAGAGCGAGAGATTATGGTGAGTATAAGAGCATGAATGCATATGTATGTGACAGTATGTGTGAGAGAGAATGGACATGTGAGTATGTGTGAGAGAGAGAGGATAACCTCCTAATCCTCGAATCGACAATATCAGGGTGACTGGAAATCAAGAGCTCCCACGTATGGACAGCAGGGGCTTTTTAAAATCCTTATTAGTTTTAATTATTGTGTGTTATTTGATATATGTGCTGTTTTGAAATATTTTATTGGTGTTTGGGAAATTGTAAAAAATGTATATGATTTTAACTAATAGAAATTCTATTTATCAGTAGTTTTAAAATATTCTTTTATTAGTATGGATTTACTATTATAACTGATGCTTTATGTTTCTTGATTTTGTTTGTTTTATGAGGAACGGTGGTTCTGTTTTTTCCATTGTTAATACACAGAATCTGGCTTTTTGGAGTTTCCATTTCAGTTTTTGTCTAATTTGTGCTCCTTTATTTTGTAATCTGTATTTGGTGAGGGTCTGTCTCTGCTCTGTGCGTGTGACCATGATGAGAGATTCTGCTAGCATGTAGTGTCTTTATAGGGATCTATAGCAATCGGGTTTGTTGTGTTTCCTCAGTAGGTGGTGTATTGGTATTCTAGGACCCAGTGTAATATTTACCCTTGCTTTTTCACAGGTAGGGTTATTGTTGGTTGAGTCCTTGGTGTTATTACTGTTATGTTACGATGGGATTGCAGAATAGATTTTGAGTGTCTTTTTTGCGGGGTTTTGTGTTAGTTCACAATGTGCCTGGCAGTGGAAGGTGTTTGTGCTGCTGTTACTGTGAGGTGACACCAGAATTTGAAACTATCTTTTAGTATGATGAGCTGTAAGGGAAACATCCAAGCTCCATTGTTTGGGGGAATTTCAGTGGATGCACAGAGTTACAGAACTGGAGGTGCAGGATTTATATTGACATTCTGTCCCTTCCTATAAATTCCAGATTTCACTCTCATAGCCATATAGAATTAGTTGAATGAGGCTATCAAATAATTTTATAGTGTGAAACTGGCCAGCTTTTTAAAATTACGCAGAAGACCCTTTGGACTTTTTTATTAACACAAAATATTCAAAAGCTGTGTTCATCCCATCAAGCTCATATATCTCATTAAAGAGGTAAATTGAATAACACAATAACTTTATTTTATTATTCTTACTCATAAATTATAACAATAACATTAATCTTGGAATATTATATATTTTTAATATAAATGAAAGGTTTTCACAAGATAGGTTGTGTCGTGAAACATTTTATTATGTATATATTTAAGGAAACATACATAAATTGTCAAAATACATTTCGTTCGTTTAAACTTTAACCTCTGGTTTGCTTGTAGACTGAATTACTGTGTACGAAATTATGTTTGTCTAAAAAATGTGTCACCAACATGAAAAGTTTGGAAAGCTCTGGTATAAGGGGTCGTCTCAGAGGTTCCAAGCATTTTCATCCCACAGAGGGACAAGGTTTCAGAGGACTTGGCCTTTTGGCAGGTCTCAGTCCTTTCGTCCCAGACAGCCCAGGCAAGACAGGGGTTCGGGTAGTGCGACCTCACGACCTTCCCAGTGAAGGTTTACTGACCCTCCCCAGAGAACAGGAGATATGGGGGATGATGCCGCTCTCTCTTTTATCAGTGGTGGCTCGAGATAACATTGGATCAGTGGATCCTGGAAGTGATATGAGAAGGATATGCACTGGAATTTCACAATATTCCTTGGGACACGTTCATGATGTCTTCCTGTCACTCCCTGCAGAAGAAGCAGGTGATGGAGGGTACACTGTCAAGGCTCCTCAGTCTGAGGGCTGTCATCCTGTACCCTTATCTCAAGAAAATACGGGTCAATATTCCATTAATTTTATTGTGCCCAGGAAGGAGAGCACCTTTTGTCCCATCCTGGATCTCAAAGGGGTCAACCACCATTTGCGGGTGACTCATTTTCGTGAGGAAACATTGCACCCAGTGATAAGGGCCGTGCAGTCGGGGGAATTTCTGACTTCCTTGGATCTGTCTGAGGCCTACCTCCATATTCCTATCCAATTGGAGCACCAATGTTTTCTGCATTTTGTGGTGTTGGGGGTGCCATTATCAGTTTTGGGCACTGCCGTTTGGCCTAGCTACCACTCCCAGAAAGTTTTCTAAGGTTATGGTGGTGGTGGTGGCAAAACTGAAAAAGATTGGGATCCTAGTACTCCCGTATTTAGATGACTGGATGATTTGGGCCAGTTCTCTGGAAAAGAGCCGCAAGGTGATCTCCTTGTTACAGGAGCTCATTTGGGTGGTGAATCTAGCCAAGAGTAGTCTTCAGTCATCTCAGTCATTGGAGTATCTGGGTGTGCGATTCAACATGAAGCAGAGGAAAGTTTTTCTAACAGAAGCTCGTATTCAAAAATTGATGTCTCAGGTGCATCCCTTGGTGAGCACTATATGCCCGACAGTGTGGTTCTATCTACATGTACTCGGGTTGATGGCAGCAACCCTGGAAGTGGTATCATGAGCGGTGCCATAGCTGTTCATTGCTACTACCATGTGATAGGGGCTGGCCAATGGCACTGGTAGCCCCTGTCACCTGGTAAGGGCAAAGGGCCACCGGAGCCATTTTGATTACTGGCAGCCGAACGGCCCGAAAGCAAGAGATCATTCCCAGGACCCCCGTTGTACCACCAGGGACTTTTGGCAAGACTTGGGAGGGATTGGGAGGGTGGGGGGCAGTGTATTTAATAAAATTTGAAGGGTTGGAGCATTTTTTTTAAACTAAATTAACAATGAAAAGAAATTTCAGCTGAGTGGTCATCCCTAGCTATGCGTGCAGCTCAAGCACTTGTAAAGGGCCCGTGGTGGGAAAACCTCCATGGCATGCCTGGATGACATCACAGGCCTTCTACTATATAAAGCTTGCTCTGCCCTGCCTCAGACACCTCAGCAGTAGGTCAAACTCTTCGGAATAGTTGTTTGCCTTGCTGTTCCTGTTCCTGACTCCTTTCCAGTGCCTTGTCTTCGTGTTCCTGTTTACTCTCTGCATCTTCTGAGTTCCTGCTTTTCTGTCCTGTGGTCCTCATTTGTCTTCTTTATCTTCCTGCTTTCCCTCCTTGCCTCCTGTTTCTGGATTGACTTCTTAACTCATCCTCATTTGAATTCCTGACTTGACCTCGGACTGCTTCTCAACCATGTTGTCTTCTGCCTGCCCTGACCTCAGTCTGCTTTCATCTCTGCTGTCTGCTGCCTGCCCCGACATCTGCGTAGAAAAGTTTTGTTTTCTTCCTACTGGCTTTAGACTTCTTCAGTGATGAAGTCTTCTCTTCATAGAGGCTCATGCCTTAAGTCCAGCTGGCCTCGGCACCCGAGAGCTCAACCTTAGGGGAATGAGAGCTGGTATTAGTGATGTTCCTGCTGGGCCTCTGCTCCTGCCAGCTCCACTTGCATTCAGAGAGGACCTGCAGGGCTTCTTGCTGTAGGTAGTGCCAACCTCATCTTGGTCCAAGGGTCCACTCATGCAACAGATTGCCAAGACCATGGAACCATCAGATCTCTCGAGCCTCCAGGCCATTCCTGGCCTGGCTCAGAAGATCCAGCAGCAGAAACAGTTCTCAGGCTCTTGGCAGGATCCATGGAGTGTCTTAGCACCTGCCTCAATGCAACTGCAGACTCAGCAGTCTCTCCACCTTCTGCAGTACCATCAGCAACAGTGACTGCGCCCATCGTATGTCTCCCGGTTCCTCCTCTGTATGCAGGAGACCTGAAACAGTGCCCCAGATTCTTGAATCAGTGCTTTATGCATTTTTCAGTTCAGCTAGCACAATTTGCCAGTGACTCCGTTAAGACCACCTTCATACTCTCCCTCCTGGAAGGCAATACTTGGCCTGGGCCTTTCCCTTGTGGGAGCGTGGAAATGCATTGCTACAGGATTTGCAACAATTTGTTAAGGACTTCAAGCTTGTGTTTGATGAACTCGGTCAGCTAGCTATAGTGGGTTCACATCTTCTACTTCTCTGGCAGGGCAACAGGCCCTTAATGGACTACGCCATCAAATTACAGACCATGACCACCAAATCAAATTGGAGGGAGGACAGTCTCCAGAGTATTGTTTTGGAAGGTCTGTCGTCATGGGTGAAGGACAAACTAGCCATCATGGAACTTCCCAAGTCCCAGGACTTGTTCATTGACTTAACTTGGCGGTAACCTGCACAGAGAGCAGTTACTACCTTGGGAAGCTTGCTGGGCAGACTAGATGGAACATTTTGGTCTTTCTCTGCCGTCATTACTATGTTACTATGATTGCTGCTCTTCTTAGTTATCTTTTCTGCTATTTTGAGCTGATTGACTTTGTTGTTTTCTTCTCCCAATTCCTATCTTGCTTGTGAGTGACATGGCAATATCATTGGCCACCTCCTGCCACCCCTGCCTTCTAGTCTAAATGCCTCATAGTATATGCTCTGAATTTCTCATAGAAACATAGAAATGACGGCGAAAGACCAAACGGCCCATCGTCTGCCCAGCAAGCTACGCACTTTATCCATTTTTTCCCCTTTTTTCTCTCCCACCTGTTACTATTGGCTTCCAGTACCCTCCAGCCCTAATTCCCCTCCACTCCACCACCAATTTAGAGAGCAGCGCCATATCTGCATCCTCATTTAGCATCCTCTTTCTAGCCAAAGACAAATGTAGACCATCCTTTCAGTATAACCTTTTACATGACCCCAGCCACCAATGTAACCAAAACCACTTGATTTACACCATGCTTTGAGCCAAACATTTAAGTTCTCTGTATGGAAGAGCCTATCCTTCTCCTTTCCATGTACAGGTGACACTTCTGAGAAGGCAATTGTCTTTGCCATGTGTCTAATCTTCATCCCTAGGTTTTAGAAATCTTTCTGTACTGCAAGGATATCATGTCTATCAAGGTCATTGGTTCCCAGATGGATGATAACATTGATACTGGAGTCTATACTTTCTTCTGCAATTACGTTGCAATTACGTTGGCATTTCTACTAACTGAGGATCCTGGAAGGCATTTAACTGTTGTGTCCCAATCAAAGTTATTACCCAAATTGGTTCCTCTTATGACAGAGTCTCCCAGCAGAAGAAGCTTCCTTTTATGACCTTTGATAATGTTTAAAGGTTTCTGGGTACACAGGGTGACTACATCCCTTCCATATATCACCTCATTTTCTGTTCCTGAGCTTCTTCATTATCCATGCAGAAAAGGTATTATGTACGAGTAACATCAAAAGCCTTATTCTGCCAGAACCCACTGTTCCATTTATTCCTGTGTTTCTGAGTCCTAGATGTCCAACGTCTCTGTGGGAGTGGAGTTGGATATTCAAGATGCTGAACAATTAGGGAAATTGGGTGTCATATAGTCACATTTCTTTCTACTAGAGCCCACAGTGAACCATTTATTTATGGGTTTCTTATTCCTCTGTGATTGCTGGGAGAGATAGTCTGGATGCTGCCAGGGAGGGTAGGTTTTCTGAAACTTGAGCAAGTTCTCTTTCAGATGTGTCAACTGCTTTTTCATTATAGAAAGCTGAAAGCAAATTGGACATCTCTTAATTCTCCAAAGTCAGGTCTTTGGACATAAGCACCACAATTATTACACTGAATTAAAGACATTCTGCTAAGGTACAAGTTGTTAGATTGGTACTTAAGTCTAACCACTTAACCTAAGACCTTGTATGAACTATTTAAGAAGAAATCACCCTAGGGGTGGGTGGGTACAATGACTAGAGATGTGCAGCAGAGATGGATTCATCCGATTCAGTATTCTTATTTGTCGGGACCCAAATCCGTTGCATCTGTTCTCGGGGGAACCCGATCCGTTCATTATTTACATATGTATTCGTTTCCCAAAAAAACCCCCATCCCACCCCTTTAAATTTAATTAACTATAACCCCACCCTCCTAACCCCCCAAGACTTGCCAAAAGTCCCTGGTGGTCCAGCAGGGGTCCTGGAGCAATCTCCTGCCCTCGGGCCGTCAGCTGGCGGTATTCAAAATGGCGCCGATAGCCTTTGCCCTTACTATGTCATAGGGGCTACCGGTGCCATTGTTCAGCCCATGTCACATGGTAGGAGCACAAGATGGCACTGGCCGTCCATTGCTCCTACCATGTGACAGGGCCGTCCATTGCTCCTACCATGTGACAGGTAGCCCCTGTGACATAGTAAGGGCAAAGGCTATCGGTGCCATTTTGAATACAGGCAGCCGACGACCCGAGTGCAGGAGATCGCTCCAGGACCCCCGCTGGACCACCAGGAGCTTTTGGCAAGTCTTGGGGGGGGGGTCATGAGGGTGGGGGTTTTATTCATTAATGATATGTTGCATTCATGGGGGTTTGCCATACATTTTGGAACCCCACGAATGCAACAAATAGGGACCTATACGTTGCGGATTGCGCATACGTTCAAAACAAATGCACATCCCTACAAACAACTCTTGTAGATGCCAGCTCCCTCTAAATCAACAAAACCAGCCACCTAATACAGACCCTCAATATCAAAACTTGGAAAAATATAGAGAGATTTCAAAGCATGCAATACAGAAATTCAGAATAATATCACCAAGAAAGCAATCTATAATATGGCTAATTTTAAATTTTTCAATTTAACTGGCCACAAGAACAGGTAGCAATGATCCACCATGAGGAAGGGTATAGCCCTTGTCGGCACCAGAGACTGCAGCTGTGTCCAAGTAAATCAAGGAGAACCTCAACCGGGGTTTCATCCGGTCCTCAACTGGGGTGAGATCCTTTTTTTGTCCAAAAAAGACTGTTCTTTATGCCCTTGTATAGATTACAGGGGGATGAATACCATAACAAAGAAAGACTGTTACCCACTGCCACTAACTTTTGAGCTCTTTGACCACCTCCAGCAGACTAGAGTGTTTACAAAGTTGGCCCTCTGTGGGGCCTACAATCTAATTCAAATAAAAGGAGGCAATGAGTGGAAGACAGTATTCAGTATGCGGGACAGCCACTATGAATATCTAGTGATGTCCTTTGGCCTGTGAAATGCCACCACAGTATTCCAAAAGATGATGAATAAAATCTTTAGAGATCTCATATACAGCTGTGTCATGGTGTACCTCTACGATATCTTTATCTTCTCAGAGGACTTCTCTTCCCACTGTCAGGACATTCACCAAGTTCTCCAGAGGCTACAGGCAAATAAATGATATGCAAAGCTGGAGAAGTGCCTTTTCAAGAGGGAGAGCCTACCCTTCCTGGGGTACATTGTCTCCAGTAGGGGCTTCCACGTGGATCCAGAGAAGGTCAAGTTTATCCAGGACTGGTTGCAAATTTCCAGTCACCACACTCTGCAAAGGTTTTTGGACTTCACAAACTATTATCAGCACTTTATTCCCAATTTCCCCCCGATCATGGCTCCACTCACAGCGCTCACCCGGAAAGTAGCCAATACTAAGGTTGGGCCTCCTGAAGTGATTACTGTATTATGAGCCAAGAATCCAAAGTGAGGTCAAGCCAAGCAGTCAATCCATGAACAGGAGGCAAGGAGGGACAGCAGGAAGACACAGAAGATGAATGAGGACCACAAGACAGGAACTCTGAAGATACAGGGAGGAAACTGGAACACGAAGACTAGGCACTGGAACAGAGTCAGGACTGGAAACCAGGAACAGCGAGGAAAACAGCTGCTTGAAGAGTTTAACCTACCTCTGAGTAGATTCTCGGCTCAGCCTCATTTGGATTCCTGACTTGACCTTGGATTGCTTCTTGACCATGTTGTCTTCCGCCTGCCCTGACCTCAGCCTGCCTTCATCTCTGCTCTCTGCTGCATGGACTAACTTCATTTTCTTCCTGCTGGCCTTCAAACTCTTCAGCAATGGAATCTTCTCTTCACAAAGGCCTGCGCCTATGTCTAGCTGGCCTCGGTACCTCTGAGGGCTCAACCTAAGGGGAACAGGGGCTACTATTAGTGAAGGTCCTTTTGGGCCCCTGCTCCAGCCAGCTCCGCCTGCCGGTGGTGAGGACCTGCAGGGCTCCTCCCTGTGGGTAGCACCAACCTCACCTTGGTCCAAGGGTCAACACCCGCAATAAATAAAAACAAATGCATATCCTTAAATTTTACTCTTTGAGAATATTTTTTCTGACACAAGTTGTAATTCCATTGTTAAATTCTATGTCACTAATCCAGCTGTCATTCGAAAAGCAAGTCTGTCTTTATTTACAGACGAAACAGTATTTACACCCCAGTGCATGGGAACTTTACAGTAAAAATAAGATATCTTCCGAATTGAAACAGTTCTAGCATCAATTTCTATCTCAATCCTTTCAGCACATTTCCTGGCAGAACCAGTTTTGATAACCATCTCACACATTCTATGACAGTATGTGCACATGGTTGTCGGCCTGTGACCATTTTATAACTTGTGCGAAAATGCCTTAACGCATGCGAAAACGCCATATAGCACTTTGATAAATGACCCCCTAAGTTAGCTAGATAGATATATCTGGCTAACTTAGATGGGATATTGAGCAGCATGGCTATGCAGCTGAATATCCCTGGACAAATCACTATTTAGATGATGTCTTATCCATCTAAGTTTAGACCTACTTATCCGGCTATCTGCCAGCTGAATATCAGGCCCTCTATGTTTTACTGCATAAGAACATAAGAACATGCCATACTAGGTCAGACCAAGGGTCCATCAAGCCCAGCATCCTGTTTCCAACAGTGGCCAATCCAGGCCATAAGAACCTGGCAAGTACCCAAAAACTAAGTCTATTTCATGTTACCGTTGCTAGTAATAGCAGTGGCTATTTTCTAAGTCAACTTAATTAATAGCAGGTAATGGATCTCTCCAAGAACTTATCCAATTCTTTTTTAAACACATCTATACTAACTCAACTAACCACGTCCTCTGGCAACAAATTCCAGAGTGTAATTGTGCGTTGAGTGAAGAAGAACTTTCTCCGATTAGTTTAAATGTGCCACATGCTAACTTCATGGAGTGCCCCCTAGTGTTTCTATTATCTGAAAGACTAAATAACCGATTCACATCTACCCGTTCTAGACCTCTCATGATTTTAAACACCTTTATCATATCCCCTCTCAGCCATCTCTTCTCCAAGCTGAAAAGTCCTAACCTCTTTAGTCTTTCCTCATAGGGGAGCTGTTCCATTCCCCTTATCATTTTGGTCACCCTTCTCTGTACCTTCTCCATCACAATTATATCTCTTTTGAGATGGGGCGATCAGAATTCTACACAGTATTCAAGGTGGGGTCTCACCATGGAGTGATACAGAGGCATCTTCCTCCTAGGGGCTTCTAGCAGGTTTTAGTCTAGGTAGGACTTGGCTGGAGAGCTGGAAACTTCCATAGCCAAGTCAGAAGCTAATTCGATGTGATGGTTATTCTTCAGCTGCCTAATGCAGAATTCTTCTCATTTCTAAAGGATAAAGCCACTAGGCATCCTGCAGGCTAGTCTTCAGAGATTCAAGTGCACAATGCTTTATTAGCAGCAACAGGGACCACAAAATACAATAGAATACCTACTCTTATCGTCCAGGGATCTAGATACAAATCTATGTGTTGCTTGACTTTATTTAATAGGTTATATTTTCCTATATTATCTTACAACATGTTTTGTTTTCTAACAAATTTAGCTACAGTTTTACCTTTCTATAAATCATTGATTGTTTTTAACTGTTTTACCCTGCTTTAATATTTACAATCTTATTCCAAGAAGAGCTAAACATATACACCTACACATATTTATATTCTCCACTCAACATGTTTACAACTCAAATAACATAACCCAATACAAATAACTAATAAATAGTATTAAGACTGGGGCAGAGTACTACATATGCTAATGATCTGAAGCTCAATGCAAATGTCCTTCTTAGCAATCAAGGGGAACATTTATCAAGCACGTTATTCAATACAATAATTACTCAAGATCACTGAAAACATCTCAGTATAGAAAAGACTGATAAAATGGACAAATGTAGATTCTGCGGAAACGAACCGGAAACAGTTACACATCTCATCACTGGTATTGGAAGACCTTTCAGAGAGGCATAACAAGGTGGCACAGTTTATTCACTGGACACTGTGTAAACATTATAACATTGATGTACCAGACAAACACTGGAAACAAAACCCTATCAGAATGTTAGAGAAAGAAGAAGCTGTGACCATCTGGGACATCCCTATTCCCATTGACACGAAGATCAATGCTAGAAAATTAGGTACTGTGGAGCAGGAGAAAAACACAAGAACGGCCTTGCTGATGGAGGTGACAGCACCCAACAACCGTTCTGTGGATCTTATTGAGAAAGCGAAGATTTTTAAGTACCAAGAAATGGAATCAGAGAACAAGAAAATATGGCAGAAGGATACAGAAATATAGTTCCAGTTATGTTGTGTGCCACTGGCCTGGTTAAGAAGGATTTCCATGCACACTTTGATAAGTTGCCTGTAAAAATTATACACTTTGAAGTGCAGGAGGAGGTTTTCTTTGGTACAATGCCAGTACTAAGAAAGGCATTAGCAGTACATTTGACAGATTGAGATCGCTCCTAACATATCCTGGTTTACAAATCTTCATTTGTAAGCCAGGGTATGTTAGGAGTATGCATAACAATGAAGAAAAAATGTGTGGCAGACAATTTACTGGTCAATATAAAACAATGGTACACTCAAGGACCTCCAAGGATCCTGACACAACTTCTAAGAGTCTATGAAAACAACAAAGATAAATCAAATACTGAGCAGGAAGGTGAATACAGTCAACAAATGTCATTTATACAAAGGGAAGACCAGGAGGGGAAAAACTGAACAAGAAAGGACGGGGGGGGGGAGGGGAAGGGGAGAAAAAGAAGAAAAATAATAACCTGTAAATGGAGGGCAGTCCAATATGAGGGAAAGTAGACAGGTTGTATGCAGTCTGGAAAAAGAGAGATACATGTACAACAGTAATTAAGAGACAGGAATGGTTGGCAAACTAACTGAAAATTCTATTTGGGCTTGCAAGCATTTTGGATCATGTGTCTAATTTCTGGTGTGATACTCTCTCTTCTTAATCCAGATGCAGTCAGCTCTATACTGAAACACTACTGGGGGGGGAGAGAGAGAGAGAGAGAGAGAGAGAGAGAGAGAGAGAGAGAGAGAGAGAGAGAGAGAGAGAGAGAGAGAGAGAGAGAGAGAGAGAGACTTGCTATAATGCCTATTCCCTAGACAGGTATTTGTATCCCTCTGGGAGGCCCACCTAGTAACTCGAGGTGGGATTTAGGTATGAGTGTAGGGGGTTGGGGCCACTTTCACATTCAACATGAGACGTACGAACAGAACAGTGGTCTCTTGTGAAGATTTGATGGCCTTCGGAGTAAGGAAACTCACTCCAAGATGAGATTTGGGCAATGTTCTCTCAACCTAGCTTGATGGACACTCTACCTGGGTAACAACAAGCTAGGTGGAGAGAGCATTGTCCAAAATCTCATCTTGGAGTGAGTTTCCTCACTCCGAAGGCCATCAAATCTTCACAAGAGACCACTGTTCTGTTCGTACATCTCATGTTGAATGTGAAAGTGGCCCCAACCCCCTACACTCATACCTAATCCCCACCTCGAGTTACTAGGTGGGCCTCCCAGAGGGATACAAATACCTGTCTAGGGAGTAGACATTATAGCAACTCTCTCTCTCTCTCTCTCTCTCTCATGAAAGGGTTGTAGCTATTAACACTGCACACAATATCTTTACATATGCTCCACTCCCTGAATTAGGCATTTGCAGAATTATCTCCTGCGGTAACTCCTTGGAAAATGACCCCCTAAGTTTGCAAACTTAAATATATATCTAATTGTGACAATTACCCAGTTGATGTCACTAAGGTGAACCAGCTGTTTTGTTTCATTTCTTCTGAAGTCTTGGTCTAGCCGACAATTTGTTGCCTTTTAGTGCGATCTCTTAATATTACCTCATCTATTTTTTAGTGCACAACTTTGACTTATCTAGTTTCGCGGGTGGGTTCGCCCACCCCATGGCTGAAACTGAGTGAGCAATTCCCACGATAGTTCCATGCATCATCTGTGATTTCCCTCAGGTATTTGTCTTCACACCTCCTTGCTTGTAGAATAGCCTTGAATGGCTTCTGTTGTCCAGCCCTTACTATCTCTTTCTCTTCCTTTCCGAGTGACTGGCTCGCAAGCCCAAATAGATTTTTCAGTTAGTTTGCCAACCATTCCTGTCTCTTACTCCCTATTGCTTTATGATTACTGAGTATAATTTCCGTCGTACATGTCTCTCTCTTTTTCCAGACTGCATACAATCCATCTACATTCCCTCGTATTGAACTGCCCTTAATTTACAGGTTACTATTTTTTCTATATTTTTTCTTCTTTTCTTCCCCCCCCAGGTCCTCCTCCCCCCCCTCCATCTCCCCCCCCCCCATCCTTTCTTGCTCAGTTTTCCACCCCTGTCTTCCCTTTGTATAAATGACATTTGTTGACTGTGTTCACCTACCTGCTCAGTATTTGATTTATCTTTGCTGTTTTCATAGACTCTTAGAAATTGTGCTCCCACTGACGCAGCCCCTGGTGCGAAACACGGCTGTGCTGGGATCCTTGGGGTTCCTTGAGTGTACCATTGTTTTATAAATGTACATTCAATGCAATACTTTGTGATATATTTGTGATTGTATGCACTTACTAAAAGTCTGTTGTAACTAATATTGACCAGTAAATTGTCTGCCACACATTTTTTCTTCATTGTATTTCAATTTATGTGTGTGCTGTTTACACTGCCTGTTTTGCGTGCTTTCGAGGAGTATGCATAAAACAGATCCATTTGGAGACACTGCCCTGGAAAATATCTGAGCAAAACTGGACAATATTGTCTCTAGAAAAATAGCATCTATGACAACATTTTGTTGCACTGCGATGGAAGGGAGTGCAAGGGGGCACTCCCCAGTGCAGGACGAGGAGTGTGTGCCCTTGCAGTGAGACAGGTCCATGTCTGGGAGCGGATTGAGACCAAGACTCTGCCAACCTGCGCAACCTCAGTGAGACCAACCACGCAAGGTTGGCCTCTGACCACTCCAAGCCCTTTTGGACCTGCTGCTGGGTAACAGCAGAGGTGCCAGGCTGGACATGAGGCAGAGGTGAAAGAGGACTGGAACATGGATGCTGAAAACAGTGGAGCTGACAAAGACACATCAGGGAGTGATGAAGACTAAGACTAGTTAAAACCAGATAGGATAAAAGTCTGGAGCTCCGAGAGAGCAGAGGGCTTCCCGCCACTGGAAGACACTCACTGAAGAGCAGCATCAAGCACAGGACAGACAACAGCCCACATGGAATCCGGGAACAGCAGATGGACATCTGGACAGAAGGAATACAGAAAACTCCCAGCAGCGACATCCTGGACAGAGCCTCGGGACCCAGTGTGATCGACGCACCTGACAGGTCAGTAGATGGAGGATGGAACCTCCAACCCGGCGTGGAAGATGCAACAGAGGAGTTCTGAGGTTGGGCTGAAGACGGCCACCAGAGTTCAATCTGGGAACTGGAATGAGACGAGGACATCAGGAGGGGAATCTTCGGTCCTGTGAGATGAAGGAATCCCGCCAATTCCCTACACACCAGTGGGGGTGGTCGTGGATCACTGGACCACTGCGCACCCTACTTAGCCCAGCTGGGCTGGTCATGGACCATGAGGGATGGGATAACGGAACCTCAGGAACCTCAGCAACATGGATGAAGACATCAGGACGACCAGGATGACAGGAACAATGGAACATCAGGACATATCAGGAACATGGACTTGGAGACATCAGGACACATCAGGACTTGGAGACAAGATGAGACGAGACGAGAGGCCAGGAACAATGATAAGGGACATCCAACAAAGAGACCAAGATCAACGAATGAAGAGGGATCCCATGAAGAAGGAAGCCAAGCAGGAGCGGAAGGCAGGAAGTCCTAGGATGAACTTGCTCCTTGTGAAGGAATAGCTAGACTGACCGAGGAGCCCTTTTGTAGGACTAACCAAGGAGACACCCAGGGAGGAGCTTGCAGATGGGGCCAGAGGGACCACTCCATACTGGCCCTTTAAACCAGAGAGAAGTCGCGGGCCTGCGGGTAGGAAACAAGAAGAGGAAGTCTGCAGGACCACAGACAACGGCGTCCTGCCGGCTCAGCGCAGGAGCAGGAGAAGGGCTGCAGGACAGGCCCCAACGTCAATGGCGGCATCCTGCAGCAAGAAGGAAGGCTGGGGGCGGAGCCATGGCTGTGTCCAGCTGCCGAGGAGCAGACCTCCAGGCCTGTAGGGAGAAGTGACATCGGCGGCGGCTCCGTGCCACGAGAAGGCAGGCCGAAGGCCGCGGATCCCTGCCACAGTGGAGATGAATGTCGGTGGCCTCCTGCTGCAAAGAAGGACCCCAGCATGGCTCCTGCCACACTGGCAAGATGGCGGCCTCCGAGTCACAGATGTCAGAGGCTGCCTGTATCTCCAGCTGCAGGCAGCATCGCAACACATTTGTGTCTATGGTATACCCTTATAAAAATGAAGTGACTCTCTCTCTCTTTACAGTATATAGATAGATCGATATAGATATATAGCCATCTTTGATTTTCCTTATGAATATTATATGTACTAGTTCTAAAAAAACATTAAGAAAAGTAAACTTGGAGACATTATTATTAAATACTATTTTTTCTGCCAGGTGAAACTGTTGTCATGGTAGTATAATGCTAAGATCTCAGAGAAGTTGCTCAGTGTCTCATGACAAAGAGTCAAAGTATTAATTACATAATTGAGATATTGTATATAATATCATGCACATTAAATTCTACATATATATGCAACATTTATGAGAAAAATAAACATCTAATGAGTTCTTTTCTTGAGCAAGTCATCTAACATAAAAAGAATGGCAAATTTTCACTTTGTAATGTCATTAGCAAAATGAGCTGGGCTGGATTTGCCTAATGATTAAACAATTAGCATAGGTGCAACACAGCTCTTTCTCAATGGCTGATGACAGCCCAGTCATAGATAGCTGAATTAAAATACATGGGGAAGCAGAATTTTAGCAAAATATTAGGAGCTTATGTTTTTCCATACAAAGACAATTGTCTAAACATGACAGCCATGCCTGACTGGTCTTAGCTTTGATTTCTGACGTGCTACAGCAGCTTTGACTTTCAATATAAGCAATTTCAGATCTGCTCAGCTTGCTGAATGGAGAAGAGCAAGAAGATAGTGATCTGTGCACTCCCCAAACTCACCTACACAATTTTTGGAGCACTCTCAAAGCCCATAGATGTAAAATGAAAAGCACCTCATTCACAAATTATTCATGGTCTGGTAAAATAAAAAGGAATCTAAATCAAGTTATGCTTTGTGAAGATCTAGATGGCCCTGGCTGGAATAACTGGAACATCACTAGACCCTTGTGTGCAGCGCAAATAAAGTATAAACTATTTAATCTATAACACGAGTCATTATTTCCCTAGGATGTATTAGCTTGCAGCAAAAAGGTTATGAATGGCTTCGTTTAACTAAAGTCATTCATGCAGTCAGTAAAGTTAAATAAACCTAAGGTATAGGTAGGGACCTTCATTCTCAGTTTATATTTAATTTTACTCAGGAATTTATCAGTGTTTATCATAACAAGAACAACAAGGGAGACATGGGTGGAAAAAAATGACCCACCATTTTCCCAAGTAAATATCAAGTTTTGTATTTTTTGTAATAAACTCTGATAAATTCTGGTGAAAAATAAAATAAAAACTAAAAATGGAGTTCCCTATGTCTAAGCAATATATTCAAAGAGAAAAAAGCCATCTAGAAATTTGGAACCAGATAATGGGGTTTTACAGATAGAATATGTTAAAAGTCTTCTGCAGGAGGAGAGCCAACATGGCCGACTCTTAAGATGCTACGGAGGAGCTCTCCTTACTAGACTGCATACCTTTGGCAATTTCCTTAAAGATTAAAGTGCCTGAAGGATGCTGCACACCAAACGCAAAGCTAAACTAAAGAACATTGTACCTGAAAGAGATGATAGCGTTCCACAGGCAAAAATAGAGAGCACCTTTGCGTCAACCCCACAGGCACCGGAAGCGAGGGCCACAGAGGGAGAGATCCTGGAGCTCGGGTCTCTCTCAATGGTGAGACGATATCGCTGAGCCTGGGGACCCTGGCAACACCAACCACGCCCCAAGGACTGAGAGGAGTGGAGTTAGAAGACCAGCCAAGTTCCCCAAGAGAAGGAGGGACTGAGACGGTGACCTCAGATCCAGGCAGTGAAGGCAGGGAAAGTGTGTCGGAAAAAGATGAGATAACTCCGGTTGGAGATAAAACTCTCTCCCCTAGGTCCCCCTGTAGAGGCTCCACTAGTATATAATAATAGAGGAACCACATTGACAGAATTAGTGAAGATTATCCCAGGAACTGTGTTTTCATTACGGAAGCCACCAGTAGTGACTCTTGATACTGTTTGGAAGGCTCTAGTGTCTATAGAGTCAGCAATAACATATTTAACTACTGCAGTCCTTGAAACAAGTAAAAAGGGAATAAATACTGAGTAAATTGTCCTGCAATATCAAGGAAGAATAGAAAATTTAGAAAAGAAGGTAAAATCCATGGAAAATATTCAATCAAATTTAGTTAAGTCTGAAAACACAATGGAGAAAAAATTTGAGAAAATCGAGAACTCTCTCAGAGGACTGAGAGGAGTGGAGTTAGAAGATTTTTAAAGCTGAGAGTAGTTAATTTTCCCATTTTTAGAAAGATGTCGCCGTTAGAGATATTTAAATCATATATGACGGAATGCCTTAAAATCCCAAAGGAGGCGACACCAGTGATTACAAAAGCTTTTTTTTATATCACGTAAACCTTTAAATACTGATGGCACTGAAGCAAGGGATCAACAAACTATGAATATTACAGAGTTTCTTGAATTATCTATTCAGACCGAGATTACTACAAGTGGGACGATGTTGATATCTTTTTCCTTTGAACATGATAGAAATATGGTTTTGAAATTCTTTTTTAGAAATAGGATGACTAAATATCATGGACAAAACGTCTAGATTTTTCCAGACATAGTACACCCCACACAAGAATGAAGGAAGAAATTCCTGCAGATGAGGTTGGAGGTGGTAAATCGTGGGGGTGCTATGATTCTGAAATATCCGTGTAAATCCTTATTGAAGTATCAAGAAGAAACTTATGTTTCTCTAGCGCCGGAACATCTGAGGGGCTTTTTAGATGGGAAATCTGGAAATGTGTAATGGGATAAAGGATGACTCGTCTTATTGAGTGGTTAATTCTCATGTTTAACTGGTAATATTTTGAGCTCTAATTTTCTTTAGCATCTTGGCTCCAAATTTCCTTAAACATAGTGAGATTTTTTTGTATTATAATGTGTAAATATTTTTTTGGCTTTGAATGTATTACCATGGGAAAAAGGGTGTAAAAAGAATCTCTATTGCTCTTTAAAACGATATGTAATATATCTGAAAATGCAAAATATAAAATTAAAAAAAAAAATCTTCTGCAGGATGGCCAGACTGAAATCCATATCAATAAAAATACTGGTCCAAGCAAGGAAGGGGGTAGATTCACCCTGACTCATCAAGCTAAAAATGATACAGCCACATAAGACCCCCAAAATCAGAGGGGAAAAAGCTCAGCAATTCAGGATTAAATCAAAGAAAAGAAAGATAAAAAACAAAAAATCCCCCCAAAACAGGTAAGCAGGCACAAGAATTGTGACTATGTCATCAACTATTCAGAACAGTAACAACCCCAGGGCTAGTGCCAGTGGTCTTTTTGGGAACCAAGAAAAAGTCTCAGCTGATCAGGAGCAAAGACAGGGAGATCGATATTCAAAAGCCATTTAGATGGATAACTGATATTCATAGTTAGCCACTTAACTATGCAGCTAACTCTGGTCACGCCGGACAGTTGTCCTGAAGTTGACTGCATGTACTTATTCGGCTAACTTTAAGATAGTTAGAGATATTCAGTGGCCCAGGCATGCCGCTGAATATCCCCATTAAGTTAGCCGAATAGCTATATCCAGCTAAATTAACTATAGCCGCTCCGCAGTTAAAAATCAACCTCATTGTAGTTAGTACCACCATATTTGACAATACATTTAAAGGGGTATCTGAAGCGCAGTCCGGTGGGGTCCTGATACCTGGGCCTCAGTCTAGGTTGGAGCCTGTTGCCAGGGACTGGTCCAGAGATTGGGTCCTGACACCTGTGCCTCAGCCTAGGACAAGGTTCAGGCCAGGGCCCGATGCCAGAAACGAGTCTGGAGGCCAGATCTTGACATCTCAGCCTTGGTCCAGGCACAGGCATGATGCCAGGGCCTGGCTGCCATGTACTAACATCTGGGCTTTGGCTATGGCAGAGCTCAGACCCAGCCCAGGTTTGGGGCCCAGACTGGAGGCCAGGTCTCAACACCTGGGCCGAGACCATGACCTGGTCCCAGGCCCAATGCTGAGGCCCAGCCTTGAGGCTAGGTCCTGATGATGGGGCCTTGGTCCATACCCAGGCCTGACATTAGTACCCATACTGACGCCTGGACCTCAATACAGGCCAAGGTCCAATGCCAGGATCCAGCCTGGAGGCTGGGTTCTGACATCGGGGTCTTGGCCTAGGCAGGGCCTGACCCTGACCCAGAGGCTAGGTCTTGACACCTGGGACTCAGTTTACAGTGGAGCCCAGACCCAGGCCCAATGCCGGGGCTTGGCCCAGAGGCTGGGTTCCAATCTCTGGGGCTTGGCCTAGGCGGGGACCTTGATCTGGTGAGATACCATCGGATGGTTTCATTAGAAAAAAGAAGAAAGACCTAAGAAAAGGACCTCCGAGGCCTGACCCCAGGCCTGAGCCTGATCCTAGGCCGAGGCCCAGGCATAATGATCCAGCATCCAGGCAAGGTCCCAGTATCAGGCCGGTTCTGGGTCTCAGGCCAAGGCCCTGTCTTCATGCTTAGACCCTGATATCTGGCCTTGGCCGAAGCATTGAGACCAGGCCAAGAAGCCTTGGCTTTCCATAGATCTTAGGTTGAGGTTGTGGCGACCTATCACAGCCTCAGTCTATGCAAGGCCAAGGCTTTGGCATGGGCCTAGGCCTTGCCAGAAAATCCCTACCAGACCAGGTAAGTGGAGGTCAGGGGGGATTCTTGCCCCAACAGTTTTCTGGATGGTGGGGTTGGGAGACCTTGGAAGGCCCCATTTACTTTTTTTTTTTATTTGCTTTTTTTTTTTTAATGTTTAATTTGTTTTCTTTAAACAAAAGAAAAGAATCAAACATTTAACAAGTCAAATTTGTGGGGGAAAAAACTCCCATATACAAACCAAAAAGCAAAATTAATGTTTTACCCTTGCACATCCCTAGTTATTGGACACATTTTCTTCCTCTCCTGGGTAATTTTTGCAATATCTGGATAAATCCAGATCTTTTGCTCCATAATATTAAAGTAGAGGCACAGTATCATATTAACTTTAAGGTCATTTTGAAAAACAGAAGAGACTAGTAAGGTAGCCCTCTCTAGTTTTTCTTGAATATATCTTTCCAACAGAGCAATCAAATCTTAACAATCCGATGAGAAATAGATACATTTTGAAATATCACATCTGATTACATCAGCCAAATCTATATAGCATTAGATCATCCCAAAAATAAATTTACAGACCACATCTTGAATACTGTGTACAATTCTGCTCACCACATCTCAAAAAAGATACAGTTGTGATGGAGAAGGTACAGGCAAGAGCAACCTAAATGATAAAGGGATGGAACAGCTCTCCTATGAGGAAAGGCTGAAGAGCTTAGGGCTGAAGAGACGGCTGAGGGGGGATATGATAGAGGTCTTTAAAATCATGAGAGGTCTTGAATGAGTAGATGTGAATTGGTTATTTACATTTTTGGATAATAGAAGGACTATGGGGCACTCCATGAAGTTCGCAAGTAGCACATTTAAGACTAATCGGAGAAATTCTTTTTCACTCAACGCACAATTAAGTTCTGGAATTTGTTGCCAGAGGATGTGGTTAGTGCGGTTAGTGTAGCTGGGTTCAAAAAAGGTTTGGATAAGTTCTTGGAGGAGAAGTCCATTAACTGCTATTTATCAAGTTGACTTAGGGAATGGCCTCTGCTATAACTGGAATCAGTAGCATGGGATCTTCTTGGTGTTTGGGTAATTGCCAGGTTCTTGTGGCCTGGTTTGGCCTCTGTTGGAAACAGGATGCTGGGCTTGATGGACCCTTGGTCTGACCCAACAGGGCAATTTCTTATGTTCTTATGATACCTAGTAGCATTCATTGTTTGAATATTCTCACACTGAAGTTAATGCTGAATTTAAATTTGAGGTAAAAGTAGAGCAATGTAGCCCTGAAAACCTGTGAGTTAAATTTATTCAGCATTTTTAAGACAGCATGTCATTTATGCAAGGATATCATTGCCTTCATATTCCAGAAGGAAAGAAATACCATACATGCAAAAAGAGTTTAAAAAAATGAGTGAAACGTTTGTCAAAAAGTACTGAATTTAAGAACATGGCAGACATTTAGCACATTTTGGGGTGAATTTCAAAGAGTTCTCTATGTAAAAATTAGCATATACATAGATAAGCATCATGTACTTCTGAAATCACAATTTAATAAAAATGGAAAATACATCCATAATTTTGGTTTCATGCCCATGAAAAAAGGGATGATCTAGGCATTTTGGGGTAGGGATGTGCATTCATTTAAAACAAATATGTAACACATGATGAATGGGGCAATTTGTTTTATTTGGGGGGGGGGGGGGGGCCACAAAACAAATCGAGGGACCCTCTGAATGAAATGAACCCTATACATTGCATTCATTTAAAATAAATGTATTAGGCCTAGGCCTATGCCCAAGGCTGAGAACTGAGCCCCAAGCCATCACTTAGCTGATCCATTGGGTAGCCGCTGAAGTGGCCAGGCCAGATACCATCACCTGGGCCTCCATCCAGACCCAGGTCTGATGCCGGGGCCCGGGTGTAGGTCAGCCTTCTTTCTTCATTTCTTCTTCATCTGATGCCCTCTGCCTGGGTCATGCCAGAGTTAATTAACTCAGGTGCATTCAACCCAGTGCATGGCACCATTTTGATGTATGGTACAATGCAGTGTGACCCCAGAAGACAGTGTTAGTTGAAGAAGAAAGAAGAGGATATCAAAGGAGCAGCTCTGAGGCCTGGGCTCCAGGACTGGGCCTGACCCGAGGCCAAGGTTTAGGCATCAGAAACCAGTCTCCAGGCCATGCCCCAGCATTGGGCCTGTGTCCAGACCGAGGCTCAGGTGTTAGGACTCGTTCTCCAGGCCAGGCTAAAGTGTCAGGCCTGGGTACGTGCTTTGGCCTAAGCCAAGGTACTGGCATGGTCCCCGGCATCCAGCTTGGGTCCAGGTTGAGGCCTTGGTGTCAGGATCTGGCCTGCAGTCCAGGTCGCCTAATCATGTCTAGGTCCTGGCTGAGACTACAGCCCAGGTTAAGGCTTATACATTGGGATCCTGCCACCAGGCACATTCCCAATGTCAGGCCTTGGCATAGAGCAAGGCCTAGGCATCGGGACGCAGCCTCTGGTTAAGCCCCGGTGTCAGGCAAGGTCCGTGTTGAGGTCCTGACTTCAGGACCAAGCATCGGGCTTGGGTCTGGGTTGAGGCTCCAGCATCAGGATTTGGCCTCTGGGCCAGGCCCAGGTGTCGGGCTTGGATCCAGATCAAGACCCCAGCATAAGGATATAGCCTCCTGGTTGTGGCATTGGGCTTGGGTTCTGGCTGTGGCCTTGGCTGAGGCATCAGCCTTGCATAGGCCAGTGCCAAGGTTGGGGTGGCCTACCTCATCCTCAGCCTAAGCAAGTTTAATGTTTCGGCCTGGGTCTAGGACTCATCAGTGAAGCTCCACTGGAGCAGGTAAGTTGAGGCTGGGGAAGATCCTGGCCCCACATTTTTACAGATGGATGAGAGGGAGATTGGAGGCCTTGGGAAGCCCTATTTTTGTTTTTTGCCTTTTTTATTCTTTTTTTGGGGGGGGGGAGGGGGGGTATGTATGAGTTCCTTTTTTCACACGAATGAATGAATGAAATATTCCACAAATGAAAATCTGTTGGTAAAAACCTCCGAAAAATAAAAAACTAAAATGAATTTTTTTTCCCTGCGCACCAGTATTACATAAGAACATAAGAACATGCCATACTGGGTCAGACCAAGGGTCCATCAAGCCCAGCATCCTGTTTCCAACAGTGGCCAATCCAGGCCATAAGAACCTGGCAAATACCCCCAAACTAAGTCTATTCCATGTTACCGTTGCTAGTAATAGCAGTGGCTATTTTCTAAGTCAACTTAATTATTAGCAGGTAATGGACTTCTCCTCCAAGAACTTATCCAATCCTTTTTTTTAAACATAGCTATACTAACTGCACTAACCACATCCTCTGTCAACAAATGTGTTGAGTAAAAAAGAACTTTCTCTGATTAGTTTTAAATGTGCCACATGCTAACTTCATGGAGTGCCCCCTAGTCCTTCTATTATTCGAAATTGTAAATAACCGATTCACATCTACCAGTTCTAGACCTCTCATGATTTTAAACACCTCTATCATATCCCCCCTCAGCCGTCTCTTCTCCAAGCTGAAAAGTCCTAACCTCTTTAGTCTTTCCTCATAGGGGAGCTGTTCCATTCCCTTTATCATTTTGGTTGCCCTTCTCTGTACCTTCTCCATCGCAATTATTTATTTATTTATTTATTTATTTATTATTTTTGTTATACCGAGTTTCATGATAGGGATCACATCAACCCGGTTTACAAATAACAATGTGTGCAAAGTATAGCGTAACTTAATAAATATTTCCAATACAAATTTGAACTTTAAATACAGAGAATCAATTAAAAGGTGTGAGAAAGTTACAATATAACAGGGAAAATTAACTTGGAACTGGAAGAGGGGAGAGGTTAAACAATGCAATATTTACATTTAACACAATTAAAGTGATAGTGCAGCAGAGTAAGTAAATAAGCCTATTTGCATGAATGTGACGTTACATAAATATGAGCGGTAATATAAACAAGAGAATCAATATGACACAGTAGAGTATAGTGATGATATGATAAAACTCAAAACGTAATAGTGATAAGATTATGATAGGTGGATTCTTAATTGGATCCAGAGGTTACATGGCAGTTTGTGTTGATGAGTGTATTTTATTCAAGGCTTGGAAATGCTTTTTTGAAAAGCCAAGTTTTTAGTCTTTTCCTAAATGTTAGTGCGCATGGCTCTTGTCTTAGACATAGTGGTAACAGGTAGACATTAAAGAGCGTGGGTGAAAGTGATGAACCTTGCGGCACTCCTCTGTTAGAAGGGTGGTATTGGGATTCTTTATTGTGGATTTTGACTCTATATCCTCTGTTTTCTAGGAATGTTTTGAACCAGTTTAGTGTAGAACCTGTCAATCCAATATTTGCCAGTTGTTTTAGGAGTAGGGTGTGATTGACGGTGTCGAAGGCCGCCGAGAAGTCAAGGAGGATTAGTAAAAATGTTTGGCCTTTATCAATTCCAGAAATGAGGAAGTCCATGAGAGAGAGTAGTAGGGTTTCAGTGCTTGCAGCTTTACGGAAACCATATTGGTTTGGGGACAGAATACTGTGGTCCTCTAAGTAGTTGGATAGTTGGGTGTTTACCAATTTTTCCATGATTTTAGCTATGAATGGGAGGTTGGAAATCGGGCGGAAGTTGTTGGGATCACAAGCATTTAGATTTGGTTTTTTTAGCAGTGGCTTGATTGAGGCTGTTTTTAGGTCATCTGGGTAGATCCCATGTGATAGGGAGCAATTTATGATTTCTGCCAGTGTTTTTGCTATAGTATCAGGGATGAGAAGAAGCAATTTGGAAGGGATTTGATCAAATGGGTGTGATGACGGTTTCATTCTCTTTAACACCGAATGTATCTCTGTGATTGTGATGGGTTCGAAAGCGTTAAGCTGGATGTTTTTGTCTTGGGGGAGATATGTGGTATCTGGAACAGTAGTGTTTGTAATCAGCTGATTGAGGAGATCCGATATTTTTTTATTGAAATGAAGAGCCAATTCATCTGCTTTAGTCTGGGCTAACTCTGGTGGGATATCTGGAATGATGGGTTTAGTGAGGCTGGAGACAAAGGTGAATAGGGCTTTTGAATCAAAGATTAGATGATGAACTTTCCGGGCGTAATAGTCTCTTTTTGTTTTCAGCGTGGTACTTTTGTATAAATGGAGTGAGCGTTTGTATTCAGATAGTGAGGCCGGTGAGGGGGCTTTACGCCATTTTTCTTTCTTTCTGCCGAAGTAGTTGTTTGTAGTAGTTGTTTCTTTCTGCCGAAGTAGTAGTTTCTTTCTGCCGAAGTAGTTTCTTTCTGCCGAAGTAGTTGTTTCTTTCTGCCGAAGTAGTAGTTTTTGAGATGCCACGACCAGAATTGTACACAGTATTCAAGGTGCAGTCTCACCATGGAGCGATACAGAGGCATTATGACATCTTCTGTTTTATTCACCATTCCCTTTCTAATAATTTCTAACATTCTGTTTCCTTTTTTGACTGCCGCAGCACACTGAGCCGACAATTTCTTTTTCTTTTTTTTTTTCAAAATCATTTTTTATTGAAGAGTAGCAGCAGTACAACCATCAAAACATGTAGAAGGTGCACTACACAATACAACAAATCCTCAAAAATAGTACCAAAATGTGCCCCCCCCCCCCCCCCCGGCTGTATTCCCAGTTTTTACCAGACACACTGCCCCACTCCTTTTCAAAATCCACCAGACACAATTTGTAAAGTGACTCACGCACCTCACGCACAACAATCAACCCGTGACTCTCACTCTCCCATCCTTCCCCCCTGGTTTAGCCCCCCAATCCCTAGGAGAGTGTCATAGGAAGATCGTAAGGCATACACTTTCATGAAAGAGATCTTTATAACACAGTGAGGCTTGGTCCAGAGATCCCCCCCGGCAACCTCCCTTTTCCAGCCAAACTGACCGATTGTCTTAGGTTCAACAACAATGAGCTGGTACAGTCTAGTCACTTCCATGAAGGATGATATCCCGCAGTGAGCAGATGAGTTTGTATATCCAGTGGCAATAAGGTGAAACACGTTGCCCAACAGATTCTATATTCTGGATCCGATGTCCACAAACCTTGTAGTGAAGTGATTCTCTCCATTTGCATGGATGTTGCAAGCCTATAATACCATGCCCGTATTGAAGATTTCAATGTGTTATCCACTATGACGCCTAGATTTCTTTCTTGGGTTGTAGCACCTAATGTGGAACCTAACATATTCTGGGGTGTAGCCATAACTTGCTGTTTTATAAGAGACTTATGTGTATACATTGGGTAACTTACATAATTTTACTTCTACAAATTATCTTCCATCATTTTTGTCAGATTTTTTTATTCTGTACTATTGCCTTGGTGGAAGATCTTGATGAACTTGAGCAAATTCAGGCTGTAGAACCAGGAGGGTCTCAATGACCTGGAAAAGGAGTGGGTGAACTGGATGCAGGATTCTGAAAACTGGCAATTTCAGTTACACACGCATGTTTTAAAATATACTGAGTTTCCTGCGTCAATTGGTTTTTATACGAGGCAGTCCTGTTTTATTTTTCATGCAAAATAATCACACATATATTTTTAAAACTGGTAGAAAAAGTACATGCTTTCTTTTATAATACGCACGCATCTGATAAGTGCAGATTAGAAAACACCATCGTAGATCTCCGTGCGGAGTTGTTTGAAAGTTATCCTCTTTGTCTGCACACTTATTTCTGTGCAATTTTCCCCCCTCGCTTACTTTATAGGAATTGAAATCATTGGATGAATGATGGTCCAGCTTAAAATTGATTTGTAATCTTTGCATATGTTGCTTGTTGTTCATTTTGGGAGGGAATATAATCTGGGCCTTTGCAATCATATTCATGTTCAGTCAAGGGTCAAAGTCTTTCCTTCTCTCTCTTTGAATATAAAACACCCATAAAATAAATGTTACAAATATGTTTAAATATTTATATATGCAGTGCAAAACAACTGAATTTAGGTGGTTGTCAAAGATATAAAAAATGAATTAGTAACCCCGGGGGTGGTAATTCAAGAAGATTATAAAAATAGGAAATGAGACACATGAGAGGTAAAATATTTAAAAATGTGCCTTAAGGGGAGGTGATTTGCAAAATTATTTAAGTGCAGAACATTCAGTTTTCTGCACATAAAAGGCTGTTCTAAAATTGACCTGGGGTTAGTGTGCATACCAGGTTGCATGTCACTTGATTTTGTGCTTACCTTCGTGTGCACAGAGGTTAAGCATTTCTGGAGGCAGAGTTGGTATTTACATGCATACTTTTTTTTATTTAATAAAGTATGCCTATTAGCATACACACGTAAATTACATCCTTTGTGCAAGTGAATGTAACATAACATAATATTATCAGCAGAAAAAGACCAAATGGTCCATCTAGTCTACCCAGCAAGCTTCCCATGGCAGCAGGTTATCCCCAATTGTCCGCCAAGGGCAGTAACTGCCGCTCTATGCAGGTTACCCCCAAGTGTCTGCCAAGGGCAGTATCTGCCACTCCATGTAGGTTACTCCCATGCTTTATGTTAAGAATGATATACTTAGAAACAAGATGGAGCAATATGTGTGTGTGTAGTCTGCTAGTTCATCGAATATAACCAAAGCAAACTTACACACATAAGTGGGAATACTCGGTAAAGCCTGCTTTGGTACAATGTACACTCACATATGTGGGTTGTTTGAAAATTATCCTCTAAAATGTTTTTTTGTTTTGTTTTTTTACAAATTTCATTCATCAAATATTGATTCTTGATTTGCCAATCAATATTATTGCTACACAATTGATAAATGGGAGTTTTCCACCTGCTTGAACTTCATTCTAGTAACTGAAGGTTGTGATTGTTTATTTTTCACATTTGGCGTAGGTTTACGTCACTGCCCATGAGCCATTTTGCCTTTACTCATCAGTTGAATAAAGGACTCCACTTTTCTCGCAAAGCATTCCTCACCTTTGTTAATCAAATGCAAAAGAACGTTAACAATGTCAGAATATCTACTTAAAAGAGACATTGCTGTGAAGGAAAACCTTTATGGTGCATGCAAGTCTACATGTTTGTAATTAAAGGTATAAGTCTCTACTGCGGAGAGAGGGAGCCATCTTTGTTCATCGAGAGCCAGAAACAAGTCTGGTCTCCAGGATGTCTACCATGAGTATGCACGAAATAGATTTGCATGCATTGCCTGCATTGAATATAGAATATAGAAATATAGAAACATGACGGCAGAAAAAGACCATATGGCCCATCCAGTCTGCGCATCCATCTAAATAATTTAGCATTAGATTTCTCATCCCTTCCTTAGAAATCCCCTACATTTATTCCATGCTTTCTTGAATTCAGATGCTGTTTTTGCAGATATATCTCATGCATGTTCACTGTGGATATCCTGAAAAGCAGGCCTGTTTCAGACTCTTGTGGGTAGGTGGAGGGTGGGATGGAGGCCAGGAGGAAGCTAATTTCAAAAAATAAATGGGCAAAGGGGGAGGGCTTGACCTGTGTCTCCCACAACCTGTTGGCTACCCCTGCCCTATGGGGTAATTTTCCCTTACATGAGGTTAACGAACATAAAATTGTGGTATTCTTGCATATATTGCTTTATTTGTGCGGAGTGAATTTTTACAAGGGCAGGGATGTGCGTGTATTTATCATGTTATGCATGCATATCTGCACATCAAAACCAGGGTATTTCAGGGGTGCTCTCCAGTGGGGTTGGCAAGTACACACTCAGTTAAGTATTCTAAAAGCAGAATGTACCCATATGTCATCAATCATGCATAGGCTTTTGTAGCTGCTGTTTCTCCCAATCACTTATCTTTTGGGTTCTAGTACTTGGGCTGGTGGTTAACGCTGCAGACTGGAGATTGTTGGAAGCTGTTTGGGGATTATTGGATGTAGATTAATTGTGCAGTTTGAGTAAATATCTGTTTGTGCGCTTCCTGTGCTCTTTTTGTAATGCTTTCTGTGTTTCTCAGTTTGTCTGTCTTCCCTTCAGAAGGAATGCGTTGAGACAGAGAAACTTTGTAAGTGTCATTAAGTATTTATTTTGCAGGGATTTTTCGTATGTGCTGTCTGCGGAGAGTAAGAACTAATCACACGCACACAGCATCTCTCTGTATCAGCCTGGTCATGTGTGTGGCAATATACACTTCGTCATGTGGCCCTTCCATCATCATAAGCCTCCTCCTCATCATCGTTAGTGGGCGGTGGACATTCAGCTGCTATCAGAGCAATGCCGGAAGCGCGCTGGGGGCAGGTATGTAAATACCTTTCTCCCAGCTGGAGTCTGACAGATCCAGAAGGGAAGTGCGTGCGGGGGGGGGGAGAGGGAGGAGGGATGGCAGGTTTAAAGAGGTTGTGGGTGAGTGGAAGTCAGGATAGTGACTCGAGGAAGCATGATTTAAAAAAAAAAAAAAATGGAGACGGGATGGCCTGACCTGCGAAACTCGCAACACTGATTATAGCCGCTTGAAAGGTGTTTGGTAGAGTGGGGGAGGGGGTCTATGCTCGGCAGGGGCATTTATTCAATATTTGAGTGGGGGTGACTTGGGTCACAGGTCGACAATTAACTTTATTATTATTTTTTTTTTTAAACACTGCCACTTAACCAGATGTCTTTTGAAGCTATCCAGGTAGTGGTAATTTGTTCATACAAGGCTGGATAACTTTTAAACCTAACCTGTTATTTATCTGCTAATATAGCTGTTTAGATTTTAAAGTTACGCAGCTACATGTATATTCAATGTGATGTTTATTCCACTGAATATACAGGACAAGTTATCCACCTAACTTTAGCTGAATAACTTGTCCACTCACTGGCATGCTGAATATGGACATCTTAGCGACATTGCAGATGATATGAGAATAAAGCCCTCTTGCACCTGCATTCAGCCCAGTTATCTTGTCAGGATATCTCCCACCTGCGAGCAGAGTGCTTGCACCTGACAGATATCTCTTTCTACAGGACAGCCTTTGACTCCCCCCTTTGCTTACACTGGCAGACAAGTATACAATTTGGCCCCCATTGATCCTAAAAGCATCTAAGCTTTCCCCATGCCTGCGCTCCTAAACTCCTGGAAGGCTCTTCCCTCTTAAAGTAGGAGAGGAGGGTCAGCCAGACACGCATCATCCTGCCTTGCCCCCTCCTGATGCCTCTGATGTGGCGGAGCCGCCATTACTAGCTGGGTCAGCATCCTCAGCTGTGCAGTGCTAGTTAGGCTTATGGGCCCACTGGAACATTTTGCTAATGTCTACTCAAAGCCGGAGGCAGACATGGTCCACAGGGACAGTACATGCATCACCTTTCCATGCATACTAAGTATGTGTGTACATTTGAATCACAAGCATGAAATGCTGGGTTGGAAATGAGCCTATTTTATAAACTATGATACCTACTGCACACTATTGCAAATCACCCTCCATATGGATAACTCCTTGCAGAGTAGTATAAGAAGTTCAGGAAGAATCTTCAGACTTGCGATTTAGGGCTGTTGCAAATCTCCTTGGGCTCTGGCACATGCTTGTTCAATATACAATTCATTTATTAACTAGAAAATGCCACATTAATCATTTGGATTGACCTAGTAAATCGTTTTCCAATGTTGATAGGCCACACAGGTTTGCATCAGTTGTTTTTTTATAATAAATAAACATATTGCTTAGATTTTGCAGTTCATTCTAAATATTTTATTGCTTTATGTATTGCAGTTTTATCAGATGTATCCATATTGATAGTTCTCAGCTTTAGCTGACATAAGGTTCTATGTTCTGACCTGTATTAAAACCAGCATGAAAGGACAATTGTTGGCATTAGTCATGTCCCCCTCCTCTTCAAAACCCCTGCCATTCTCCAAAGACAATTGCCAGCATTACCTTCCTCTAACCCTGCCCCCCCTCCCCCCCCCTCAGTGTTTGCACTTTTGAATTTGGATCAGAGCATCTACGTTGCCTTTGGAGTTTGAGTCCTTGGCAAGCAAGAGAGAAACTGGCTAATTCCCGTCAGCAAAGACTCTGGCAATGCCCACCTTGAAAAGTGGGGTCTGGGATGCTGGGCACAGATAGGCCGCAAAAATCCCTGCTTGGAAAAACATCCCATTTAAGCACGAACATAAGCCATTTGAATGGCTTGCCTGAGGTCACGCGGGGAGTGATCGGCAGACAATCAAAGCAGGCTCCGTGGGATTTATTAGTTATTATTTCAAATTCATAAACACCTTTTCCGTAAGGATGCTCAAAGCGATATTCAACACAACTGAATTAAGCGCATCCTGTATACAATCTCAGAGAGGTTGGAGCACATCGTGATGTGCCTGAGCAGTTTTCCAGCTGCTATGCGACAAGTTCGTGACTGTGCCTGGCCATCTCGAAATGTTTTATGGTGCACTAACTACGTACACATATCACATAACAAAAATGTTCTATATGCACCTTGCAAGTCTGCCATCCTGGAGTGGAAAACGTCAGCGTGCAGTATGCAGTACTAAACTACACAGCGTACCGGAGGTATCAAAGTATATTGCAGACTGCATTTAAACAGAGGCTTTGGTATATTTTCAGGACTGGTTATTATGGAATATTGTAGGCTAGAGACCCCACTCAAATTAATATCTGACAGTGCAAAGCATTTTTTTTTAACAGCAGAACTCCAAAGGTAGCATGCTGTAAGCCACACTGAATATTTCTGACCTCTCTCATCACTCTGCCTTAAAAAGCCATGGCCTACTGATGAGAGAAACAACAACAACAAAAAAAACCTCAGCAGCCGGCAGAGGCAGCACATCGAGTAGTTTGCTGGGTCTGAAAGCTTCGGAAAATGGGTTGCACAATGTTGTGATTTTATCATGATCTGCTTGTCAGAAGTAATTAGAGGTGTATGGGAGTAGGTCAGCAGTCACACACATGCTTTTTAGTGAGGAAGAGGCTGCAAATATCCTAAAGGGTGCAGCCACGGCTTTCTGTATGGCATCCTTAAGGGATACTACAGGCAGACCTGATTGCAGTACCACAGAGGCTAAAAATATATATCCCTGACTAGATCTTGGCTGCAGTTCCCAGCAGGGCAGGGGGCTAAATATGTGATGCTGAGAGTAGGTACGCTGACTTAATAGTCCAAGGAGTTGTGGATGAATCAAAGGATCACTGATGTTTGTATTGACATCTGGGGACACACAGAGGAAAGTGACTCCATGAGGTGCTATTAGGATGGAAAATTAAACAGCAGCTAGAGAGATCAGCTGGTTTAGGAATGTCTTTTCTCCTCAATTGGCCCCAGAATAGTGCTCCCTTTTTAGGCAGGAGTGCAGACACTACTAAGCTCTGTAACTCTGCTAAGCAGCACACTCTTGTAACACTGCTTGCTAACCAGTAGGCTATTGACTTGTTCGAGTCTGTGACAGTATTTCAGTGGTACTGATTGAACACATTATAGTACATTAATACATTATATTGTGCCATCAATAGCTATTATTTCCAATTCTCTCATGTCAGTGCGAGGATGATTTTATGAATGTTTTACTGTAATCCGCACTGAACTTGCCAATGGAAGCTGCAGAATTTAAAAAGTGTAAAACTAACTAACTAAATAAATAGCCCCCTGATTGGCAAGCCCCCCCATGATTGGCAAGTGACGGACCAGATGATGAGAGTCCTGTGGCCCCCTCAAAAATGCAATATCCAAAGAGCCCAGAATCTCCAAAACAAACAGACCAAAAAAACATAAGGAAAGTCTCCACACTGACAAGATTATATGTAACCTTGTCTTGCATAAATAATCTATTAATTGATACCGCATCACCAAGCCAGACAGTGTGCCCTGAAGTGCACGGGCCACCTGGACAGCTCAATCATGTATGGATCAACCAAAAACGGTTTTGTTTTGTTTTTTTTGGGAGTTTTAAGTTGCAATTGAAAAATGGTCTAACAACAATCTGCTTTCTGTGAAGTTATTATTAGTCCTGCTGAGTCAGCTGTGATCGAAGCCCAACTGCGGCTGTTGTTTCACACCAAGCTTCATCAGGAGCAATATGATCACGTTGCAAATCCCAGCCTCATCAAGCGGACATTCGCCACTCATGAATCCTCGTTTTGCTTAATGGACATTCGTGAAGGATGAAAGTCCCTCTCTGTGATTTCGCAATGCCCCTCAAGAATGCTATAGTATGCCTGAGGTCCAGAAGCACCAACCAGGATGGGGTCATCCCCAGAGTAAATATCCTCCTGGAGAAGTTAGAGGGTGTCCGTGATCAAAAGGGACTCAAAGCAGAGGTTTGGAAGTTTGTGAATTCCTTGCAGCAACAGATGGAAAAGAGACTGAAAAACCCTATGTAAAGGATATATACTGTGCATGCATGCCATGGTTTGTGACCCAAGGATGAAGGAGATGTTAGTGTCTAGGGTGCAGGAACAAGAGTGCCAGAAATAGAGGTGCAATGGGGATGCAGTGTAGAAATCAGTGGCCATCACTTAGAGAGCATGAGCAGCACCCTGTCTGCTACCACTTCTCCTCCCCACCTTAATACACAACAGCCAGCCACATTGCCATTGTCTCTCCTGACACAGGCCAATAGCTGGAGCAGCTGGCAGCAGACACCCTTGCAGCAACCCAGCAATGGAGACCCCAGCAGAAATGTCTGTGACATGCTGTCTGATAGATCCTAGAGGGGGCATGGCCTCAATCCATTGGCAGACTGGGCACACAAGTCAGCAGCCTGCCTAGACCTTGCCAAGGTGATCAGCAATGTCTTTCCTGCCTCTAACCAGTATGCCCAGGGAAGATGCATTCTCAATGGTAGGACACATTCTAAGGCCTCATCGTTCACGACTGGTGCCAGAGTTGTTGGAAAACGCGATTTTCATTAAAATCAATCTCCCTTTGCTGGGTTTCCCAGAATTTCCATGCTGGGTTTCCCAGAATTTCCATGAGGAAAGACTAAAGAGGTTAGGACTTTTCAGCTTGGAGAAGAGACGACTGAGGGGGGATATGATAGAGGTGTTTAAAATCATGAGAGGTCTAGAACGGGTAGATGTGAATCGGTTATTTACTCTTTCAGATAGTAGAAAGACTAGGGGGCACTCCATGAAGTTAGCATGGGGCACATTTAAAACTAATCGGAGAAAGTTCTTTTTTACTCAACGCACAATTAGACTCTGGAATTTGTTGCCGGAGGATGTGGTTAGTGCAGTTAGTATAGCTGTGTTTAAAAAAGGATTGGATAAGGTCTTGGAGGAGAAGTCCATTACCTGCTACTAAGTTCACTTAGAGAATAGCCACTGCCATTAGCAATGGTTACATGGAATAGACTTAGTTTTTGGGTACTTGCCAGGTTCTTATGGCCTGGATTGGCCACTGTTGGAAACAGGATGCTGGGCTTGATGGACCCTTGGTCTGACCCAGTATGACATTTTCTTATGTTCTTATGTTCTTAATTGTAATATAATCGCCTTCTACATATTATTAATCTCTCTAGGTCACCCTGACCATTTTCTCCCTTTCCCCTGTTCCTTCAATTTCCCTGTTATATTTATTTTATTTATTTATTAACTTTTATTTACCGACATTCGTGCAGCACATCATGCCGGTTTACAAAGAACTCAGATGTAACTTTTATTTTCCATTCTCTCTGTTAAGGTTATCCCCCCCCCCCCCCCCCCAGTTATTTGTAAACCAATGTGATATCCATTTGAATATCGGTATATAAAAGTTTTAAATAAATAAATAAATAAATAAATAAATGTGCCTATTTTGCTGCTCCTTGTGCCCTGCCTCTCTCCCATTTCAGTCAGTACCTTGCCTTGCTGGGTTATTCTACAAACTGTCTGTTACTGCCCAACTTGTTACTCCTTCTCTGCTTCTCTCTTTATTGTACTGGGGAGTTTTGTCCCCAAAAGGCAAAATGTAAATAAAAAAGGGATAAAATAGAACCCTTCCTCCTTCTACCCCTTCTCTTTCTTGGTTCAGTGCCTTGCCTTTTTTTTTCTGCCACTGTTGCTGCTCCACCTGGTTTTGGCCCTCTCACGGTGTCTAGAACTCCTGTCATTACTGGTTCCAATTTATTTTTTACCATTGGGCTTGCTGTCATTACCCTGCTTCACCTTTGGGTTCTTGTTGCCACTCTGCCTTGCTGCCATACCCCTGGTGCTACATCTCGAGGGTGCTTCTGTCACTCTGCTTTGTGGCCATATTGCTGCACCTCAGAAGTTTTGCTGCTACTCTGTCTTCCTACCATACCCCTGATTCTACAGTTTGGGCGTTTTGCTGCCATTCTGCCTGCTGGACATACCCCTGACGCTATACTTTGGGACATTTTCTGCCACGCTGCCTTTATACCATATTACTGATGCTATAACTTGGGTTGTGCTGCCATTCTGCCTTTCTGCCATATCCCTGATGCTGGGATATTTCGGAAGCTCTGATTGAGCCAAAAAAAGAGATTTTCTAAATGAGAAAAAAGTTTGGGCAAAATCTTTGTTCCTCACTGCTGCTTTCACTGTATGAGAGAGAGAGAGAGAGAGAGAGAGAGAGAGAGAGAGAGAAAGACAGACAAAGCATTAGGGGTGTGCGTTCGTTTTCGACGTATTGGCAATCCGCAACGTATATGTCCCTATTCGTTGTATTCGTGGGTGTCACGAAACGTATGGCGAACCCCCACGAATACAACGTATCTAATGAATAAACCCCCCACCCTCCTGACCCCCCCCCCCAAGACTTTCCAAAAGTCTCTGGTGGTCCAGCGGTGGTCTCCTGCACTCGGGCCTTCGGCTGCCAGTATTCAAAATGGCGCCAATAGCCTTTGCCCTTACTATGTCACAGGGGCTACCGGTGCCATTGGTCGGTCCCTGTCACATGGTAGGAGCACAAGATGGTGCCCCCTGTCCATTGCTCCTACCATGTGACAGGTGCCGACCAATGGCACTGGTAGCCCCTGTGACATAGTGAGGGCAAAGGCTATCAGCGCCATTTTGAATACCGGCAGCCGACAGCCCGAGGGCAAGAGATCGCGCCGGGACCCCCGCTGCACCACCAGGGACTTTTGGTAAGTCTTGGTGGGGTGAGGAGGGTGGGAGGTTGTAGTTAATTAAATTTAAAGGATTGGGATGGGATTTTCTTTGGGAAACGAATAAATACGTAACTAGCGAATGGATCGGGATCTCCCGAGAACGGATGCAACGGATTTGGCTCCCCACGAATACGAATACTGAATGTGACGAATCTGTCCCTGCTGCACATCCATACAAAGCACTGCATTTATGTCTGTTCAGTGTTCACTGGGATAGGATAGTGGAGAGAGAAGCAGTGAGCAAAAATGAGTGAAGGTATCTCTCTGTATTAATCTCTAAAGTGTAATATTCTAATCTGCAGCCACTATTTGCTAGGGATGTGCAGCACGGACGGATTCGTGCCATTCGGTATTCATATTCATACGCGCGAGTGCTGTCTTTTAAAATGTACCCTCGTATGTGCATGTATGTGTGTGACATTTTTGCACACACTGTAAGAGTTACTGATTGTACTGATATACTGTAATGCATTATATGGATATAGTCAGCCAGCAAATAGTTTGTGCCAGTGCCAAACTCTGTAACTCTGCTTGTTAAGCAGTAGGGATGTGAATCGTGTCCTCGATCGTCTTAACGATCGATTTCGGCTGGGAGGGGGAGGGAATCGTATTGTTGCCGTTTGGGGGGGTAAAATATCGTGAAAAATCGTGAAAATCGTTAAAAAAATCGAAAAAATCGAAAAATCGAAAAACCGGCACATTAAAACCCCCTAAAACCCACCCCCGACCCTTTAAATTAAATCCCCCACCCCCAAATAACTTAAATAACCTGCGGGTCCAGCGGCGGTCCGGAACGGCAGCGGTCCGGAATGGGCTCCTGCTCCTGCATCTTGTTGTCTTCGGCCGGCGCCATTTTCCAAAATGGCGCCGAAAAATGGCGGCGGCCATAGACGAAAAAGATTGGACGGCAGGAGGTCCTTCCGGACCCCCGCTGGACTTTTGGCAAGTCTCGTGGGGGTCAGGAGGCCCCCAACAAGCTGGCCAAAAGTTCCTGGAGGTCCAGCGGGGGTCAGGGAGCGATTTCCCGCCGCAAATCGTTTTCGTACGGAAAATGGCGCCGGCAGGAGATCGACTGCAGGAGGTCGTTCAGCGAGGGTTCCGGCGCCTCACTGAACGACCTCCTGCCGGCGCCATTTTCCGTACGAAAACGATTCGCGGCGGGAAATCGCTCCCTGACCCCCTGACAAGATGCAGGAGCAGGAGCCCGTTCCGGACCGCTGCCGTTCCGGACCGCCGCTGGACCCGCAGGTTATTTAAGTTATTTGGGGGGGGTTCGGGAGGGTGGGGGATTTAATTTAAAGGGTCGGGGGTGGGTTTTAGGGGGTTTTAGTGTGCCGGCTCACGATTCTAACGATTTATAACGATAAATCGTTAGAATCTGTATTGTATTGTGTTCCATAACGGTTTAAGACGATATTAAAATTATCGGACGATAATTTTAATCGTCCTAAAACGATTCACATCCCTATTAAGCAGTGTACTGCAGATGGTTGACTTATTTGTGTCTGTAACACTCCTTATTACAGTAGTACTGGTGAACACACTACTTTACATTAAATTATATTGTAACATCAAAACTCCATTCTTCTTCCTGCCTCAGTCCTTACTCTATATCTTGGGGTACTGATGCCCTCTTCTTGCTGCATTGGTCTGCATCAACTGCTTATGATTTTAAACCCCAGTGCTGCTTCTTCTTCAGGGCTTTCATGGTTCCTTTGGGTAATTCTGTCTCTGCTCCGGCTTCTTTTCAGGTTCTTCTCAAAATTCTACATGATACTCAATCCGATGCTGTACGCAGACCTGAACCAGTTATCATTAATGGTTTCAAGCCCTTTTTGGACTCTTTCTTCAAACTCCCTTCCTTTACAGTTCTCACTGAGTGACAATTAGTCTTGTCCAGAAATAAACCTTTGATGGATTATACCACAGGGAAGGGGAAAACCATCTTCAAGCCTGAACCCAGATCTTTCCCCAAATGATGCCATAGGGAAGCTACATCAGTCATCCTTCATGGATTTCCTCTGGCTTGTCCATGCCACATCTTCCAGCCCTATACATTCAGAGGTCTAGGATCCAATTTGCATATCAGGATTTCTGTGGGTCTCCTTCAGGGATTTCTTCTAGCTTCTCCCTACCCAGGGATAGTAAGCTTCCCACCTACTGGCTTCTATATGGTTCGATTAGTCTTTTGCTTACATATATATATGTATTTCAGAGGTTCAGTTGGCACATCTAGACCTCTACAAACCTTCTGCTGAGATTTCCTCGGGCTTCTCCCTGCCCAAGGCTTTGTACCAGTTTTGTTAATGTCAACACTGGGAGGCTTGGGATGTTCTTGCTACTGTGGGTGGCTGATTTGCACATCTCACGGTGCTTTGGGAGGGGGGGGGGGTCTTCCTGCCATTCATTTGCCCTGCTTTTACCTTCTGCTTGTGCCTTGGGGGCTTTCCTGCCATCTTCGCTGCTTACATCCCCCTTCCTGCTGCCTTGGGGGAATTCATGCCATTGCTGGTGCCCTTTTCCTCTCTTCTGAAGCCCTGGGGTATTCTTGCCACTCTGGCTGCTGCTTTGCTGCTGTCACTGTTTCTTAGAGAATTCCTGCCACTGCTGGCCCCACTTTGCCCATTTACAGTGCCTCGGGCTATTTGTGCCTCTTTTGGTGCTACTTGGACACAGCCTTCGTGCTTTGGAGTGCTTGTTCCCTGTCTGACGATGTCTACCCACAAGTTTCATTAGAATTGATTAGAAAACTCCAATTTTGGAGCCCAAAGATAGGCAGCATGGCTTCCCCCCATTGATTTTAATGAGAAATGAATAAACAAATGGAACCGATCAATACTTTTTTTTTTTTCGTTTGAAATGAACTACATGAATTTTGGAGACCTATGAAATGCTTGTATGGGCCAAAATTAAAATTTACATCTGCACATCCTTATCATTTGAATCAGCTTCCTCTTTTGGCTCGTCTCTCACCACTTTTTTTTCTGCATGCTTTGCTCCTCTCCCTTCTGCATATCGAGTAGCCCTTCCTTTCTGTATTTCCAGCTTTCTGCTACTGCACATCTGCATGCTTCTGCTATCTTGGCACCCCCTTCAGAACATGTGAATCCCTCACATCTGTACATTCAGGGGTAGATTTTATAAATTTGCGCACATGCGTACTTTTGTTCGCGCACCAGGCGCGAACAAGAGTACACAGGATTTCAATAGATACGCGCGTAGCCGCGCATATCCATTAAAATCCAGGGTTGGCGCATGCAAGGCTGCCCAAAATCGGCAGCCTGCGCGCGCCAAGCCGCGCAGCCTGCCTCCTTTCCCTCCGAAGCCGCTCCAAAATCGGAGCGGCCTTGGAGGGAACTTCCCTTCGGCCTCCCCCCACCTTCTCCTCTCTTCCCCTACCTAACCCACCCCCCACCCGGGCCCTATCTAAACCCCCCCTACCTTTGCTGTACAAGTTACGCCTGCTCGAAGCAAGCGTAACTTGCGCGCATTGGGCCGGCTGCCGGCGCATCAGGGTCCGGTCCGGAGGCTGGTCCGGAGGCTGTGGCCATGCCCCCAGAATTCCTACGATGACACGCTGGCCGTGACACGCTCCCCGACACGCCCCCCCCCCCCGGAACGCCCCCCCCAGGAAAGCCCCGGGACTTAAGTGCATCCCGGGGCTTGTGCGCGATGCCGAGCCTACTCAACATAGGTTCGGCGTGCGCAGGGGGAGTTTGGGCCAGGTTTTCGGGGGGTATGCGCGTATCCCTTTGAAAATCTGGCCCTAAGCTTGCCCCTTTTAGGGTTCTGGAAATGGAACGCTCCTTTCCTTTGTGCACATATTTCTCACTTAGGCTCATTTAGGAGACAATTCTCCAACTGTAGACACTGGAACAAAGCCCGTGACTGCTTTCAACCTGCAGATTATGCAAAAAGTCTTAAAGTGAAAATGCGTGCCATCTTTTCCTTTGAAACTAGCCATGGCTGCAAAGTACCCTTTGACCTTTGCACCTCCTTTTTGTACAGATACTTTTTTTCATGGCAAATAAAGTGCAGAGAGAAAATGCAAGCTAAACGCTTTGCCTCTGCGCATCCCTCATCATCATCCAGATAAAATCTATCCGGTTAACTTGGAGGTATTTCGAGGGCATTCCAAGAAGAGAGTTGAGCTTTCCCGTCAAGTTAGCTGGATAACGTTAATAATCAGCATTATCCAGGTAAGTTAGCCAGATAACTTTAGCACTTATTCTGCTAACTTCTCTATAGCCAGGTTTATTCAAGGGCATGGAGAGCTGAATATTGACCTCCATTTTAATAGGGTCTGTGGGTCAAAGTACAAGAGGGTTTATTATTTCAGCATGATATATTTGTAAAATAACATACTTTTTTTGTTTTTTTGCAATTGTTTGAACACTTCCCACTGCAAACGTTTCTTTCTCGGTCATGAATGGTATGTTACATTGTTTTTATTCCTTCTTGACATTTATTTCAATACAAAATGCTTGAATTTTCATAAACATGTCAAAAGTCCAAGTCAAATGGAATTCCCAAGAGTTACAGACCGGTCATATTTTTGTTGAGGGCTTCTCTAAATCATATTTAAAGAAGCTGACAGCACTGTTTATTAAACATCTTTTCCTGCAGCATTTTCTCAAGCAAATTGTCAGGTTATTAAGAAACAAAAATAAGTAAGACTATATTAGAACATTAGAACTGCCATACTGGGTCAGATCAAGAGCCCAGCCAGCCTAATATCATGTTTTCCAACAGTGGCCAATATAGGTCACAAATACCTAGCAGAATATCAGTAGTAGATAGATTCCATGCTCCTTACACCCAGGGACACGTTGCAACTTTCCCCATCTTCCTGGTTACTAACTGTCTATGGACTTTTCCTTCAGGAACTTATCCAAATCTTTTTTAAACCCAGCTATGCTAACTGCCCTAACTATATCCTCTATTTAGGACTACCTGATTCCTCTCTACATTCCCTTCAACTGATTCAAAATAGTGCCGCCCGAATATTAACCAGGACCCCTCTACACAGCCATATCACCCCAATCTTTCAATCACTACATTGGCTCCCAGTAAAATTTAGGATACAATTTAAAATTCTGTCTATTATTCATGGCTTGATCCATAACCCAACCTCCATCTGGCTTTGCTCATCACTGCGGATCTACAAACCTACCCGTCATTTACGTTCTCTTACCCAAAATCTCCTAGATATCCCCTCTCCTAAACTAGCAAGGCTATAAGTCACCCGAAAACGAGCTTTCTCGGTAGCTGGACCCATTTTATGGAATTCCCTTCCCAATCCTCTTCGTTTAATTTCAAATTCTTCCCATTTCAAAAAATCACTTAAAACCCATCTTTTTCAATTAGCATTTAAAACACTTACTCCAGAACAAACATAAAGTCTTCTCCACCACCTCATTTACAGCCACTATCATTCTTTTTCATTTCATTCCCCCCCTCCCCTTTTTTTTCCCATTTTGTTCCCTAGTTTTCGGTCTTACTTTGTCACTTTTCTACCTTCCTCTCCTTCCCCCCTCCCTTCCATATTAATAGCAAGTTCCACGGCAACAGTTTTACTTTTATTTACTTTAGTAAATATTTGTTTATTTCTAGCTAGAATTTATTCCAGCTATTAATTAATTTTATGTACTTTTAATTTTATTTATTTATTACCTTTTTCTATAATTTTATTTTATTCTTTTTTATTTTATTACTCTTTCCAATGTAAACCACTTTGACAAAAACACATTTTATAAAGTGGTATATAAATTATTTTAAATAAATAAATAAAATAGCAATAAATCTTGCAGTTTAATTGTGCATTGATTGAAAAACTATTTACTCCAATTTCTTTTAAATGTGCTACTAAGTAACTTAAAGAAGTGTTCCCCCCCCCCCTAATTTTTTTGAAAGAGTAAACAACCTATTTGCATTTACCTGTTCTAATTCATTAATGGCTTAACAGACTTCTATCATATCCCCCCTCAGCTGACTCTTCTCCAAGCTGAAGGGACTTAACTTCTTTAGCCTTTCCTCATAGGGGAGCTGTTCCATTCCCTTTATCATTTTGTCGCCCTTCCCTGTACCTTTTCTAGTATTACTAAACTGGCCCTCCAGCCTCACTTATTGTGTCTTTGATGTTGGTTTTTTAAAAGGGGCCACAAAGAGGTTCAGCTGTACCATTCACAGCTTCATTCAACTATTCACGTATACCAGGGAGGATCTAAAAACTGAAGAAGTCAGTGCTGATCCACAAGAATAGGAACAAAGGTGAAGAAGAACATTATAGAGGGATAGATATTTAAAGATATCTGGTTAAGTAAATTAGCTGGATAAGACTTTTCTGGATAACCTACAAGTGATATTTTGCAGCATGACTATGCTGCTGAATGTCTCCCTAAAAAATTGCTAGATAGCCAAATAAGTCTTATCTGGCTAACTTTAGACCTACTATTGAGCAGATCTAACTTATCTGGTTAACTTAACTGGATAAATCTGAATATTGCTATTTATCCAATTCAATTAGCCAACTACTTATCTAGATATTTACTTAGCCAATTAAATACTTATCTGGCCAAATGGTGGCTGCAGAACAGGAACAAATATTCAGCTGCCACCACTTAGCTGGATAAGTCCCTACTTATCCAGGTCCGTCAGTGCCAGACGGCTTCACCCCCTTTGCCTCACCTTGTTCACAGCTCCTCCCGCTTACCTAGGAAAGATGGCTACTGCCGCGTCCACAAGCCGACCTCTCTGGTGTCCCCATAGTGGCTATAGTACAGCCTCCCGCCATGCTCCTCCCAGGTACCTACTAGGATGCGTGCACGCGCGCATCACCCACGTCTTTATTCCAACCTTGGCGCAAACTTCGGGGGCGTTCCCCCTTGCTGATGTCACGCCATCCGGGTATATAACCTATTCTAATTTGCTACCTTGTTGAGTTAGCAAGGACTTGAATCCATTCCTGTCTACGCTACTATGCCGCTTCCCTGCTGCCGCTGGAAGCTCTCTCTCTGCCCTTTGGGGTAACTGCTAACCTGGGTATCCGCTCCTCGAGGGCCCTCTGCTTTATTTCAGGTGCCTTACAGGGAACAGGTACTCGCTTATCGAGGGCCTGCTCTCCCTGCCTCGGTGCCTGGTAGAATCGCATACCTACAGAAAATATCTAGTGAGTACTCTAACTCTCAGTCTATCTCATCCACGGTACTTTCCTTACTGGGAAACCAGCTTTGGAACCTTCCTATACCAATGGAGTAAAAAGGGATCCCTCTGCCAAGATCCCTGAGACTGCTACTATCAGACTGCCTCACTACTGTCACCTCTGGTGGTACTCTTCAAGCTGTATAATAAAGAACTAACTGTGTTTGTGCGTTCTGAGTCTAGCCTACTATTGTGGCTCCTCATCATGGGGCTCCTCCCCATGGGCGTGGTCATCTGCCACAGTATCCAAGAATCCACCCAAACACTGCTTAACCATAACATATAGCTACGTAGTGCTGAATATCATCCTTCTGGTTGTTAATTTGATATAGGTGGTGCACAAAGTAATGGAAATGCTACTGAACAATAGAATACAATACCTTGAAACCAGTGGATTACAGAATCTTAGACAGCAAAGATTTTATCAGGGCAAGACATTTCCAAAGAAATGTTTAGGCTCTGGAAAGTCATGTCTATCGGGGCTGGGGTGTGTACCTGACTCCAGCGAGTACTGAAGTTGGATAGAGACCTCCCATAGTGGATAGGCAACAGGCCACATAGACTTGCAAAAGGTGGCCATATGAGCTGGTGGGAGGCCTGATATAGTCAGCATTCAATGAGATGCACAGACTAGTTGGAGGCCAGGTGCATCTGGAGACAATGTGGATAGTTTCAGTGGGTGACATCCAGTAAGAACATAAGAACATAAGAATATGCCATACTGGGTCCGACCAAGGGACCATCAAGCCCAGCATCCTGTCTCCAACAGTGGCCATTCCAAGACATAAGAACCTGCAAGTTACCAAAAACTAAGTCTATCCCATGTTAGTTATAGCAGGGGCTATTTTCTAAGTCAACTTGAATAATAGCAGGTAATGGACTTCTCCAAGAACTTATCCATTCCTTTTTTAAACACGGCTACACTAATTGCACTATCCACATCCCCTAGCAACAAATTCCCGATTTTAATTGTGCGTTGAGTAAAAAAGAACTTTCTCCGATTAGTTTTAATGTGCCACATGCTAACTTCATGGAGTGCTCCCTAGTCTTTCTATTATCCGAAAGAGTAAATAACCGATTCACATCTATCCGTTCTAGACCTCTCATGATTTTAAACACCTCTATCATATCTCTCCTCAGCCGTCTCTTCTCTAAGCTGAAAAGTCCTAACCTCTTTAGTCCTTTCCTCAAAGGGGAGCTGTTCCATTCCCCTTATCATTTTGGTAGCCCTTCTCTGTACCTTCTCCATCACAATTATATCTTTTTGAGATGCGACGACCAGAAATTGTACACAGTATTCAAGGTGCGGTCTCACCATGGAGCGATACAGAGGCATTATGACATTTTCCGTTTTATTCACCATTCCCTTTCTAATAATTCCCAACATTCTGTTTCCTTTTTTGACTGCCGCAGCACACTGAACCGATTTCAATGTGTTATCCACTATGACTCCTAGATCTCTTTCTTGGGTTGTAGCACCTAATATGGAACCTAACATTGTGTAACTATAGTATGGGTTATTTTTCCCTATGTGCATCACCTTGCACTTATCCACATTAAAATTCATCTGCCATTTTGATGCCCAATTTTCCAGTCTCACAAGGTCTTCCTGCAATTTAATCACAATCTGCTTGTGATTTAACTACTCTGAACAAGTTTGTATCATCTGCAAATTTGATTATCTTACTCATTGTATTTCTTTCCAGATCATTTATAATATATTGAAAAGTAAGGGTCCCAATACAGATCCCTGAGGCACTCCACTGCCCACTCTCTTCCACTGAGAAAATTGTCCATTTAATCCTACTCTCTGTTTCCTGTCTTTTAGCCAGTTTGCAATCCACGAAAGGACATCGACACCTATCCCATGACTTTTTACTTTTCCTAGAAGCCTCTCATGAGGAACTTTGTCAAACACCTTCTGAAAATCCAAGTATACTACATCTACCGGTTCACCTTTATCCATATGTTTATTAACTCCTTCAAAAAAGTGAAGCAGAATTGTGAGGCAAAGACTTGCCTTGGGTAAAGCCATGCTGACTTTTGTTCCATTAAACATGTCTTTCTATATGTTCTGTGATTTTGATGTTTAGAACACTTTCTACTATTTTTCCTGGCACTGAAGTCAGGCTAACCGGTCTGTATTTTCCATATGTATTGCTCTATCTATATCTTTTTCTTCTTACCCTGCCATATCTATCTTTTTTGGCTGTCTAGGGAAAAAAACTCTTTTTCCTTGACTGCAAAGTAAAAGCTACAAAATGCAGTTGTATGCTATTGCTCGATAGATTACAAGTCTTGAACTGCATAGCTTGTTTAACCTACTGTCCTTTCCCATCCATTCCTAGCTTGTTTTGTTTCTCCTCCTTTACCTGTATACAATAACCTCTTCTTCTAGAGCATCCCACCCCCCAGGGTAGAAGTCTAATCTCTTGAAACTCAGTTATTAGCAGACTAAAGGAGAATGATGTTCTATTTGAGGCAATTTTATGGGGTAAGGTAGTCTAATGCAGCAATTTGTCTCCATCTGCCTATAGTATAGATGAAAATGCTGTGATAAGCCTTGAGTCAAAGATTTTTTTTAAAACTTTAAATTTATTGATTTTCAAAAATTTACAAAGAATATACTTTGTGTGCAAGAACATGATAGTAATTAAATTTAAATAGCAAAAAAAAAAAGAGAAGCCTAACATCTCATTAACCACAAAGAAATAGAAAGAGGGGGAGCCAAAATTAGAGGAGAAAAACAAGGAAACTCAAAATTAGAAATTGCACAAGCATGAAAACCCTGCAGATATTCATTCTGACTCCTGATTAACTGACACTATTTGGGGGCTTGAAGACACACAATAGCTTTTCTGAAGTTAATAAAAAACTTACAATTGTTCAAGCAGAAAGAAAAAAAGAAAACTATCACTTCAATATTTTGCTAAATGATTTGCAATGGATATCTCAGCAAAAAGGTAGCATCTAAAGCCAGGACTTCCAGACACAAGGCTAGAAAATCTTTCTTTCTTCTCTTGAGTTATTCTAGACAAATCAGGAAAATACTGACACCTAAGCACATAAACTGTACATTTTTGTTTCTAAAGTAACTCTTCATAACAAAGGCTGAGATCATGTTCAGAGAAAAAAAAGATACTAATAAAGTAGTTCTTTCTGAAATTTCATAACTGGATGTCTCAAGGAAAGCAGAAAGATCTAATTTTCTGCATGAGTTTGCTGGTTTTCTGAGGGCAAAAAGTAGAATATATTTAAAGAAGGAACTGTGTTCCAATGGAATCAATAGGGGTCAGTATTCAGCCACTGAGCAGCTAATTAAGTTAACCGGATACACCTATCCAGGCTAACTTAACTGAGATATTCAGCAACATAGGTTGCTGCTGAATATGCTCAGCTATCTTAAAGTTAGCCAGATAGTTATATCTAGATAACTTTTATATCTCACCTCCAACACGATCAGAGTTAGCTGGTTAAGTTAACTCCACTCCTCCTGGAATGCTTATTGCCTGCCCCAAGAACACCACGACTTACCACGGTTAAAATATAGTCAGGTAAGAGTTTTAAAATTATGGTTTGCCCATTTGGATGGATAACTCTTCAGTTATCCGTCTAAGGCCTGGATTTTCTAAGGTCGCAGACCTTAGAAAATCTGGTGGTAATGGGGAGCGTGGGGGCGAAGCAGGGGGGAGGGCCACTGCGGTGTGCTGGCTGCTGGCTTTTCACACCGAATAACTAGTTATTTCGTGCGCGAAACTGGTGGCGATAAGGGTCCTTACCTTAGCTGCCAGCGATGTCACTGCAGCATCAGCCCCGGTGCCATACCGACTCCTTCTCTTCCAGGGCTGACTCCGCCCGCATTTAGTGATCACATGCGAAAAGGGACTTTTCGTGTGTGATCGCTTTTGAAAATGACCCCCTAAATGGCTTTTTGAATATCTACCCCTATAGTGTCTCAAAAAATATCTCCTTAAGTTGACTCATGGTGGTTCACATCTACCCTGGGGAAATTAAGAAATCAAAGATTTAGATGACACAGTCTGTTCTCAGTAAATTCCACTTCCTATTCAGAATCCCCCGTTCCTTAATGAACGTTGCTTGGACAGTTTTTAAAGATGAAATATCTTGCTCCACCAAAGAAATTTTGCCCAGAACTTGATCTTGACTAGTTTTATATTACAAACTATGGGGATCCAATCTATTAGAAACAGAGTCTACTTTAGTTGAACAATACGAGCCACAAGATCCTAAGGAGAGCATTTAGTATTACCACCAACAGTTTTGGGGGAATCATACTTGCCGTAGGGAAGTGAACAGGGGGATGAGAGTCAGCACAGAACCTCTCAGTCAACCCTGTTACCTTACCAGATGATGTATCAGCCAGATCCTGCAGAGATGAAAACACTGTGCTTTCTATAACATTCCCAGAGGCTCCCATCACACAGCACTCTCTAAGACATCAATAGTCAGAGATGCACTGCCCCATTCTGGGAAAGATCACATTGTGCCGGTGGTGGATGGACGTCAAAGGGGTTGAGAGACATCTCTTCCCTTGCCGAGGACACTCTCCTCTGTCAGACTCAAAAATAAGGCTATGCTCCCCCTCCATTGTTGCAGGTACCATGAATTTGGATATCAGTCGCTGTCTGGAAACCAGGGAGGGACTCCAAAGCGTAATTCCCCTTCTTTTTAGAGGGCATAGCAGGTCTAAAGCTGAAACAGCATAGAGGAAATGTGGCTAAATCATGGCCGCCATTTTGCTTCCTTGAGACATAGAATCATGCTATATGCTATAACTCTGTACTTCTAGTTGTATTTATTTCCTGATCAGTCCACATAAAATAAATGAGTAGGCCAAATTTGCATGTTTTGTATCATGCCAGAGATAAATTACAATATACTTATGGAATGTATCTATGGATTAACAATGTTTAGTTAGAAAATAGTAAGCATGACTTATTTGCATTAACAAGCATTATGTGGCAATTGTCATAGGAAAATTCCATTAAGATTACTAGGTACTGTGAATTGTAATCGAGGGCAATTTAGATGCTAATATTCCTTATGGCATATTATAATTGAACAGCTGGGAGAAATATAACAATTTTACTTTGGAATGGCTTAATTGAATATAAATGGCTTAGATTCAAACGGAGATCACCTTGACCTGAATTGGATCTTGACATTGCTGGGTGTATCTATAGTAAAAGGTATGATTGGCTGATTGATTTCAGTTAGGTTCATATTTTAATGAATAACTGATCTGATAATCTAGACTCTTCAAAATTCTCCTAAACTTTTTCAAAGTTTGTTGTTCATTAAATTTTGAAAAGTTTAATTAAATCCTATTTGACTTGACTGAGGCCAAAATACAGGGTGGCCACTGGTTCTGGAGGCAGGCTTCTTTCCCATGGGCCACTCTGTGGTATCTTCTGAGTTGTGCTATGCTTGGCAAGTGATGGAACTAATTTCTAAAGAGATAGAATCTTCTGAAGGTGATGAAAGATCTGTGGATCCTTGCTGCTGTGGCGAGATTGGCTCATCCTACAGTGAAGGCCCATAACTCTCACCGACATTTGTCAGAGCTGTGCAAAGAAGAGACTGACTAGGAGCTTCACTTATACCAGCCCCTTTCTCCTTGGGTTGAGCCCTTGGGTTCCAGGGACTGGCAGGACTTAGGCGAGAGTCTCTGTGGTTATAGCATAGACGTCTATTCAGGACAAGACTAGGTCAAAGGTAGGAAACAAACAAGAATAATCAGTGACTGGGAAAGAGTGAGAGCAGTGGCAAACCAGAAAGGTCAGGCAAGGATCAGAGACAGGTGGCAAGTTAGAATGGTCAGTGTCCAAGCAAGGGTCAGATCCAGAAGTCAATCCAAGAAGAGGTGAGGATCTGAGGCAAGGAACACTGGGGAAATGAGGCAAGGCTGGACTGGAGAGATGAGGCAAGGATGGGTTGGAGAGACAAGGCAAGGCTGGAATGCAGGAAGAGGAGAAGCAACACACACTACACTTCCAGTAGATGACCCATTGCTGATGTGATGCTAGGGTATGGGCTCTGCCTTAAGTACTCAGCCTCGTGACATCATTGGGAGACACTGGCAGCCCTGGGCCCCTTAAGAGGTGGCATTGCACCTCTTAAGGGGCCCATGGTCAGAGTCTTCCAAAAATTCAGTAAGATTTAATAAGTTCTCTCTTGCATCCAATTCTCTTTCTATGACCTCTTCCTGAGCAGATGATTTATCATCCAAGGTATAAAATGTGTTGACAATCTCAGGGATAGTCTCTTTAGAGATTTTAAAAATTCATATAGAATTTCTTAATCATCTCCAAGGGACAAAATAAAGAACAGCGAGGAAAATAAAGAAATCTCAGATTATATCTTTTAGAATAATTACCCATATTTTCTATCGTCCTATATAAAGACTGATTATCCCTAATTAAAGAGATTGTGATATCTCATAATTTATTACAATCAGCAACAAGATCCCAAAGCATTATCAATATGTGAGGAAAGAGCTGACTCCAAATTAGTGACAGCAGACCATAGAGTCTAATGTTATTTCAGCAGGTTTAGCCATCTTACAAGGTGTCCACCGGTAATGAAACATCTATCTCCTGGGACCTCACCTCCATGGAAGGATTGGAAAAGTTAGTTAGACTTACCAATCCTTCCCTAGGGCCCAAAGAGATGGAATAGGCAGCTGCGGAGGTATTGGACCAGAGAGAGCGAAAGCTCTGCAGGAGCAGAGCCAGATAGTCCAGAAGCTCCAAGCTCACTTGTCCCAATAATGAACTAGTGAAGTTAAAAGTTTCTAAATCAGGTTGGATAGACCGAGGGGAGGACTGAGAAGCAGGAGGGAAACTCCTCAAAGTACCTTTCTCTTCTTACCAATGTCCTGAAGCAAAACTTGAGAAATACAGTGGAAAACCTCCAGGAAAAAACCGACAAAAGGGGATGCGATGATGTCAGCGGCCTCAGCAACAAGGTTCCCGGATGTAAGGCAACTGACAGGGAAGCCTCCAGGCCCTCTCCCAGCGATTTTTCTTGCACACTGCACTTTATCAGTGCGACCTTGGGCTTGCGATCATGTCAGCGGCCTCAGCAACAAGGTTCCTGGATGTAAGGGAACCAACAGGGAAGCCTCCAGGTGCTCTTCCGGTGATGAGTCTTGAACGCCGTGCTTTATCGGCGCGACCCTGGGCATGCGATAATGTTAGCGGCCTCAGCAACTAGGTTCCTGGATGTAAGGGAACCAACAGGGGAAGCCTCCAGGCACTCTCCCCAGCATCAGTAGAATTTTAATCCTAGTTTTCAATGTGCCAGCCTTCTGCTTTAACCATTAGATTCTAGTGGGGGGTTGGGTGGGGGGGGGGGGGGGTGTGTGGCAGAGTTGATGGGTGTTGGATAGGGTATATGAACTTGTATCCTCATCTAGCTGCAATCTGCTGATTTTTGACTTTATATACTTAAAAATCTCTTTATTTTGACCTGCTTACCTTTAAAGTTTGTGTTGCTAATCTTAATCTATTTTGCAATTCTAATTGTGATGAGCAGTGTGAGAGTAATGAGCAGCATGAGAGTGAGCTCTTGTTGCTGTGGTACAGTTGACACAGCCTTGTAGGTGAACCTATGAGGCCTACACTGACAGCTGGCAAACATGCCCTGATATAGGACAGAATGGTGCTTGGCCCATGCCATCCGCCTCCCTCACAGGTTGAGTCCTTGGGTTCTGGTGGCCAGCATGATTTAGGTGTATCCCTAGGGCAATGAAGTGAATAATAGTCCAGAGGCACATTGGGGTCAGGAGAGGCAGCAGATTGGAGAGGCATGGAATAGGCCAATAATTAGGGTAGGTGGCAAACAAACGTAGACAGGATACAAGCAAGAGGCCAGGTTCAGGTGGCAGGCAAGCATTGTCAGGTCCAAGGCAAGAGGTCAGTCCAGGTAGCAGGCAAATAAAGTTAGGTCCAATGCAAGACATCAGATTCAGCAGATCAGGCCAAGGTCAGGTGAAGACACACAGGAGATACTGAATGAGACAGCAGGGCAAGGCAGGCTGGGCAAAGCAAGTCTGGACAAGCAACTGGGCAAGGCAAGACTGGAGCACAGGAGCAAACAGGAGCTCAGGAACAAATGAGAATGTAGGACAACTAGGAATGCAGGAGCAAAACATACTGTAAATAGGCAGGAGACCCATTGCTAAGGCAAATTTTTGCTGTGGGGCCTTTGCTTAAATTGCCTGGTAGAGCTGACTTCATCGGGAGGTGTTGCTAGTGTTTCCCGCTGTGGGCCTGTGTACATGCCTAAGGGGAGGTGGCGGCCTGCTTGGAATGGCGGTGACAGCAGCATTTGCCACAAGAGAAGGCCTCCAGCAGCATCAGGCAGTGGCTGGGATGAGTGTGGCAATTCATGGGCAATCCCGTAAGCTGCCAAACATGGGGCAATCCCATGTTTAATAATTAAACTTTTGTGTGTAGTTTACAAAATCTCTGAAATGTTTTGTTTGTCTGCTCTAGCATTGAATAAAAGCTTTGGGGGTACACAAACAATAGTCTGGGTCTTGCCACTTTCTTCCCCTCCTACAGTACCCGTCTCCCACCCACCCCAGAACCTGCTTTTCTTATATCGTCTTCCTATATTCATATATATTCTTATATTTTTCTATTAAATTAAATATTAAATGAGTTCATTTTTAATTCTTTAGAATACAGGTTTTGAATATCATAATTTTTTAACTCATTATTTATAATATTTTATAGCTTCAAGAAATTACTTGAGATGAAATACAAAGATAGTGTAATGTAAGTGAAAAACTAATCATTAGGAAACATAGGGCCTCATTTTCCAATATTGCATTAGTGGGTGTTACCAATGCAAATGAGGCTTCTTTCATGCAGTGGGGAAACATCATGTGTGGCGATGATTCTGAGAGAGAGAGAGAGAGTGAGAGAGAGAGAGCGCCTTACTATAGTGCCTATGCCCTAGACATGTGTAGGGCATAGGCACTATAGTAAGTCTCTCTCTCTCTCTCTCTCTCTCTCTCTCTCTCTCTCTCTCCCTGAAACAGGCTGTCCGGAACTATCGTGGACAGTGATAATCCTTTTCTGGCCCGTAGCGCAGTCCATAACGCAAATTTGAGGGTGTAGTTATTAGCCGTGCTAACACTGCGGCTGTTTCGCCACACACGATAAACAGGTTCCCGCTTTACATATGCTCCGCCCCAACTCCGCCCCCTGAATACCAAATGACTAATTTGCATTCGCAAATCGCGTTGATAGCTGTTAACGCGATTTGCGAATTATCGCACGCGGTAAAGTGCTTGGAAAATGAGGCCCATAGTAAAGGAGAAACAAAATCCCTTTTACAAATGCCAGCTTATATTATCAAGCACACAAGCAATGTATACCACAATCCAAGGAATATTTTAGCAAAAAGAAGAAAGTCAAACATAATTAGAGGGACTATACTTCCTAGAGAGAGAGATGAAGAATGCAATTGATTCAAAGGGAAGACAAGGAAGGTGAGGAATCTTCTGGTTGCCTTATCACTCAAAAACATAGGTTCAAAATAGATATTTAACACATTCTGGTATGAAATAAAACACTTTTAAGAAATATATTTTCGTACACTGTGGTGAAACACATTGGGGCGGATTTTAAAAGGGTTACGTGCATAAGTTATGTGCGTAACCCTTAAAAAAACCTCCGGGGCATGCCGAGCCTATTTTTCATAGGCTCGGCGGTGCGTGAAAGCCCCGGGATGCGCGTAAGTCCCGGGGCTTTTCTAGGGGGGGGGGGGGGGGGGGGGGGGGGATGGTGCGACATTCGGGGCGTTCTGGGGGGCGTTCCGAGGGGCATGGTGCTGGCCCGGCTGCGATCCAGGAGGTGTGGCCCAGGCCTCCAGATTAGCCCGCGGGTCGGGTGATGGCGTGCCAGCGGGCCACCGGCGCGTGCGAGTTACACCTGCTTCGGGCAGGCGTAACTTTTGCGATAAAGGTAGGGGGGGTTTAGATAGGGCTGGGGGGTGGGTTAGGTAGAGGAGGGGAGGGGAGGGAGGAGGTGGAGGGAACGGGCAGCGCACACAGGGCTCAGCACACGCAAGGTGCACAAATGTGCACCCCCTTGCACGTGCCGACCCCAGATTTTAAAAGATATGCACGGCTACGCGCGTATCTATTGAAATCCGGCGTACTTTTGTTTGCGCCTGGTGCGTGAACAAAAGTACGCACTTGTGCTTTTTTTTTAAAAATGTACCCCATTTTGTACTTTAAGCCAAATATCCGATCCAAAAACTGAGACTTCTAAGCATTCTTCACTGGAGACAGACATCCCTTTCAGAAAGCTGGAGGACTTGCCAGAAGGAAAAGGCTACCAAGCTCTGTAAACATAGACAGCAGGTGACACTGATTTCCAATCCTACATATATCTTAAAGGCAAATTTTAAAAGCACTGTGCATGACAAAACCGGGAGATACTCATACAAGTTGGGCCGGTACGCACTGAGAGTATTATAAAAGCCACCCAAGTATGTGTCTATCTCCTGCTACAAGCACAAAGAAAAAGTTTCCAAAAAGCTGGCGTGTCGGGGGAAGATCAATTGATGTGTAAATAATTATCATGCACAGGCATGCCGGGGTCTCCAGCTGCGTAACTTTACTACTGTTGTGGATGGCATGTAAGTAATAAAATAAAAAAATCAAGGCAAGTCATCAGGGTTTTAAGAGTTAGTACTAACAGAGGGAAAGGGAGGCTATTAAACTAGGAGGGTATGAAAGTCCTACCCCTTGCCTGGGTGAACTGAGAATGAATTGGTGAAACTGGCAATGGCATGGATGTGCGCCCCCTTTTAAATCCCCATCCCACTTATGTAGTGGAAGCAGGATTTGTGTGCATATGTGCGCAGCCCATTAAAATTGCTCACAGTTGTGCATGCGCTCAGCCTATTTATAACATACGCACTTGCTATAAAATAGCTGCGTCCATAGGCATGAGCCGGCAAACGTGTACACGTGCGCTTGTGTGCCTATTTAAAAGTTACCATCTTAGTGGGGCCAATATTGAAAGATTTTCCAGGTTAAGTTCGAGACTTAGCCAGACAAACCTTGGGATTTAAATATCCTGCCTCTCTGAGCACATCCATCTGACCCAGCTAACTGTTTAGCCAGACAGAAGTTAGCCAGGTAAGTTAGAAGAATTTTGGGCTGGAGTAAAGTTATCCGTATAAGTTATATGACTAACTCTGATATTTGGAGTTATCTATACAACTTATCCAGTTAAGTCTGGTTGTACTAGAGAGCAGTCCTAAAGTAAGTCAGAAAAGTATATCTGGCTACTGGGACTTTATCCAGCTATGTTCAGCAGAGCAGCTGTTTGACAGTACTCCACTGAATATCTGTGACAATTTATCCAGCTAACTTTAAACAGATAAAACTGACTGCTCATCATGCTGCTGAATATGGACTTCTGTGTTCCTAACAGAGATCAGCTTCCTTAGGTATATATGCTTACCATAGTGTTATAGGCTTTTCTGTCCTGCCCACACCCATCTACATCTAGTAGCTCATGTACACATACACATCCATTGAGAACAGCAACATAGCTGCATGCCCCCAGTCAGTTTACAAGCACTGAAATACAAGTTGCCAGCTGTACCCATGTACACATAGCTACCATGCTCATTTGTTTACCTCCCTCCATTCAGCCATTTCTTCTGCCACCAGCACACTGCAAGCATTTACCTAGAGTCGCGAGCATATATCATAACAAAAGAAAATGCATATGCATACTAATCCTCTCTTAGAAATGCAACCCTGACACTTGATTTCAGCCTTCCAATTCCACAAACCTCCTCCAGTACAAAACACTTTCTCCCCATCTCTGGCAGCACACATTTTCCCAAGGTACCAAAACAGCTTAGTACATTCCCAACTTGGACACATTGTTTTGAGGAAAAGTCCAATTATTAAGGTGGAGTTGCAGAGATCCTCTGCTTATGCCTGGGATAAGAAGCTTGGAATCTGTCTACCACTTGGGATCCTTCCAGGTACCTGTGAAGTGGCTTGGCCACTGTTGGAAACAGGACATTGGGCTTAATGGACCTATGGCCTGACCCAGTATGGAAAGTCTTATGTTCTTATGTTCTCTCTTTGGACGAGTACCCCATCTTTGTCTCAAGGTTGGCTTTGCACATCGCCAGTGGTTGCTTTGTAGGCTTGCTCTTTAAACACGCTCTACCTGTTTCTCAGGCTCGCTTTTCAGTCCAGTGCCTCGCCTCTCTCCTTGGATTGCTCTTGAGTCTTCTGCTCCTCATTTCCCCCAGGAAGCCTCTCTGGTTGAACTGATATTTTCCCTCCAGCACAACACAAACATGGTGCAAAGTAACACAAAATTTGCTGTCTTGCCTCTATCATGCGGAATGAGAATGCAATGAGACTTGGATTCAGTTTTCATTAAGACCGCTTGTTAAGTAGTACATGCCTATTAAGTCCTGCTTATTGGATACACCAAATGGATTATTTTTACTAGCATATTGTTTATGTTACGTCTGCATAACAGGAGTGTTATACAATAGAAAACCACTCTAAGGCTAGAGACTGGGCCATCTCATATGTCAGGTAGTAGAAAGCCCCATAATCGTGGAAGCAGGACATTTCTATTGTCCAGAAAGGTATACCATTAGACGAAGGTGCTAATTAGCAATAAACATCAATACAGCCTTTAGAAATAGTATAAAATTTGCCATATATTTCTTTGAGAGTGATGCCTGTGAGCCAGAGATCCAATGATAATCTCCCAAGTCACGGATTGCACATAACAGTGTGAAAGCTGCACCCGGCTCCAGCCCATGTTCTCGGTATCACTGCTCTGAAATTTACTTTTCATCTGCCTGTAATCAGTCGGGATTTATTTAATATTAACCTGTTGATAAAATATACAGAACAAAAGTCTTACTTAAATCATTTTAACCAAAAGCAGCAACACAAGCTTTTTTTTTTTTTTTTAATGAATAACAATACCCATCAGATCTCTTCCCTTCTATTAATGTATCATAACGATCTCCCGCTGTTCTCTGCAGGGTCTAGGTAATTCAGTACCACTCACAAAATTAACAGCAGGAGGCAAGCCTTTGTAATTTTCCTAATTTATTACGAGCATCATTCACCCAGTAAAGAACACCAGTTCCTACTGTAATTGCCCCTGTATTAAGGAAGTTTCACTTCCTTTGCTCTTAAAAAAACCAATAGAAATAAATACACATACAATTAAATATTGAATTAAACAGCCAAGTGAGGGGTTAGTGCACTTTTATTTTTGAATCTATCAAGCTGTCTCTTGGAGGACTATTGTGCTAGCATTCTTCTGTATGCACTCAATAACTCAAAAAGTGCTTTGAAGCTGTCATTGGAATAAACAGAAGAACAGATGGGGTATGAATAAACTCGTACTGATATTTTCCTAATCTGAATAAAAGCAATTTTTTTCCCTTGGCATAAAGTTAATATTCATACTACATAGATGATTGTGGTTTTTGATGCCAGATGGGCAATCAAAAGATGGGAAGGAACAGAGACCTTATGTACAAAATTAATGCTCATTTAAATCCCCCTTTATTATGGCAAAAATATCTGTAGGACAAAGATACAGGGTTTTAAAGTTATAGAGTTACACAGGTTAAAAGAAAAACTGAGGGTCCATTGAGTTTTCTGACCACCTTACAGCTTCCCCCTCGTAATTCAGTGAAGTGGGAAAAAAACACTGTAGATTAGCAGCCAATTTAACAGCACAGAGGAAAAAAATGTCCTTCCCAGTCCCAAAATGGCCGTCAGTACAGGTCTGGTGATTACAATGCCATGCTTCATTAAAAGCTAATTGGAACTCCATATGAACTGATCTTTTTTTCCGACAGTATTCTATATCATTGTTTTGGGGTACATTAACCCAATAGACCTAATTAAAAAATTATTGGAAAATCTAAATAAACTGATTCTAAGAGTTGCAGTTGTTTTGACATAAACACAATATCATGCATGTTGTCATGCCAAGGTCATCAAAGCCCGGCAATATTTTACAGGATGATGTAAATTCAGCCTCGACTAAGATTTTTTTTCTTTTCAAACACTGCATGTTAGGATTTCATTTACCCCATTCAGAACTTAGAAAACTTTCTGGCAACTCACTGGACTGGGAGAATAAAAGCATTTGCATCGTAGATTTTAAAATGGCACCAAAGAGACCCGGAGAAGGCAAATAACCACATTCGCCTGGTTTTTAGGTCAGCCCCAGTGTTCCAGCTCATAATATAGTAGTACAGTTTTATTTATCCATAGATCTATTATCCTGAAAACATACTCGGTTCCTGGGCCATGATCAATTGACTGGAAAAATCTCATTTATTCAGAATTTGCACACCCTGCAGACCTTAATCCAGTGCCTCAACCTCTTTCTCACCTGTTTGCAGCCATAGCTGACATTGTGCATTTCTTGTCTCCTTTTATGTAATGTTTCTGGCAGTGAAAGGTCCTGCAGAAAATTTTCCAAAGAAGCTGAATGTACTAAATACTGCTCCTGTGCAGACTCACGCATGGCAGAGCAGCATCCTTGCTTCTGGCAGTGGTGGGCCCAGCCCAGTTTAAAAAGAGTCTGGAAAATCCTAGATCATTCCAGAACTGACATTAAAGAGGTAGGTGCTGTCCATTTAAAAGTAAGCAAAGCTGTTTAACAGGGAGGGGTGTGCAGGCCAAACAATTTAATTTAGGTTTGGCGATTTTTTTTTTCATTTTAGGGGATTTTTGTTTTTGGGTTGTTTAATGGTTTCTTTTTCAGCTCAGTTCTTTCCTGAACGCAAATAAACATTAAACAAACAAAGAAACAAACAAAAAATATATAACATGTCTCCCTGAGGCCCCCCCCCCAGGAAAGCCCTGGGGGCCTTCCCAGACTCCACCAAATCCTCTCCTACCCCACAAAGAAAACTGCAGCGCCTGGGCCTACTTGGTTGAGCGGATCTGAGCCCAGTCAGGACCTCCCCAGGCCTCTTGATGCCCCTTCCCACTCCTGAAAAATTTGCTGTGGCCAGGGTTCTCCCAGGTCCCCAATTACCCTTCTGTGGGGGACCCGAGATGAAAAGGGCAGGGGTGATACAAAAGGGCAGGAGGGATATTCACTCACTGCTGCCCGACTCTTTTAGAAATGTGCTGGGCAGCCCTGAGATTGCTGCCAAAGTGATATCAATTTGGCATTGGTCTCAGGGCTGGCAAATACCATTATGTTGCATGGCAGAATGATACTGGCCAGCCCTGACACCAGTGCCAAAGTGCAATTAGTTTGGTGCTGGCCTCAGGGCTGCGAGGGCCAATTTTAAAGAACTGTAAGTTAGTCAGGAGTGAGTGGCCATTTCTCCTGTCCCTTTTTGACCCTCTGAGAACCCCAGAAAAGGGATAAGTGGGGCCAAGTACCTCCAATTTTTCAGGGGGCAGGAGGAGATCAGATGGGCTCAGGAAAGCAATGACTGGAATCGTCTCGGCCTATCTGAGTAAGTCTGGACCTCTTGATTGTTTTGGGGGATCAGGAGCAGATTGGGAAGGACCCAGGGAGGCACTCAAGCTTTCTTATAGGGCAAAAAGAGAGTTGGAAGACCTCTGGAAAGCCCTTTTTTTTTTTTAACAAAATGAAAATACCAGTTAATTTCATATGGCATGAACTTAAAATGACCTGTTTTAATGTAGATGCACCATTCGTTTAAAACTAATCAAAATCCCTAGTAATTAATTCAATTTATCATGGGCATGCATTGCTAACATCCAGCTAAACTTGGTGTTGGGCAAAGACCCTCTATTATTTAAATACACAGAAAGACAATATTCTGAAATTTTATGATTACATCACAGTGAGTCTCAGAATTTGGATTTAGACATCCACCAGTGTGGAAGTAAAAAGATGTGCCTGTGTCAGGATCTGTGTAAATGGAAATGCCAAATTTGTCCACACCAGGAGTAAAGGTGAAACTGCCCTCTACCCCCCACTTTGCCTCCTGCTTTCGGCCAATCATCAAGGAGTAAAGATGCAAATCTGTCTTCTACCATTCAACTCAGCGACTGGCTGTAATGCAACTGGTATGGTTTGGAAATAGAGACCAGCCTGCTTCTCTGGAAAGTACACTGTCCTCTTCTGTTTCTGAGGCATTATTGCTCCTGAAATCACAACAGCTTCCTGTTCTATATCAACACCATGCAACTCAAAAGCTTCACACATGTGTTAGCCCTAGTAGAAACAAGTAGAGACATAGGCACTTCACATGGTCAGCTTCACACTATTTTTTATGTTACTGGCTTATATTCAATAATCTGTTTTTTCTTTGAGCAATCGCATCATTGTTTTGTTTTGTTTTAAATAACATATGGGGTGAACACCCATTATCTGGAAAAATCTATTACCTGGAATGGCCTCAGACCCAAACATTTCAATATTTATGATACCCTACTATACATTTTATTAAATTATGCATAAGTCTATTTCTTTCTGGACATCCATAAGATATATTTGCATACAATGGAGACAGTGCTTGCAAATCTTTTTCATGCAGATTCCATTATGGATATTCTGAGACCATATCTGTTTGTGGTTCTGAAGACCAGAGTTGGTGATTCCTGGAGTAGGAGCTTTTTAGCCCTCCTTCTCTGCAAATTTCTATTATTTATTTATTTTCATTTATATACCAGTATTCTAGTACATCATACTGGTTTACAACAGTAATAAAACAATAAAAAATACATAAAATGAGATAAAAAAATAAAAAGAACATACAATTATCTATATAAAATACTTGTATAGTGGGTGCCCTATTTGGCTGTATGGAATCATCCAGGGGGCTACAATGCTGGAGTTCAGGTTCGACAGGGGGGGGGGGGGGGGGGAGGAGCTTAACTTCCTGGGTCCCTGGCTTGATTAGTAAGTCCAGTTCCCACTATCTATGGATGGGGGTGGGTGATCCTCAGAAAGTGCAGGAGGAACCACAAAGAGACCCAGAAAAAGAAAATAAACACTAGCCAATAACCGTCACTCCAATCATTGTCCATTCACCACTGAATAGCAGGAGGGAAAAAAGCTAAAGTCCTATTGGTGTTTGAAAGAAAAATATTTTCTTTAGTTTAAAAATAAGAATCCAAGCAAGAACTGTGAAAATCAGAAACAGCATAAACAATATAAGTAAAATAAATCATAGTTTCCTTGTACATTTTGTTCCTCCTATTTGGTCTTCTTCATTCTGCACCACAATCTATGCTTAACAGCCCCTCCCTTTGAAGGATAGGGTGGCTGGAATGCAACTCCAGCATCCACTGGGCAAAAAGATGGAAAAAATCCCCCAAATCAAAAAATAGTCCTGAAGTTCAACAACAAACTTCTCAGTTCAACCAAACCTAGCAAATCCTATTGGGAAAGTCAGACTCTCAATCTTCTCTTCACTCTTGCCTCTGACTTTCAGCTTGGGCAAAAAGATCAACGACCTAGTCCTTCTGGATTCTGAGGGAGCAGCCTTCCTTCCAGAATGGTGAAAATCCCAAAAATCTCTCCAACAATCACCAACAGAATCCTTCTCTTCCTTCTGATAAGGCAATTACTTAACCACCAGGAAAGCCCCTACTCTTTTCCACTCTCCAGTCGCCGTTCCACTGAATTTGAGCTTGCTTGGGGGGATTTTTATAGCCCACTCAAGCCTCTCACAAAAAAGGTGGGGTTAAAGCCATAGGAGGACTCCAAAAAATCAACCCCCCCTCCCCACTGCTGAAGATGTTAAAACTGAGAGGAAGGACCCAAAAAGCACGAAGGAAGGCGATCTATGAAAGCCGTCAGGATGAACAAAGAAGATAGATGCCTGATGTCTTATGAATTCCTTTATTGAAGCGGAGACACAAAATTTGCCCGACTCAGGCCGAGTTTCGCCGTTTGAAAACGGCTGCCTCAGGGGCTACAACATAAATAAATAAATATATAAATATTTAAAACACAATGATAGTATAAATCCAAAAGAATCCTTATTTTTTAAAAAAACCTGTTGAATATGTTAAAATGGTGACATATAAAAAGCGCATGGAAATACATAACGTTCAAAACATAATAAACAACTATGAAATACTTATATTTTAAAAAAATACTTATATTTTAAAAACTCACGGTTTGTATAACAAATTCAATAAAATTTAAGAGAAGAATTATTAATAGTTACCTTATATTCTCTCTAATTCACAATGAGGAAATTATTGGGGACATTGAACGCTGGGTCACACTTGGTTTCAGTTTGGGTTTTTTGTAGAATAGCTGCTATCCCATGTCAGGGGTTGGTGAATTAGGTCTCTCCATTGTATTTCCTTAAAGGGAATATTTTTCACCAAGTCCTTCCTAAGGAGAGAGAACTGAGGTTTCCCACGCCCTAGATGAGAGCATAAATCCTACGGGCTTTTGTCCCTTGCTAGTGTAACCCCCCCTGAGGGAGTACATAAAATAATGGAAGGGGGTTCCCTATTGTACAAGGGTCATCCCTTCCAAGTTTTTTGGTGGGTTATAAAGTTGGTCTTGCAGATGGTGAAGTGGACCTTAATTGTAACAGCAGGAGTAGTGAATGACCCTATTCTCTTCTTTGACTTACTGGACAAGGAGGTTACACTTTAGCTCCCTTCCATGAACTCCAAGCCCATGTCTCACCCCATTGCTGGCTAAATAAATGTAGCAGACATCAAGTTTCAAACTTCCAAACCATTAACTTCATTTTTCTGAATGAACCAACCGGTAACTGTTTACATGGAAGTGATGCAGGTTGCAATGTTATTCACTGAATACATCAGAAATTCATGGGCTTCATCAGTTATAATAACATATACATTACTGACTTCTGGAGCACAATAGTCCATTTCTTCCCCTTATCTCTTTTATCGCATAATTGCTTCTACCATGTTCCAACCTTAAGGGTCAATCTGATTCAACGATTAATCTTATATAGATACCTCAGTCCCAACCCTGTTTAACAAGTGATTCAGTAAAGTTTTGTGTTGGATCGCCGTTAAGGAAAACTGACTATGTAATGCCACACAGAAGTTAAGGACACATGTAGTCCTGAAGGTCAATCCTTCCTCCAAACGAGGAATCCACAACAGGATTTTTAGTGTAAGAGTCAAACCGAGCCCTGGGATTCAGTGTGGAGTCCTTAGCCTAAGGACTGACCAGAAAAGGAATTACGATTGGGCTATAATAATCCATCTTTGACTAACTTTCAAGAGATAAGCTTCCCTTATCAATTCAGTGAACAAATGGCACTGTTGTACTCTGTTTAAATAGCACAGAGTCAGCTAGGCAATAGGCATTAGGTTGTCTGCATATGTCATTACAACTCAGAAAGGAGAAGAGGAGGGGAGGAGAAGGGGAAAGGGGGTTTGTTAACAAGGTGACTGTAATAGCAAAACTTTACAATTCAAGATGCTTATAATCCGATAATAGGAGAGAAAACCAAGTACTTATTGAGTTCTTTGTATTTGTTTAAAAATATTTTATCTTTTTTAATTTCAATTTTTTTTTACCTCGTTTCCTCCTTTTTTTGTGTACACAAACATTTGAAATCTAGAAGATTTATGTACTTTAAAGCAAACACGAGAGGACTTAGGGCCCCATTTACTAAGTATTTTCTTCAATAAAAATATAAGGGCAGATTTTAAAACCTGCACGCGGGTGCAGATTTGTTCGCACAACCCGGCACCAAACAAATCTACGCCCGATTTTATAACATGCGCGCGCTACCGCTGTGCTGGAGGACTCGGGACCACCTCCGACCGCCCTCAGACCGCCGCCACGCCCCAAGACCATAGCCACACCCCCGGGACCCACCTCTTCCCGCCACTTTTTCGAAGCCCCGGGACATATGCGTGTCCCGGGGCTTGCGAGCGCCACCGAGCCTATGAAAAATAGGCTCGGCGCAAGAAGGGACAGATTTTCTCAGGTTACGCATGTAGCCTTTGAAAATCTACCCCATAATGGGAGAAAATGTTTAGTATATAGACCCATTAATAAGGACATTGGCTTTCTTACCACTATCAAATAGAGGCCCTTTCAAGTTTTACCATCAGTCACCTATATCAACCAACTCCCCCCCACCTTTTCTTCGTCCCTTATTAAGCTATAATTGAGATTGGTGGATCAGCAGACTAGAAATCATGGAAATAAATAAATAAATACCTATAATGACATATGCAGACAACCTAATGCTTAGCTGACTCGGTCCTAGATAAACCCAGCGTAACTGCACTGATTTGATGAAGGGAGCTAAGCTCTTGAAAGTTGGCCACAGATGTATTAAGTGAGTCCAGTAATAAAGTGTCAGCTTATAATTTATTCCCTGTCCCTTATTCAAGTGGACTAACAAAGTCACCAGAATACTTTTCTCTGAGGGAGTAAAGGCCGTAGACCGCTGGACTGCACCAAATGGAAACAATATGAAAAGTTCAATAGGATGAAGAGCAGAGAATAAAAAGTGCCCCACAGTCTTGTATTGCAAGTATCAACTTTATATCAGTGGATATTGTTTAGGAAACTAAAAGAGGAAAGAGCAGTCAAATATTTGTAAAAAGAACTCTGATTGGCAGTTGCCTACCCTCTCCTGCTGTAATTAGGCATTTCTCAAGGATAAATGTCATAAGGGTACCCAGCAAACAAGAAAACTAATATGGTGCAGTTAGGTTACATGGCCCTTAGTTCTCAGGTCCTATCCAAATCAGTTGTAAGTTGTCAAAGAGTTAACACTGTCAAGGACTCAAAATGATGCAGATTAAATATAAAAGCTGACTCAAAACATCACACTCCTTTTTCTGCTGCACAGGGGATTCAGGTCATTATAACCAAGTCACACTTCTAGAGAGACAGCAACCTGTGGGGATCTTGACCTCTCCAAGAATGGACCATTGCATGCGGTAGCCAGGGCCCTAATCCATGCTCATACTCACTCTAGGGACCAAAGGGAGACAGACAGAGACTTCAAAGGCTACTATCATAAAAAAAAAATAAAAATCACCTGAGAACAGCTTTCTTCCCAATGAAGTGGAAGGCATGCTTATATTTACCAAAATTCTATTAGAAAGACTAAGAATGCTATCAAGCAGCATTTCTAAAGACAAGTTCAGATTGCTCCCAATACTCCGGGAGATGAAGGAGCTCCCACCCACGTGGAGAAAGGTGAGATCACAAGTGATCTGTAAGGTAACCAGGATCAAGCAACATCCAATATAAAAGTAATCTTGCCTCTATATGTATTTTTATAATCAGGGAGGGCTTAGTGTCTTTTTTTCGTGCATGCATTCCTAGAAGGATCCCAGAGGATCCAAGTCAGTCTGCACGTTCTCCTCCATATAGCCATTCACAGTCTGAAGGAAGAATCAGAGCACCTAAAAATAGGTCTGGAGATAAGCATTCCTTGCAAAGTAAATTGTGCCTGAGGAAAGTAAAGTCAGAGATAGGCACAAGAAACACAAACCTCTGCTGTCATACCTAACAGGTGTTAAAGGAACAACTGCATAAGGTCGCCCTCCAGAACAGAGAGCAAGGGGTTAACATTCCATGGTTTGTGTCACTGAACCCTCTAGGGGAAGAGCTTGGTCTGCAAGGGCTTCTAATCCCACCTTTCTCCCTGCCTGTTCTTCTGGATACACTCTAGCACAATCATCTGTAAAGAGCCATTGCATATATATAATGTTCATTGTGTTCTCTGTCCTATCCCAGTTTCCCCAAGTAAAAATCCTTGCATGCTGCCACAGACGAGCTCTGGCACATTTTTACTTCACAGCAAGCGTTTCTCCTTGAGTCTGAAAGGCCCATGCTCTACATACATCGTTTGTTTGTTTTTAATATAATTTTATTATAAATGATAGATAAAATGTAAATTAACATTACGAACAGCATCATTACCAAACAAATAAGCATCTTTGCATTATAACCCTTCAAGCGAATAATATCTCACCAGTTTTGCATATTATATCTCATACATTCTCCAGACATACCATCCATACTCACACTCACACCAGTTACATACATGATATAACCCGAGGCAGTCTTTTATCAGTAAACAGATGCAAACTATTTATATCCGAATATTTAGTTCCCCTTCCACACTTCTTCCCACAGCCTAATTTAATCCCTCTGAAATAACAACTTTTTCCCCCCCCCATATAGCTCCTTCGTACTTAACTTTTCCAAAGTGGCTTGCCTGTGCATCATCGATTTCCACACCTTGAAAGAGGGCACTTCAGAATCATTCCAATGTTACAAAACTGGATTTGTTTTCCAATGTGCGAGGGACAGCAATACATTATTTCCTCCCACTAGGCAAAGCAACCTTCCTTTTAAACAAATGTAAATACAACAAATTACCATTGCATTGGATGGAGGTTTTCAGCATCTGCTCCAATAACCCTCATACCTTTCACCAGACTTTTTGTAATTTGAACATATGGCACAAGTGCCCACTGAGAATATGACATTTTAAGAACATGGGAGACTCCCATAAATGCATCTGTACTCCTTTTAATCTGGTGATATTATATATACCCGATGCAGTAGTTTAAATGGGATTTCTCTGAGGTTAGCAGGGAGTAGACAGCGATAAATTGCACCAATCGCTTCCATAATTTCTGCTTCCTCCATCTGCATTACTAAATACACATTCCAGTAATTAAACAATTTTTCTAAATGAGATACCATTGGTTGTTCTTTCAGGCGTCACACCCATACACCTACTTCATTAAATTTGGGCATAGTCTCCAAAACAGATTCATCGGCATCAATAAATGTTATAGTATCAAAATCCCCTTGACTAATTTGCAAAATATAATGGCGAATTTGCAAAATATGCAAAGAAATTACACCCCAGTATATCCCACTGTTCTTTCACTTGCTGAAAAGAATACAATCTTTTCAGCTCAATGTCCACCAGTTGTTCAATACAGTGTAGCCTTTTCTCTTCCATTGATGAAAAACGGACACTTCCAGACCTACCTGAAAGCCCCTATTTCCCACCAAGGACAAAAGTGGAGAGACCTGCCATGATCTTCGATCTCTTCCTCTCCACCATTTCCATGCTTTTCTTAATGCAATCACCCAAAATGTAGAAAAATGTAGTGTTAGAATTGCCACCTTAGAATAATGCAATACATTAATGGGTTTACATAGCTTAATCCATTCTTCCAATAGTTCTTCATTATCATATTTGTTGTGGCCAGAAGCACAGTCTTAGATATAATGCATTAAGCAGACAGCATTGTATAGGCGTAAGTCTGGGACATCCAAACCCCCATGTATTTTCCCACCCATTAAAACTTCCAACTTGATTTTTGCTCACTTATTCCTCCAAATAAAATCAGAGTTTATAGACCTATACATTAGAATTTCTGCATTCCGCCCACAAAATGGAAGCATTTGTAAATTATTAAGAATTGTGGGAAGCATTATCATTTTAACTATTGCACGTCGACCCATAACACTTATCGGGAAAGATATCCAGTTTTGCAAGAGAGACCATTTTTTTTCAATACATTTACAACATTCCAAGAATACATATCTTTAATTGAGTGTGTAAGCCAAATATCCAAGTGTTGCAAGCATGGACCCCTTGGCCCGAGGTGGTATTGGCGCTACTGTCAGGAGGGCGAGGCTGCACGGGAAGCAGGTTGAGCCTTTGGGTGCTGGGGCCAGCTGGTCTTAGGTGGGCCTCTGCATAGATGATCCCATGTAACATGTCCAGACGAGGCGGGTGGAAACCAGGAGCTGGTGGTCCAAGGCAGGTAGCAGAAAACGTGATCAGATTCAGTCCAGAGGTCAGAGGCAGGCGGCAGAAGACGTGGTCAGGACAGATCAGGTCCAGAGGGCAAAGGCAGGCAGCAGAAGATGTGGTCAGGTCTGGTCCAGAGGCCGGAAACAGGTAGCAGAAGATGAGGTCAAGGAGCAATCCGGGTCAAGAGCCAAGGTCCATCCGAGGGGAGAGCAGCAAGTAAACAGGAACTGGAACACAGAAACTGGAGCCAGGAATCCGGAGCAGGAGCAGGAAAAGGAACTGGAGACAGGTACAGACACAGGAATGCAGGAACAGGAACAGCAACTCAGGAACTCTGGCAGATGACAGCAAAGAGACCTGTTGCCAAGGCAAGCTCTGACTGTTGGAGCTTGCCTTATATACCCAGGGCCATTGATGTCATTACTAGGGGCCATGGGAGCTTTTTCTGCCAAGGCCCCTTTAAATCCCCAACAGAGGTGCATGCATATGACTAAGAAGAAGCAGGTGGCAGTGGCGTGGTTGGTGCGGCGGCGTACCCCCGCCGCAGATGGGAGACAGCAGGAGAGGGCAGAGGACTATTCCAGGTTGAACAGGGTGGCCAGGAGATGGCAAGATTGCGATGGCAGCAGCCCACAGTGGCCAAGGTGAGAAGGGCTGAGGGGCCTGGCACTGGAAGGTAGGAGCTGCCAGTCTGCGGCCGCGAATTGTAACACCAAGTACTTCATAGCTTCCACATTCCATTTCAGTGGAAAAGCCTCTCTCCATGTTTCCACGAATTCACGATAAAGAGGAAAATCCTCAGATATATTGTAAATTTTCAAGAGAAACCAGTATGCAAATCAGTTTGTTACCTCTTTGTGCAAGAATAGATGCTAGAATTTTAAAGTCACGGTTAAGTAAGAATATAGGCCTGTATGATTCAGGACAGAGCGGATCCTTACCAGGCTTTTGCAATAATATAATAGTAGCTAAATTATGCTCCTTCACAAATTGCCATACCCTTGTGTAGCTTTAAACATTTTTTTAGTGGAGTAAGAACTTTATCTTTTAATATTTTATTAAATTTTGCACCAAAACCATTTGGCCCTGGAGATTTTCCAAACCGCAAAGATGCAATGGTTTCTCTGACTTCAGCCTCCTGAATAGACATTTCTAAAAGTTCCCTATCTTCTAGGGAGACCTGTGACAGTTCCAAATCTTGAAAGAATTCCTGCAACCCTTCATTCAAGCAGTTTTTTGTGGTATATTTGTTGAAAGAATTCTTCAAACACCTTGACTACCTTTGTAGCACCTTTATATTCCATTTTGTTTTAGAATACCAATTAACAAACACTTGCTTTTTATTATTCTTAAGCAAATAAGTTTCTGATTTATCCCCCCAGTGGAACAATTTAAATTGATAAAAACCTAAATTTTCCTTTGCCTTAAATTCCAAGAGGGCATCCAAGCCCCTAGGTGCTGCAAGTATTTGCTGCCTAAGGTCCATTGTGAGCTGCTTAAGCTCTACTAATTTTTTTTGACAGCTCCAGTATCTGTTTGGTGCACTCTCAATGTTTTCACACTTGATAAGCAATAATTTGACGCCACAGCATCACCTTAGTGGCTTTCCAATATGTAATAGGATCACCTCCTGCGTTAAAATTACATCTTTGATATTCCTCCAATTGTTCCTTATGGAAATTTACAAAATCTTTATAATGATACCATAGTGCAAACATTTTCCACCTGGAAACTTTCCTCCTCTCTTCTGAAAAAACTAATTTATCCTCAATCAAGGTGTGATATGTGCTGGGTACCTTGATTATTTCACATTCTTGTTACCTATCAAACCATGAATTTGGCAAAGACATGAATTTGGAATAGACATTGTGAACATGTGAATAATAAGTATAATCTTTTTCTTCAATATGAGAAAGACACCGCAAATCTTTTAGCCTCAGCTCCTGACAAAAAAACTGATAACAATATTTGTCTGGGTTTTTTTGGGGGGGCATTTTGGGTGGCTAGCAATCAATTAGTAATTTAGTAATATTGAAATCTCTCCCTAGAAAAAGTGTATAACCCTCCCAGGTAAGCAGTTTAGCCACCAAAGAAGCAAAACATTTGTGGGAGTATTGATTAGGTGCACGGATGTTAACAAAAATAACTTTTATCCCAAAAAGAATACCGGCTACCATAGGAAATCTGTCCTCTGGGTCTTTGACTTGTCTTTCAAATTCTAAAGGCAAGTTTTTTTTAACCAACCTTGCCACCCCCCTCTCTGTCTAGTCAAAAAAGAGGCATAGGAAGGCTGTCTCACCTATTCCTTCGTAGGTTTAACATGCTCTGCATTGTCAAAATGCATTGCTTGCAAGAAAGCAATCTCTCTTTTCTGTTTCTTTAATTCTGTCAATACTTTTTTCCTTTTGATGGCGAATGAAGCCCAAAACATCAAGTGAAGTTATAGTAATCACTATCTTATCTTATTATAAACATAATACATTAGCATATCATGAAGCTTATATCATTTAGCAACTTATGCACTTCCCAGCACTAGTGATCCAGGGCAGCACAAAGCCTGTTCAGCCATCATGAAACAACAAGGATTTGGCAAACTCCATTTTCCCCATCCATTCATCCTTGCACACACGTCATAAAAAAAAAACACACTCAACAACAGGCAAATTTTCCACAGTTTTATCCCTTCCCACCCTCCCAAATGTTCCATGCTACAGCAGTAGAACAATCCCAATCTCCATAGAAACATAGAAATGACGGCAGAAGAAGACCAAGTGGCCCATCCAGTTTGCCCAGCAAGCTTTCACAGTTATTTTTCTCATATTATCTGTTACTCTGTCCACTGAGGTCAGGGCCCTTATTGGTAACTTTTTGGTTCTGATTTCCTTCTACCCCCGCCTTTGTTGTAGAGAGCAGTGCTGGAGCTGCATCAAAGTGAAGTATCAAGCCTAATTGGTTAGGGGTAGTAACCACCGCAATAAGCAAGCTACTCCCATGCTTGTTTACCTAGCCTGTGCAATTTAGTCCTTGTTGGTTGTTGTCTGAATATAAATCCTTTCTTCATTCCCCCCCTGCCATTGAAACAGTGAGCTGTGCTATATATATATTCAAAGTGAAGTATCAGGCTTGATTGCTTCAGAGTAGTAACTGCTGTAAGAAGCAAGCTACTCCCACACTTATTTGTTTACCCAGCCTGTGGAATTTAGTCCTTGTTGGTTGTTGTCTGAATATAAATTCTCTTTCTTCATTCCTCCTGCCATTGAAGCAGAAAGCTGCTTGGATATGCAGTGAAAGTGAAGTATCAGGCTAATTTGGTTTTGGGTAGTAACCGCCGCAACAAGCAAGCTACTCCCATGCTTATTTGTGAATGCAAATCCTTTTTCCCACATTTCCTCTTGCCATTGAAGCATAGAGCAATGTTGGAGTCGCATTCACCATGTGTATGTTTATTGAATAAACATACTCAGGCTTGCCAACAGCTTTGGTTCTGGGTAGTTCCTTCCTTTAACACCAAAGCTCATACCATGCATCTCCTGGAGTCAACCGAGAACTTCCAAGCATGCCAAATCTTTATTCATGTTAAGCATGTAATATAATGAGCTCAGTACCATAGGGCAATGTGCCAAAACCTTTGTACACCATACTGTTACCTCTGTTTATCTTCGGTGCATCCTGGCACATGACATGCTGATGAAAAACCACATCAACAGATAACGTAATGCAGATATTACATGTCCAGAGTGACTGTGCAACATACATTAGCTCTAGTAAGGAAATACCGCAACATGAAACCTTGCATGTTTTCAGATCTGCATATGGACGAACTGTGGCATTAACTGAACAGCTCATCACTGAAGAGCATAAGAAGACTATACATTTGTTAAACGTTGATAAAGCTTGACTACGCAGCAGCAAGTCTTTTTAGCATAGTAGCCAATAACAGCTGTTACTTTCTGAACTTTTCCCGCCCATATATCTGAATCACCAAAGGCTGCATTTAGGCTCGACAGAGAGGCAATCTAGAATAACCCACTTGACAGGTAGCTATACCCTCCTGAGAAGCATCTACAAACCACTGTTTTTCTCCTTAATTCTTTGCTCTCTTTTTTCCCCCTCCTTCTTCATTTTTTTTTTTTTGCATTTTCATGAACATACGATTGTGGTGTTAGTCCACATGTGGGTATTATTATTTGCAGCATTATATCATACTTCTTGTCAATCATTAACACACAATCCTGAGCCTTACATGCGAAAAGACATCAGGGTAATGGTTCCACAAAAGCCTTTGTTTTGGGTCTTGTAGAAAAAAACTCTGGTTTCCCCATGGTAAAAAATCCTTAAGCCTGGTGTGGAATTGAGCCTGGCAGGAAATTGCAGTGAAAACCTTATCCTGTTATGAAAGAGTTGTGTACAGTATGGGGTAAACTCCTTTCAGATGCAAGAACCTTGGCTGAGAAGTCACTGAATAGGGATGTGATGTGAATGTTTTTGACGATTTAAAACAATCGTCAGATATATTTTAAATTGTCAAAAATCGTTAGAGCCGCGATACAATAACAATTCCCCCGATTTATCGTCAAAAATCGTAAATCGGGGGAGGGCGGGAAAACCGGCACACCAAAACAACCCTAAAACCCACCCTGACCCTTTAAAAGAAATCCCCCACCCTCCCGAACCCCCCCAAAATGTTTTAAATTACCTGGGGTCCAGTGGGGGGGGGTCCCGGCGTGATCTCCCACTCTCGGGCCATGGCTGCGTTAAGAGAAATGGGCCGGTGGCCCTTTGCCCTTACCATATGACAGGGCAAAGGTAGCGCCGGCGCCATTTTGGTTCCTGTGACCTGACGTCATGAGTGCAGGAGATCGCTCCCGGACCCCCGCTGGACCCCCAGGGACTTTTGACCAGCTTGGGGGGGCCTCCTGACCCCCACAAGACTTGCCAAAAGTCCAGCGGGGGTCCGGGAGCGACCTCCTGCACTCGGGCCGATTTGCCAATATTCAAAATGGCGCCGGCGCTAGCTTTGCCCTCACTATGTCGACATAGGGTACAGCAGAGACAGTTGACAGGTTTCCATCAGAGACTGCCACATGAATGTCCTGGAGAGGACAGGTATTGAGGTTTGACTATTCAGCCATCAAGAACATCCTGCAGACCACACATCAAGGAGTTAGCAATCTTTGGTGAGTTACTTAACCCTGTAGGGAAGGGTGGGTTTTCAAGGAATTCTAGATAGAATTCAACCTGTACTAGCATATCTAATCCCCATCTTTAGCCCTTTTTGTTGTGCTGGCTATTTTCCAGCACAATCATCTATACAGAACCATGTAACTGTTGGTATAATGTTTATGGATTTCCATCCTATTTTCCCATGTAAATAATTAACGCATGCTGCTTCAGAAGAGCTCAGACTCGTTTTTGTTTCACATTA